>NC_052958.1:11114275-11444900 GCF_013358895.1 Oreochromis aureus | reverse complement strand
CTGCTCCAGTCTGCATGCCAAAGTATCTTCGGGCAATATAGTGAACCACAGGTTACTCCCAATGCATTCATTGTAGTGCTAATGTTTGGTAGAAAGTGTATATACATAGACAACATGAATGAGATATGTTGTATAAAGTGCTTTGAGTGTACAACTAGAAAAGTGCTCTGTAAGGTCCAGTGCATTTAAAGCAGATACTTTGTTGCAAATCTAATGCCTTCATATTGTTGAAAAACTGCCACAAACTATGTGCACAATTCATTTGTGTACATAAGTTGGCATATTGAGCTTTTGTTCTTCAGTGCATTTGGTGCTGATATTCCTAATTCAAAACTATGCTCTCCTTCTAGGTGTCTGTCATGTGTGAGTAGTCCCTACCAGTGCCACTGGTGTAAATACAGACATGACTGTACCCATGACCCTCGCACATGTTCCTTCCAGGAGGGTCGAGTGAAGAAGCCTGAGGTGAGTCCCAAACCGAGCATGAGATTAAAAGTTTGCATTGATTTTTGTTTTTATTTTCAACCTGTACAGGTATTGAAACACATTGTAGCATCCAGAAGGTAGACGTTGCCAGAGCTAGGCAGGGATTGTAAAAATGTGCTGTCACAATTGTTGTTTAAGCAGCTCTCAAGGAGGACCATGTTTTCTAGCATCACTTCTGTCTATAGATTTAAAGACTGTCAAATTACATCCCATTAAGACATTGTCCACAAATCCTCAGATTTTACTGCAGCCCAGCTTCAGTCCAGCCTCTGGGTATTGAGCCAGCTAAGTTATAAAACATGGTGAAATAAATTGAGGGGAAATGTTTGGCTATGTGAGACTAATAGCCATCGGTGGAGGTTTTACATGCAAAAAGAGTTATGTTAAAAGGACTGAGACACCTTTCAGCTGTAGTGCTTCCATCTGGCATGAGTCTCTTGGCATGTCTCGCTCTTGACTGCACATCAAAGGGCAGTGGAAGCTAATAAAACTGAGTCATTTCCACTTGCCCAACCCTATTCCCTGCGACAGCTTAGTCTGTGTGAATTATCAATAGTATTGGCAGCCAGTTCTATTCCCTTCAAAACAGAACCCACTGTAATTAGGCTGCTCTGCTGCAGAGGACAAGCAACTCGCTGGATGGGGTACATTCAGTGAATGCCCCCAAAGCAGCCACTCCCCATCCTGTGAGAGAGAGGCTTCATGCTGATTTAGAGCGGCTGCAGCAGTAGTAGCCTTTAGGGCCAAGCGAGGAGGTAAAGGAAATTTAAGGGATGTGCCCATGATTTGGGCCTGTGGGTACAGTATTCCACAGGAATCTGCATTTCTCTGTATTTTTATGTGTATATACAGTGTGTGGCTGTCTTTGGCCTGTCTGTTTGCTGACAATTTGCAGTGGCTTTCAGGGGGAGGGTTTTACAGGGAGTGAGTGGCCTGTTAATCTTAGCCTGAGGTGCGCTATGATGAAGATCACTAGTGCTCATGTCTAGGTTGGCAGACGCCGCATGACGGGCAGGGACAAGCTTAGCCAGATTGTCTCCTTTGATGAGCAGTCTGCTCTCGATTGTGTTATTCCACCCATGTTTCCCCGGAGCCATTCAACCTGCTCAGACGATATTATTTTCTTTTTCCGCCGTTTCCATTATCCTTTTGAACCTTCTGCTTAGTTAGGCCCAAGCGTGAGTCTTTGCAGGTTTACTTTTCCAATTAGCTCAGGCGCCAGTGGTCAATATTGACTCTGGATAATAACGCTTGAATCCTCTCCTATTGTGTTGCTGACTAAAAGAAAACCATAAATAAAGCAAGGCGGATTTGGTATTAGCACATTAATGACATCCTTTTTTTTGACATGTTGTTTCGAAAAAGGCAGGTGTTTTGGGGGCTTAATGACTTTTAATTTGCTTTTAATTAACCCCTCAAATCCAGGGTCATGTATTTTTCTGCCAGACTTTTGGTGGTCTTTTTGAATTAACAGACACACAAACCTATAAGCTTGATAGCATGCACACTCACATACAGCCGTAGAAGATTTTGCAGATTTCACAAAAGGCATCAAGTCAACTTTGCACTGAAACGGGATGGCCTCTTACTGCAGCACATGAATTTTTGTGTACTATTACAATTAGGGGATTTCAGGAAGTGATCTGAATAATCCCCTAACTCTATGCTAATGATCGAGGCCAGGCAAATCTCCCTACTGGTTGAGCTTGTTGTTAGTATGCATCGGAGGACAGTGTTAAAGCCCAGCCTGGGCGTACAGTGAATGCCTTTTTATTCATGCCAGCAATGATATGGGCACACGGATCAGACATTTGCCTGTTGGCACATTAACTAAGGGCGTGTCCCTGTTTGCCCTCCACACATGTCAAGGACTTAGCCATCATTCTGATGAGTCTCAGTGACAATGGACGTGCTTGCAGCTTCATTCAGTTTCACTGTAGAAAGAGCCAACAGTCATTTCCAACCTCTGCAGCACTGATGTGAATAGGTTGTGTTTACCCAGTGAACAATATTTGTTTTCCTACATATTTAGCTCTGTTTCAGACTTCATCTCTCCTCCCTAATTCACACATGGTCTCACCTAAAGACACTGATGAAACTGGGGACACTTCCTGTTCTCTTTGTCTGATGAAAACCACAGGGGGATATTTCCCCTTCTTCTTCCTCCGTCTATAACACAGCATGTTCATATCCTGAGTTTCTGCCAAGCCTTACCCTAATATATTCAGTTGGTAGGAAGATACAAAACACACACAAATATTAATGTTACCAAAGATGTATCACTATCTCCTGGCACATAAAGCATCCTTGTCCTTTGTTGTTGTTTGATTATTTGCTTCTTGACTGCGTGATCAATGCCGTAGACTTTATTTACCAGGAAGTTATTGATCAAGTGATCAGGATAATGTTATTAAAGAACCTAAATGCCAATTGTAATAGCTGTTAGTTGCCAATATTAGACAGAAATGGTAGAGCGAGGTGCTTTGGTTCAATTCATGGACAAATCAATGCCATGCACACGCACTGACTGTTGAGGACCAGTTTGAGTATTTGCAGAGAAAAGAGGAAAAATGGATACGCGAAAATCGAGAACGAAAGCAAATGAAACAAAGTTGAAAAGAAAATTACAGAAAGGCGCTGAAAGTGAAAGATTAAAGAGGTAACATCTGAAAATACGGGAATAAGAAAAGGCACAATAACAAGAAACAGAAGCAGTCAGATGATCATAGAGGCTTTAAACAAACCCCTGAAGTTAGGGAAATTTATTTGGAAATGGCAAACAGAGAAATGATTACCAACAATGTGTTTTAAGATCTGGGCTGACAGATGAACTTAGTCTTCCTACCATAGTTGTACATGCACATACTTTACCTTGTTTTTGGGTTGTTGTTTTTTTTACAATCAACAGTTTTTTGCTGTTAACGATAAAATAAAGTGGTTTGGATGAAGCCCTGATTACTTGTTTTTTATTCCTCTATGGGATGTGTTGCAGTGCTCCTTCTGTATTCTGAAATATGAACATTTGGTTTATTGAGTTGAATGTTTTCATAACCTGGAAAATGATGAAAAAACACATTTTAATAAATCCTAACAGATCTTAAAAACAAATGGATGCAAATGCAGAGAGGAGGAAAAAATAACAGATATAGCAAGAAAAAAAAGAAGCAACCAGTTATTTGGGAAAACTTTAAGGCAATGAAGGAATGAATGGTGGGATAAAAACAGAGATGAGAAACGAGTGAAGAGCAGAGAACGTGGAGAGTGTCTTTGCCCGAGGCTCTGTTGGATATGATAAAACAGAGGCTTGTTAAGGGGAGCTCTTGGTAACCACTAAGTGTGTGTGCGCATGTATAAAAACTTAAGATCCTCTTCATCTTCACACCTTGCACTTCTATAATTATGTCTGTCTCTCTCTCTCTCTTTCTGTCTCTCTCTCAGTCTCCCTCCCTCCTTAGCTTCAAACTATGCCAAGGGCTTTTACATTCACAGCTCCCATTCTGCTTCCTACTCTCTGTCACTTTCCCTATCTCCACCCATCCACACCTCCCACGAGGCTCTAATTATCAGATCTAAGTAGGTCCCAAAGAAGAAAAGGAGTCAGAAAAGAGGGAGGGCAATCAGCGAGAGAGTTGATAAGAGAAATGAGAAGGGTCAGTGAGATAGATCAAACAGCACAGGATGCGTTTAGAGAGATAGAAATGAAGGAGGGAAAAAGCATTACTGAGAATCAGAGGTGAGGTTAAAGAAAACATTGAGGCAGCGATGGAGAGAGGAAGAATGAAGGGTAATTACATATTTGGGGGGAGAGGCGCCGACTTTTTTCAGACATCTTAGCTTATTATGTTGTTATGATGAGTCATGCTATTGACAGATACTCTCCTTTCTTAGTGATTTACTGCAAGTGTTTGATTACATGACTGGAAGACTGTCAATGAAGCTCCCGGCACCACACGCACACCGACAGACACATAAAGTAAAACACATACAGTTAAGCAGCTAGTTCAATCCACATCAAAGTGTAGTTTGTAGTTCCCATCTCTCCCACTTTAATATTCCCCCTTTATCAAAAAAAACTCCAAAAACTTCTACTTGTCTCTACACATGCTGATATTTTCAGTTAAATATGTCCTGGATTTTAAGATCCCCACAAATACACAATATGTTCACGTAATTACATTTTGGAAAAACAACAGCAACATCTCTTTCCAGAAATTGTTTTCCTGTTGTTCTAAATAATCCATTTAACATGCTGTCAGTAGTTTTCACAGGGAACTAGAAAACTGGAAATAATTATTCTGAGCCACTGAAACGCCTTCTTTTGCATTTAGTTAGTGTAATTTGTAAATTATGCGAGCGCCACAAATTAATTTAACCCCTGATTTATTGGATTGCAGTAGGAATCTGAGTAAAATAACTATTGAGTTCCTTTCTTCTTTCATGGAACTTATAATTCAAACCCCAATTATAGGTACGGCTTTGAAAGAGTGCAAAGTTTTCTGTCATTGTCTGCCATTTATCATTTGTATGTGTTTATATGTATGAATGTATTTGTATGTGAATCTGCATTTCCTCCCCTGCTATTTGGTGTACCTCAGTCATTGAGCTAGACAAGGAAACAATAAATACACAGACATTAAACCTACCTAACATTGACATAAATCTCAACAGCAACAGCAAGCATCACTGCCAGCAGCATGAGCATCTCTAGCCAGCTAGGGGATATGCATGTGTTTGTCCAAACCAATAAAAGCCCACTTGGCCTCAGGAAGAGCTGGCAGTGATCGTACTGTTATACAAGTGTGTCTGAGTGTGTATGCGTACATACAAATATGAAAAATTAGAGCTAAGTAGCAAAAAACACAGACTACCACCATTATACACACTGCCTCGGTTGTGAATTCACTTCCGCATGATGCATTTATAATCGGTATTTAAGCGAGATTTATGTATTTCTCCTTTTTCATGTTTATCTCTTCTGTCACAAAATATGTTTATTTAAAGGCGGTTAAGGAGGTTTTATTGACTTTAACATACACGATGAATGATACCTCACAAATCTGGCAAAGAATACAGCGCTTGATGTGAGGTTATGTTGTAATGTGGAAAGTCAGCTTCAAAAAATTTCAACCTCCACAGAGACTATTTTTGTCTTTTTGCACCATTTCCATTATGTCTATTTAAAAAAAGGAAAAAAAATCTACATTTGTTTGAGAGTCACACAACATCCAGTCTGTGCTGTTGGCAAACAGATGTACTATACTTCATCACATTGAGAAAATGTAATGAAATATAGCAATTAGTCAATTTTTTATGAGTTCTCTGCTATGCTCGGGTCCTATTCTGCTATACTACTATAAATTTCATATTAGTCTGTTGTTAGCTGGTTGCCAGACAGTGTAATGACATCAAGGTGTATCATCTGTATCATAATGTTCAAGTTTTGAGGAAATTAATTAGATTTTGTTTTCAAAAATGAAAATAAAATGCTTCTATAAGTGTTATAGGTGTATAAATACACTTATATGTCCTATACACGGGTTATTTTGGCTCATTGGCTTTAAGGCAATTATGATATCATAATATCTGATGTGGATAAGAACCTTTAGTGGCCTGGATACCTGTGAAAGTGTGGTTGGTCAGTTTTTTATCATGTAGTGCAGTGCGGTGAGCTTGTATGCATGAGCCTCTAGACCGAGGCTCACAGTACGGGTTTGAATCTGTTGATCATTTAAAGATTTTGCAGAAGCAAGTCCTTGTCAACCAACTTTTAATGTAAAGAGACATTTTTTTTCTAATCTTTTCATCAATCTGAAAGGATAGATTTTCACCTTTAACGTTTTATCCAGATTTCAACGATGTTTTAATGTCTGGCAAAGACATTAAAGTTTTTCAGTCTTTTCAGCAGCAATGCATATTTTTGATCAAAATGCAATTTAACAATTCTACTAAAGTGGAAAACTAGTTCAGTCCATAACACTTTTAGTTGATGACATTCATTTTATACTGTAATGTGATTCTGTTTTTGTACATACAGTAAAATTTCTATTAACCTTAGTCTACATGCATTTGCAAAAAAAGGGAATTTCGCTCATCTCAAACACCACGGTGCACTTTAACTGTGCTTGCATGCATGCATCTACTTCCTGTGATGTTTGTGTGTGTGAAATCCTGTCTCCTCGTCATCATATGCCGCTATCAGTGTTCATCTGTGTCTTGAAAATTCAGCATAAGTCACTGTGTTAAGTCATACTCGGGTGCTTTCCATGCCTTCATTTCCACAAACCAGATCAAATTCATTGTCCCCCATTGTTCAAGTGTATTAACTGGAAGAGACATGATTAAAAATGGATTGCATCTCTCTTTGCTCTCCCACTCATTTTCATTCACCAAATATGACCCTTCGTTCTTAGGAAAATGAGATTTGGAAGAGCAAACACGCATGCACCGCAACTTCCTTCCTCTCCTTCACCGCTGAACTCGCTCACCCTGTGTGTCATTTATCTATAATGACTTTGTGAATAGTGTCACAGAGCGTTCCCCTCTCTCACCACGCAGCTATCCAGTCAGTCACTCACTTAGCCTAACCCAATCAAGTGGCTTTTAATGAACTTCAAACAAGTGTTATCACCCGGTTCAACGTGCGCTATGCTTCACTCCCCCCAGCTCCATCCGCGTGGGGGCTCACCTTATCTGCTCTCCCTCTTTTTACCGTCTTTCCTTTTCCTTCTTTGACATGCTAAAGCCCGTCCTGTCACATACACTTAACGGTGGGGGTTTTTCCCCCCATTGCTGTGTTCTTTTGTTGTTCTTCTCCTTCATTTGACCAATTTTGCCATCTTTTTCTCTCTATTTCAACTACCCTTCAGAGAAAACATTTTTGAAAAGTACTTAGGGAAGCGCTGTTCTTCATTTTCTCTCTTTACCCTGCTTTACCACCCATTTCACCTTTAACTTCTGGTTGTCAGTCACTTCTCTGTTCTCTTGATAATGCTTTTTGTTTCAGTTATCCTCTGTGGTCGTTGCCTTTCCTTTTCTGTCCATCCCTTCCCCTCTCCTCACCTGTTCTCTTTTTCTCCTCTTCATCCTTCAGGCGAGTCATAGGTGCTCTATATTTAACCAGCTAGTCACACCTGAATTGATTGGCTGTTAATTTTAGACCTCCAATTGCTAAGTGACTTTTACCTCTGTCTTGGTCTTCCCCTTTCTCTGTTATCTTTTCTCACCTAACATGGGCACAAGTATCACAGAAAAAAATCACAAATTTGCCAGAAGGGGTTTTACAGCATACAACACTCTCATACAGCAGACCCTAGATTTTGAAAAGGAAATGCACAAATTCAAACTCAGAGCTCATATCCTATCAGAATAAGTACCTTTTTTGTTATATCATTAATGCTCCTCTCCTGTGGGTAATGACATTAGAGTACCTATTGACCTTCACTCGTTGAATGTGAGCAGGCCATGGGCCTGTAGGAAACACAGCTGACCTCTACTTAACAGAAAATAGAACAAATAAAAGCACTAAACACTGAAAATATACTGAAGTGTCATTAAATTAAACTAATGTTTGTGAAGTACTGTTAGGTGGTATGCTATCTAGTGAGATAAATGATAAGTGTGAATGTCTCTGTGAATTTGCAGCACATTGTGCGTTAGTTAGATTTTAGGAAATGTCCTGGTGCAAGCAGTAACTTTCCTTACTGCCTTTTAAAAAAATGAAACGGATTTAAATTGTTTTCTTTTTATTCACATCATGAAAAACAGCATAGGTATGAGCTTTTTTGCAAAAAACAGCGCTATAAGCAAGACTGGGCTTGCTTTGCAGGAGATCAGTGCTGCATTTGACCCCAATGATGGGAAAGAGTGACACATCTTACTGGGAATATCAAGAGAACCAAAAGGATAAAAAAAAAGACTCTGACTCCAAAACCTTTACAAACGTTACATTAAAAAGCATTTTTCCAAAAAACTATTTTGGTCTCTGTGGGTAGCTCTCCTGTGCATTTACACTTTTCATCCAGATACGGGAGTTGAGGGATTTTGATTGGCATGTCTCTCAACACAGCCAGCTATAACTCTTTGGTGTTTGCTAATTGAAGTTGATGGACCTGTCCACTGTGTTTGTGGTCTCAGTTCCTTTTTGAAGAATGTTTAATGGGATAATTTGACAAATAACATACCCTTCTCCTTCAGTTTTGGTGACAGATATTTTTGGATTTTACTGGTTATTAATTAGCAGGCGTGTTTGTCTTACTTGTGAATCCATGTTTTTAAAAAAGCTTGCATTCATCTTTCATATGGTCTGTGGATTAAATGAAGCGCAAGTCACTTTAAGACATTAATGATGCCAGTCTCTTTAACCTTATGTGCTTCTCTTGGGCATTTTGCTTACACTGCAGAAATCAACTGCACTTCTAACAGCAGTGAAGTGGAGAATGCATTTGAATCAAAATATACAAAAGGCTTACTTAAGCAAAAGCTCAACAGTGACACTGTTGGATCTCTTTGAGTAACAATGTTTCATTTGCAATTTGGCATTAGACCCACTGACCACCTTTCTTGTTTCTCTGCTGCTTTGCCTCCAGGGGTGTCCCCAGTTGCTGCCTGCAGAAAGGATACTGGTGCCTGTCAATGTGGTGAAGCCCATCACCCTACGGGCTAAAAACCTTCCTCAGCCACAGTCTGGACAGAGGGGTTACGAGTGTTTGCTCACCATCCAAGGAAACGAGCACCGGGTTCCTGCCCTGCGCTTCAACAGCTCCTCGGTGCAGTGTCAAAACACATCGGTGAGAAGAGTCTGTGGGTGTCTGTGTGTTTTCAGTGTCGCAGCTTGTGTGACATATCATCCTTGACCACCACCCACCTGCACCTATCTCTGTAAAGATGGCCCATGTCTGCAAACTTTTTCTATAAAAGTTAGATTACCTATAAAAGATGTTTTTGCAATCTTTCTCCTTCACATACAGCCACATGCACACACTGATTCCAGCTGAGGGATTTTTGGTCTTCCAGCTAGACAGGTGGTAGATGAGATAAGTGCCCAACTTTGTCTCTAGCTGCAATGATTCTCCATTCACTGACTGAATAATGCATTGACAGGAACGAAGGATGAGCATGAAAAAGGCTTTATGCTGGTCTTGATGCTAATCGTCTGTTGATACAATAACATCCCATCTTCCTGTCTATCTTCATCACTCTAAGTGTGTATGTCAGTAAAGATGTCTGTGGGATTTGTGCGCATAATCACTGCACATTCCAAATATTGTACTTTGATTGAGCTGTGAAGGAGGGAAACTGTAATTTAGCAGAAAATGATGATTCCTGCACCAACCCTCCATTCTGCTAGTGTTACAGAACCAAATGAAAAATAATCTCTCAATGCTCGCTGGTGTGTATAGTGTGCGTTTGTGAGTTTAAAGCATGTGTGTTTGAGTTTGTGTGTGTATTTTCACTGTGCGCGCGTGTGCACATGTGTACAGCAACCTGTTGAGGATGGATTTTTGCATTTTCAAAAAAGTATTTTGATACCAGAGGCTTTTTCAAACTTAGAGAGAGACAGTTTAAAGACTTTATCTCTCATTCGTTTTTCCCATGTCTCTTCCTTCCCTCTCTGGTTGCTATGGTGATAGTATTTCTATGATGGGATGGAGATGAGCAGTCTTCCCGTGGAGCTGACCGTCATCTGGAACGGAGATTTCAGCATCGACAACCCCGCCCACAACAAAGGTAAGCATGCACAGATGCATGAGCATCTGTCTAGGCCCAGACACACACATGTGCATACATGCATATCCACACACGGACACACGCACACGCATATCAGCTCTTTCCATATTTCTCATAGTATCATAGAAGAACATATTGAGTTCACAGTCTCTTACAAACTCACTTAAACACACACGTGCATGCACACATAGACACACTCCAAAGCTGCTGCCTCCCCATTGTTGCCCTTGGAGCCCATCTCCATGGCAACAGGCGGGTGGTGTGCTGAGGTGCAGCATCCATTCCCTGATGTTGCCATGTAGTGGTTAACTTTACCACATCCTCTCATACGCTTTCGTTTTGTCTCCCCGTCCACCCCCGTGTCTCTCTTTTTGTCTGCCTGTCCAGCACATCACGGTTGTCTTTTTGTCTTTTTTCAAACTCTCTAAATTCAGTTTTCTTACTACCGTTCAAACATAATGTCCCCCAATTCTGCTGTTTCTATTATTTTGACACCTCTCTATGAGTCTGGCAATCTTTCAGTCTCCGTCTCCGCTGCCTCTCTCCTTTATTTTATTCATTCAGTAAAGCGCACTGACATAAATTTCACTTCAGCCAGGACCATTATAGGCATAAAAGAGAGTATTTCTAACTGTAGTATTTTTTTTATTTTGTGGTATGGCTCTGTTCTCTGCCCCAGAAATGTTAAGAGCAAAGGCAAAAACACCTTTGCATCACATGCAAAACAAATGAGACATCAATGACAAAAAATGTGGCATTAAGTTAGAAACAGCATGAGAGATGCTGTAAGGCGTGTTGCAAAGTGGCTTGCAGATGGCCAGTAACCGTGAGTGGGTTAAAGCAGCTTAAAAATCATATGCTGAGATTTACCAACTAGATATTTAAATTGGTATCAGGTGAAGCCATCAGCTGGTGTGAAGCCCTGAGCTCAGCTGTTTTACTATGACTGTAACTGAACTTGCTTTTAGGGCCTGTCTGACATAACACTAACTACTAAGCCCTAGTAAAGAAAGTACATTTATTATTTATTTCTCTATATATAGAGAACAGGGGAGTACATTACATTTCTCTATTATATTTCTACCTTTCTCAGTTTATTTTTATGTCCAACCCTTCATCCTCTCATGGTATATCAGCACTGGCTTTTTAAGAATTCAGGATTCAGCTGCTGAGCTTGATTCAGTTTGGCCACTGACAATCCACCACTTTAAGTGATTCATGCTGGGGTAGAAAAACAGCAGCATGCTGGGGGTTGTACTTCTCTGACAGGAAAACAGCTTATTTTAACCAAAGGCAGTGGAGTCAGGCATAAGAAGCATGTTGTTAAAATGTGTATTATATGCCAAAATGACACTGTGCTGTAAGGCAAAGTTTGTAGAGTGTTTGTGTGTTTCTGGTTGTGTGCATACGTGTCTGAGTCAAATGCGCTCTACAAAACATATCCTTAAGCATAACTGCAGAATCAAAGAAGCAACAGAAGTTAGAGATGCTTGAACTAGAGACTCCTCCACTACACTCTTCCTTCCTTTGTTTGCTTGTGGAGGAAGAAGCCTATAGGGCTTTTTTTAATTTATTTATTTATTTTTTGATGGGCAGATCACATACAAAATTAATGGCAATTAAAAAGGAAAATGGCTGCTCTGTTTCCATGGAGATGATATGTTAAATGTGCGGTGGGTGAGGAGTGGCAGGAGGCAATAGTGTAGGAAACTCAGAGAGGCAGGGTGGAATGCTTAGGGAGTATGTAAAGATGATGATGGAGCGATAATGAGACAAAGATGTCAACAAATGTCTGTCATAATATTCAGTTTATTTATTATTTTTTTACATTGTTCAAACAGCTTTATGTAGATGTTGAGTGATTTGGGTAAACCATAAAACAGTTTCTTTTGTGTTTTGAAGTCTTTTGTTACTTTATTTGATTTTTGCCCAGAATAAATTTAGCTCTATTTGGAGTCATCATTTGTAAAAAGCTTGTTCACTTTTCTCCATTCTTTCTCCCGTCTGTCTTTGTCTTATCTCCTCCCGCCTGCGCAGTCCATCTATACAAATGCGACGCCCAGCGTGGAAGCTGTGGTCTGTGTCTGAAAGCGGACCCTCTGTTTGGGTGCGTCTGGTGCAAAGGGGAGAACCGCTGCACCCTCAAGCAACACTGCGCCAATGAGAACACGTGGCTAGAGCACAACGGTATCAACAGCAAGTGCACCCACCCACGGATCACCAAGGTGAGACGTATGCATTAGCGTCCACATATGTTCACACAGTTTACACGTTAGCACATATACGGACCAATCAATCCAGCTATTATTGTAAAAACTTTTTGCCTGAAAGGCCATACATACACACCTTAATTATAGTGCGCTCATGGGAACATAGTCATACTCATCACCTCACTGACAGCGTGGCAGTCGATCATCTCAACATAATGGCAGAGGCTGTGAGTCATTATCAGCTATTCAGTCTGACACCATTTGTGAAGAAGGATATGTTTTACACCTTTTTGTAGTGCAGCAACACATCACAGGAAAAAAAAAGTTTCAATGATAATGGCATATGAGAACTACAATTACAGCAGTCATGTAATTTAGCATTTTAGATGTCTTTTCTTCAAACCGTAGGGGGACGGTAGTTATTTTTTGCCAACATTAACTCCTCTCATACTTGAAATGTCAATGTACAAACACATATACAGATCTAGAGAGACAAATCATCTTCATCACAAATCATCACTCTTGTTAGTTATCAATCAACTGCACAGATGTTCAGGTGAATCCCTACTTAACCCAGCGCCATGTGGGGTAAATAGACTTGACCTGTGCAAGACACATAAAAAGGGCAAAAGCAGCAGTGATAAGGGTCAGCAAGATGAAGGATAATAGGACATAAAGGAAAGATGGATGGAAAGCTGCCAGATGAAGGAGGAGGAGGGTGGATTTGGGGTTACATGAAAGAGGGAGAGGCAGTGATGGATGGCTAGGCTGAGGCAGAAAAGAGTCGCGTGAGGCTGAATGACTGAAAAGAGTCCCCCCTTTTACCCGGGTCCACTTTTCCAGTGATGGATATAAAGGTCCACTCTGCATCCTTTTCCTGGGGAGGAGAGTTGGGGGCAGATGATGACTGACTGTGGATGAAACATAGAACAGATAAAAACGACAAAGAGGGGAATCCCTTTTGTTGTCCTGGAGATTGATACGGACAGAGAGTGGGAAGAGGGGGTGCGGAAATGGAATCTGACCCTCTATCATCCTGGATGTAGCGGCATTCAAGTAACTGCCTGATCACAAAGAACCTGGCTGCTCACTCATGAGATGTTAACCTGATGGGTTACAACAGAATTGTCTAATTTCCCCAGAGTTGCTTCTAAATAAAGGAGCGGGACAGATAGAGGGAAACAAACATGGGGGAGTCATAAGAAGAAGAATAAAGGGGCTTATTGTAATTACTCGACCCTCACAGATAACCCAGAGTACTGACATTATTTTTATTCGTTCAAAATCAACTCTTAAGAAGAGTGATGGCATGATGGTAACATTTTGTCCCCCCCCCACCCTTACACTTATTTAAAGAGTCTGGATCAGTCATTTGCACTCTGTCATTCCACTTCTCTAATGTTTGTCTTCTCCGGGAGCAGTGGATTTATTCTTGGAGATGGGCCTGTATTTCTCCTTACATCCCCGAGGCTGCAGCGGGGACATATTGCAGCCTTCTCACGTCCCCCATAAAAACTGTCAGTGGGTGAGAAGTGAGGACTTTCCCAAGACAACCCAGGCCCTAATGCATTCTAATACGCTTCATTATAATGACATCTCCCATCAACAATGAGAGGGTGAGACTCACATAGAAAGATGAAAAGTGAAAAGGAGAGAGAGAGGGGGGGGAGAAGTGATTAAGTGTTTGCCTCTACCCAACCGTCAATTATCTTGTCAAAGTCACAAATCTAATCAACGCCTCATTGCGTCTCTCCTCTTCGCTCTCCCTTCTCTCTCTCGGTTTCTTTTGCTTCTTCCTTCTCCGCTTCCCTCAAAGTCCTTCTCCCGCTCCATATTTGTTAATAAATTGAGAGCCACGAGGCATTGTGTGCAATCTTTTTAATTGCATGTATTGTAGCCCTGTTCCCAGAAGGCTCTGTTTTTTCATTAAGATATCAGCAGGGAACCTTATTAATCAGCGACGCTGAAACATACGATAACGATATCTCCCATATGACAGTCGCAGGACTTGTGTTGTGCATGACCTGGCTTGAGATTGCCTGCGTTATTTGACTGGTGAGTTGTGTACTCAAATAGTCAAATTAAATGCTTTTGACGTGTTTGCGGTAGTGACATACGGAAAGTCACGCTATAGGATCCGACCGCTTCAAGCGATGAGATAAAGGCAAACACACTCACACAGCACTCTACCTGTGAACACCACAGGGGTTCATGCTGCCAACTTTTACACTGTGCAGAGAAATGACAGTCACCATTAAAGCTGGGCTCCTGCCTGCAGCATGAAGCCTAGAGGACTTTTATTTGGCAGAGACAGATAGACACAGACTATTCTGTGTCCATCTCTCACATCCATCCATCTGGACAGGCCTGATGATGTGTACTCACACGTACACTGACTGGCCAAAAAGTAATTGTGTGAGTAAAGTGTTGATGGATGTTGGAACCACATCATCAACAATGAGAGATGTTACTGATAAATCAAAGGACATTGTGATTACTGCAAAGATGTCACCCGATGCCAAGATATGAGTTAATCTTATGAAATACTTCACAGTAGATTTCAGTGTGCACCAGATAGAGAAATGACAGTTGTTGACCCTGAGTCTTGACCCTTTACCAATCACTGCATCTATCCCGTTCCCCAAGCTACAGACTGCTCCCTAATGTGTAAACTTGAACACTTATCCCCAAGGACCTTGTAAAAACACAAAACATGACGTTGACTTGGTTTACCAGCCATAAACTAAACAGTACTACTAACAGTCGACTACCATTTGAAACACCCTTGTGATATTATTTTATTGTACAACCACAACTTTATAACATGAATATTCTGTGCCGTCTTCCGGTCCATTCAGATTTCACATTGTTTCACATGCCTATTTGATCATTTGAGATAAGCCTCAAATACAGTTTTCATTTAAAAAAATGGCCTCTAAAGCTAATTACACAGATTTGGATATAGAATTGGCAGGGTTGTCCAGTTAATGGAAAGCTAATGGAAACATGTGAGAGATTTATTACATTAATTCATTAAACTATCTATGAATTATGGATTAACTTACTACTTAACAAAACTAACCAAATTATATATATTGTCTCATTGCTGTTATCATGTACATTAGCTATGAGAATTAGCTTTCCACCACTTTCTATTTTCACGTTGTCAGGAAAATGATTGTGTTGAGTAAAAAAAACTAAACTAAATAATGTTCATAATCATCGTTTCCAACAGATCACCCCTCTGCGAGGCCCTCGGGAAGGTGGCACACTTGTGACAATCCATGGTGAGAACCTGGGACTGGACTTTAGGGAGATTCAGGGTAATGTGAAGGTGGCTGAAGTGGATTGCACTCCAATACGTGAGGGCTACATCCCTGCTGAGCAGTAAGTCACATGTTGATCACAGTAAATCACATAATGAGCAATTAAAAACAGTGACATGACTAAGCATTAAATAACATATCATCAAATGGTCATTATCAACTTAAAAACATTCATTCAGAGCTGCAATGCCAAACCTTTGACCTTGTGGTAATGAGTGTAATCACACAAACACTAATGGTGGTTGCTTACGATGAGGAAAAGCCCCTCTAATGGTGTCCATGTTTGTCCTCACCATTGCCAGCTTTTTTAGGCTGTAATGCTTCTGTGAATGAATGGAATAGATCAAAAAATGTATCCAATGTTCTTGAGGTTCTAATACAATAAATCCCCCCTAATTTCCATAGACTATTCCATTGAGTGTGATTGTTTGTCACAGTTATGGCACACCAATCAATAGAGGTTGAAGTAACACAGAGATAGGTTACAGCTCTTCACACTATGAAAGCCGCATCCACTGGAGGGACCCCACAATACTCAAGACAGGTCTGAAAAGTTCAATTTAATTCAATTTCAATTGAACTGACACTCAGTTTATGAAAATGTCACACAGTGCTTTAGCTACTGTTGTTAGCTAAGGCATTTGTAGCCTACAACCAAGCTTCTTTCAGCTGCTCCCTTATTCACAAGGGGATGGCACCGTGGCTGGATGCACATATTTGATTTGGCACAGATATTTACACCAGATGCCCTTTCTGGCACAATCCTCCCAGGGTTTGTGTCTATTCCCAGGCTCGAACGGGGAGTCCTTTATTTATTAGGTGAGTGCGTAAACCTACATTATGGAATAGTCTAAAACCAGCCTTTGTACATTTGACTCTTATCAGTGACAAAATGCTTGCTGGACATACTGGCATAAAAGACATCAGGATGCTAAGTTTTTTTCCAGCAGATTGAATTAGGAACTTGCAGAACAAAGTTAGAACTTAGTGGAGAGGCATTAATTCCTTTTCTTGTGTGGGATTTAATTGCACTGTCTTTACCACTACTACAGGAATGTCGCTAGAGACATTGTATTTAAAACTCTGTCATGCTGCAGAATACAGAGAGACTGATGTGGCACAGATGTTCTCAGTCAGCACTGTGTGAACTCCCTTGGCAAAGGCTTGAATGTAACGAATGTTTATTTAAATGGAAAAATCCTGCTCTGCATTTTCAAGCCCAACCTACAGCAGCAGCCTGTTGATACTATGTACTAAATATTGAAGCGTATTATACAGATTCTGTGTGAGCACAGTCACAGATCTTTGCTGTTATTAGATTCAAACTGAAAGAACTTTGACCACAGCTGAACACTTCATGTCCTGAAGGGCAAAACACTTCCTTATGCACACAAACAGCACTTTGTTCAATGTGTTAGCAACTTGACAGATCCTTAACAATTCAATGTAGCGTGGTCTTGGTGGTTGCATAAGAGAAATGATCTCAAAGTTGGCATAATCTTCTGACTAGCAGAATGTATATGAATGTAAACTAATTTAAAGTCAGTGCACTTATACAGTAGAGGCATTCCTGTAGGCACCAGAGCACAGTTCCTCCCTCACTAGCACACACAACTCCAATAATCTTTTTTTTTTTTTTTTTTAAATTCAGGAGGTTACATTTAGTTGACATACGAGTTTAATCCAGCGCTTTGGCTCCTTTCAGGTGCGGTCTGTAAAATTATTAAAACTAGTTTAAAGTTGGCTTATCAACAGACCCCGTGCTTCTTCTGCTGAGAAAGAAAGTTGTGTGCCAGCACTTTGTAAGCAAATGCTGACCCAGCAGAAGAGGTAGCTGCATTTGAGGTCATATGTAAAAGGAGACTTTTTGCTTTCTCTCCGACAAGTTGGCAGTGCGGGGGAGGTGAAGCTGTTGGCAAATAATGCATTATTTTATCAAGCTTTAAGACAGGTCTAGCTATAAATCTATTAAATAACCTGCTTTTCATTTCCCAGCGAGGCCAACTGGTATAGTACAAGTAACTGCCCAATTACACATGCTTCGTTTTGTTACATATTCTACAATTGTGCCAATGTTTGTTTCCAGGATTGTGTGTGAGATGGGTAGAGCTGAGATGAGCCAGTATACTGGGAATGTGCAGGTCTGTGTCGGGCAGTGCACATCTGAATTTATGGCAAAATCCTCCAAGTACTACTACTTTGTGGTGAGTGTTAACTTCTGTTGTTTTTGTGTAATTGTATGTGTAGTTTTGCAGACTTTAAAAAAAAAAATAGCAATCTGATGGTTAAAAATGTATTGAAACGTGTGCTTCTATTAGCAGAAAGGCAACTATACTGCATGTGTCACCCTCGGCATGTTAGCACCTTGCTTGTAGCTGATCAGTCTTCTCACCTACTGTGTTAATGCTGTATGTACATGTTGCTTTTTTGGCTGTGTTCCAACATGGTGTGGTTCTCACTGACAGTCTGCTTCTCAGCTTTTCTGTCATGCCATGTATCAGTCGTGAGACATGACTGACAGTTAGTAGTGAGAAGAAAATGAAGAAAAAACATGAACGTTTATAAAAAAAAAAAAAAAAACAACGAAGTGAATAACAAATAAAAATTGAACATTAACAGATAAAAACACACATTACACCTTTGCTGTGTTTTTTTTAACATTCACTCTGCGTATAATTATTCTCACACTTTCGCTTTCTGAAATAAATTAGCAGTTGTTAATGTTATGTACGTATTTTATGCTGTGTTATCACTTTTACTGCTATCCATTAATGGGTGCTGGCTGGGTTTATTTCTCAATGGGCTCCCTGCACAGGATTATAGGATGTTAGGTCTAGATGTCGCACTACACAGCAGGCTAAGGATGAGATTATAAGAACAGGAAATGGACTGAAGGAGGATTTACTTTATGCCCCACTTCCCCTGAACTCCATCTGCTGCTACTGTTACTTTAATTTGCAAAAGTTTTCATCAGAGAACACGTTAAGTGGAATCAGTGGGTGCAGGTTAAAGTACAGCACTGTGCAAAAGTCTTGAACTATCCCTACTTTCTTTCTATTTTGAGCGAGACTTTCTTGTATGTATTTTTTACCTGGCCATTTTCAGGGGAATGTATTTCTTTGTTTGTCAAACTGCTTATGAATCAGCTATAAATGACTTTCTTACCAACAGGCTGTTACAACAACATTTATTATTTATTTATTTATTTTTTTAAAATTTTTTTACCAGATTCCAAGGATTATCAGTCTTACGCCAAGCCGTGGGCCAGTCTCTGGGGGAACTGTCGTCAACATTACAGGCAGCCACTTTGATGCTGGGAGCAATGTGTCAGTCATGTTCAAGGACCAGCCGTGCACTTATCAGAGGTTAGTTGGAACAAGCCAGCGCTGACCCCGTCAATCACACTTTAACAGTCAATTAAACGGTTAGGTAAAGCTACTCTTTGTCACACTACAGGTAGAAAACCTTTCTGACATCGCAACAATGTCTTACTTTCACACATAAAATGAAATATCACGATGCCCAAGGAGGAACTTTACTACATTATGATTAATCAAGGGTTTGAGTACACCCATTGCGGAAAAAGAGAAAGTTTTGCAGCTGGAGCCCGCACAAATGTTAAATTCAATTAAAACAACTGCATAAAGACAAATGAAAATTAATGCTAAAGTACTTCAAATTGCCTTTGTGCTCAACCCTGTCACAGTAACAGGCCGAAGGTCTACATTTAACCATCTACACAGCTGCAGATGTTAAATACCTTGGGAGCAGAAATAGTGCTGACGAGAGGTTTTCCAATTTTGAGATTCAAATTTCTACTCAGTGATGATAAATATTGCACCATAAATGATTGGGTAAATACAGCATCATTGCAATGTACCGTTTGACACTGATAAATGCTCAGTTCCCAGTTCAGTCAATACATTATGGATCAATGTCTATTTAACCAACCATTCAAATGTCTTAACTATTACATCGGTTTTAGTGTTGGAATAATTTAGTAGTCTGCTTAAAAAAGGCTATTGACTAGAGAGATGGCTTTAAAGTTTCCTTACATTTAAATACCACTGTACTGATTCCTCCTTTTGTCTGTTGAAGTGTACCACTAACATATCAGTACATGTAACTAATGTTTCATCCTATCATTGTTTTAGGAGGGGTGGCCTATGGCTTACCTGCCGAACCCATGCTTCCCTACATGGCATTGGAAATGTGTCTGTATCTGTGAGCATAGATAGGGCTCACCTTCAGAAAGACCTCCAGTTTGAATATGTGGAAGATCCCACCATCACCAAGATAGAGCCTGAGTGGAGCATCTTCAGGTATACATTTTTGTCCGTTTACTTTGACTCGTTACTCACTGCAGAGAGCTATCAACAGAATAGTATGCGTCCTGTGGACGGAAATATCTCAGCAGCACAGGTTATTGTCAGATCCTTGTCAGGAGGAAATGAAAAGGTTTAATCATCTACTGCAACATAATACAAAATTTACAGCGTACAAATTTTGCATTGGGTGCGTAAACTAAGCAATGAATAAATAATTCAAATCACCATTTGTCAAAGCAATCTGAGCTGTCTTTTTTTTTTTTAACCAACTTTTCTTTTTCCCCTCTTTTTCTCTTTCAGTGGATATACTCCGATCACGGTGACAGGAACTAATCTGGACATCATTCAGACACCACTCATCAGAGCCAAATACAATGGTCATGAGACACTCAATGTAAGTGAATGTAGATACAGTGTGGGTGATAAAACAATCACCTCATGGTTAATTGTGGTATTAAAAACAGAAACCTTTTGTGTTGCAATGCATTCCATTGTTCACAGCTAGCTCCATAATTTTGCAACTTGTTGCTATGTCTTTGATCTCTTGGAATCTGCTTAATTTGTCATGGAATAATGAAATGACAGCCCACACCACTTTGTCCACTTCCTTTGTAGTCTAAAAATAGGTGCACATGTAATTCCTAAAGAGTTAGTTGTAAAGTTTTGTTAAAGCCCTTGATTCAAATTTGAAAGTCTGCACTTTAGTCAATTCTGGATTGTTTGATTTAAATATCTGCTGTGTTGGTGTACAGAGGCAAAACCACAAAAAAATCAACACTTGTTGACCTATTTCAGTCCAATTTTATTTTACTTTTACTAATGTGGCCCAGGAACAAAAGAAAGTGGCTAATTTAAATGAACACGGCGAGCTATATAGTCAGCCATAAAGTTATTAGTCCAGAGCATTACTAAATTCTTTATTTGTAATGTAGGGAAAAGAATTCAGTGGCACTACAGTGCAAAACCAACAGGTTGCAACTGAATAGGGAATAATGTAATTCATCTCCACTGTGTAACAAATAGGAACTTTTGATATTGAATTAGAAACCGCAGTGATTAGCCCCTTTACCCAGGCGAGGATAGGTAATGCCATGCTTGGGGCTCTGCGATCTCTTTGAAATAAAAGGGAGTAACAAAAGGTGGTAATGCTATCTTTCTTGGTCCATTTAAGCATGGCCACGTTTAACATCTGTGCTCAGATGTGCCTCTTTTGGGCATTGTATCTCAAGTGTCTCAGTGTGTCACGATATAGTCTCAATCTGACACAGCTCAGATCTAAATGAAAAGGAGTTAAAAATTGACATCCAAAGCATTTGTCCACAAAAAGAGTTTTTGTTACTTTTTCTTTCTTTCTTTTTTTTCCTCTATTACCTTCTTGTACCAGTGCATGATCCTTGTCAAAGATGTCCTTGCAGGATTTGTCAATTTGATATTCAAGGAGCCAATTAGGGTGACAGGCAATAGTTTGAATGACTGCATGGCAGAGGTTACTGTGAAAATGTGAAATGTCTGAGAATGAAACAGAAACGTCTGCGAAGGCGACCTGTGCCGGTCGTTGATTTATCGGTGCCCTGACAGACGGAGAGGAATGAAAATGTTAAGGGGATGTTGAAAGGTGTGCACCGTATGACAATTGTGCGTCAGTCTGTCATTGTTTTTAAAACTGGTTTTGACACCAAATGAACAATTTAAATAACATCACATGTCAAATGAGAAACCTCGGCAAAGACGAGAATGGGGGAAAAAAACACGAGTGGGACACAAAAAGATGTGAGGCACTGTAATTGAGCAAAAAAGTGGTATCGAGAAAGATGACTGAGGGAATAAGAATTTGTCAAAGAGAGAAGAAAAGATCACAGAGAGGAATAACAGGATGGAATAAAGAAGTGATGAGAGGCTGGGGAGGGGTCTTTGTGGAGGGTAAGGAAGGGATGGTAAGACTTAGTTATCACTCCTGAATCTTCACACATCAAAGCGTGATTGCGGTGAGACTGCACACGCTCTCTAACTGCACCTCATTTGGTGGCTTCCTTTGAGGAAAATACAACAGGTTCTTCTTTGCACTTGGAAATGGAGGAGCTTCCAGTTTCAATTGTGTCTCCAGTGGGTTTAGTGAAATGCACAAGTGTGACATAAAAGGCTGACACTAATGACTTTTGACGGTATGGGTTGGCACATTAGCACTGCCAATAAAGCGAGTGAGCTAACTGGGAACATAGTCAGGTAGTTTGGGTATGATGCATGTTGAGATCCAACCACGAGAAATTTGTTAATCTATATTTTTGTATAAATGCAGTAATTTGCAGACGATAAATTCACTTATGTGCTTTTCTTTGTGTATTAGTTCTGCGACATACTAGGTCCTACAACTATGGTGTGCCAGGCTCCAGAGCTGCCCATCAGCCTAGCCAGACACCAAGAAGTACCTGAAAGACCTGAAGAGTTCGGCTTTAAACTGGATGACTTGCAGATCACACTCAACAACACCAACTTCATCTACTTCCCCAATCCGGAATTTGAACCGATTAGTCCATCTGGAGTCCTGGAGCTTAAGCCTGGATCGCCCATTATACTGAAAGTAGGAAGATATCACTCACCCGCATATACACTCAGATTTTCATTGTTATAATATTTTATTATCTTTAGTGCCTTTTGTCTGAATGTAAAGCTCTTAAAATAAGATATTTTGCTAGTAATGACTGTGTATATCTTAAGATTGATACAGTACACAGCTTAGAAATGATTTCTGTATCTTGGGTTAGTCTGTGAAAACTAACCCAAGATCAGTACCATGTCTTAGGTTAAATATTATAGGTATAGAAAGCTCAGCTTAAACTGATAATTTGCATACCCAAGTAAAATAAATTGTAGAGCATTACACATAACATATCTTTGGCCAGCTTTGCAGTACGAATATATAGATAAACATATATCATTTGACTCTTATTTCTCTAACCCTTCCACTTTGACACTGACAGCAATAACATCAATCATTATTCTTTTGAAGGGGCGGAATTTCCTTCCAGCGACCAATAGCGGAAATGGAAAGCTGAACTACACAGTTCTGATTGGAGAGAAGCCCTGCATTTTAACAGTGTCAGAGAACCAGCTCCTCTGCGAGTCCCCCAACCTGATTGGTCGACACAAGATCCTGGTGAGTGACACGGCACATGTCGCAACGTCAAGACATAGAGCAAGACAGACAAATGACGGAGAGGCAGGCAGTGTTGGAGAAGGCTGACAGACCTAAAAATCGATTGAGAGTTTGACAGACAGACCAACAGACATTCCTTGTGTTGCTTTCTATCCTTCCACTTGTCCACTCCCATTCAGATTATGGCTCTAATCCAATCAGCTGTGCGGTTAGTGCCCACAAGCAGACAAAAGACAAACAAATAAGCCTTCAATAAGAAGCATTAGAGCCCCAGAAAACTCAATGAAGATTCCATTTGTGGTTTTAAGAGAGACCACTTTGAACAAGGCATTTCCTGATGTTACCACCTGAACCCAGCATCATAGAAAAAAATGGACACAACACTGTAAAAGAATTAGTTGGTGGCCAAACAAACAGAAGTGTGTACACAAATCAATATGTCTGTCTGTGTGTCTGAGCTTGGACGTTGACTTAACCACATCAATTTAATAGCTATAATCTCCCTTTTTGTCTGTTACTGTCATAAGGCACGTGTGGGCGGCATCGAGAATTCACCAGGTTCGGTCCACATCACGTCCGACAGCCCCCTCAGCAGCACTGCAATCATTGGCATTGCTGCAGCCGGTGCCCTGCTCATCCTTGTCATTGTGGCAGTGCTCATTGCCTATAAACGCAAGTCTCGTGAGAGTGACCTCACCTTGAAGAGGCTGCAGATGCAGATGGACAACCTGGAGTCACGTGTGGCTCTAGAGTGCAAAGAGGGTAAGAGGTTCATGCTAATGCAGATCAGCATATTCATTTTACACATTTGTTTCCAAGAACATCTAAGGAATTTTGGTTCATTAAATTTATTTACACGGTTTAATTAAATCTTTGTTAGCAATACTAGAAATTTCCTATTTAATCAATAGGTTACGAGAAAGCGTTATATAGGAACCAGTCCATTTACCATTTACCACATCATCATTGTGACAAAAGAGAAACTGGATTTTTTAGCGTGAACTTGTTTGTGATTAGGTAGGTTGTAAACTTTTTTTTTTTTAAATGGTACCTAGTTTTCTATGGTACCTCCGATATCTATCCACTTTCACTTTAGATTGCTATCTTTGTGCTAGAGCAATTTAAAAACAAAATAAGAAAGGGGTACACTTCATCAGGTAATAATGAGGACAGAAATAAAACAAAATCAAAAAGTAAAAATGTAGTGAACCACAAGGAAATGCCCTTCAAAATTATAGAGGAAGCAACTGAGAAACAAAAGGTAAGCTCATGAAGATAAACAGGAAGATAAAGACAGATAAACTGAAGGCAGGGTAAAGGCAAAACATGTAAGAAATAACATGTTTTGCTGACAGACCTTGTTAGATATTATTTTAGATATTATTTTGTATGATTATATCTATATAATAATAGGTTACAGCCTACTTAAGAGTTATGTAAGACTTATATGTATGTATATATACATATATACAATTTTCTGTTTGGTTTATTAGCGTTTGCAGAGCTGCAGACAGACATCCATGAATTGACCAGTGATCTAGATGGTGCAGGTATCCCCTTCTTGGACTACAGGACCTATACCATGAGAGTCCTCTTCCCAGGCATAGAGGAGCATCCTGTCCTGAGAGATCTGGAGGTATGATTCACCAATTTTTATTACAAAGGAAAATGCAACTATTTATTCATTCTTTTTTTTTTTTTTAAATCAAAAGGCACTTTTAGTTTACAAAAACATTGCTACTCTTTCAAATTGACTTTCTATTAGGGTTCTCTATTTGTGATAAATTATTGACACACAGACTCTATATAAGGCCCCGAGTCCTACAAGCCGGTTGGTGACCACCATGCAAGCACTTGTCGCTAAAGGAAAATTAATACTCCTCAACCAGTTGTGACTTGTTCTTGGCAGTCACTGTGAAATTGATTACTAAGCATCAGTCATTCAGACCTAAAGACCAATCAGGCACCCCCGATGACCACCAGTCACTAGGTAAAAAAGGTGTTCCTCTACTTGTTAGCGAGTTGTCATAGGAGGTTGAGTGTTGTTCCAAAAACAGTCTTGAGATTGCTTTGGTCACTAGCAGATTGCCATGGTATCCCATAGTTTGTTTGGAACTTGTCTGCACACCCTTGCAAACGACTCACTAAGCAGCAGTGACTCTGTGAAAAGTGCAACACAAATCAGAAATGGAGACCGTTTACCTTCAAGGACTTGGGTTGCACTTTTTCCAAGTTTCCCTACTGCTTGGTGATTGATTAGTGTGAATTTGCTGGGTCTTCAGTGCAAACTATGAGAGACCAAAGCAATCATAAGAAGTAATAAAAAAGTAATAAAGTAATAATCTCCAGCAACCACTTGTCAACTGGTTGGGCTATATACATTTTTCACATTCTTTTCTGGAAGTAAAGTGAAGTTTTCCACTAGCATGCCCAGGTCAAATATTTAGAGCACTTCAATTAAATAGAAAGCTGTGGTTTTCAGTACATTCGTGAAGGAAGACAGCATAAGAACTTGTACCTATTTTCTCATCAATCAAGTGTGTAACTGTACGTGTGTAACTGTTTATCCGTCAAATAACAGCTGCAAAACAATTAGCCTTATTTGAAATTAGAGCAAAATGAGCAAGCAAATTAACAATGTGGTGGGTCACAGTGGGTGAAATAGACGCCGATGTTGTTTGTGTTGCTGTCTGGTAAACAAAACCCCTTTGACGGCCGACAACGACACGCTTTTTCAAAAACAAACAAGGCAGCCCTCAATTCAGGAGTGTGGTCTCATTAATAATTCTTAATGATACGAGAAGCTGTGCCGTTTTCTCTCCCCACCTTAAAGCAAATTAAAAGTCAATCACAGGCAGAAAAGCAAAAGGAAAAAAAATCAAGTCATTTATCCTTAGTTGGTGACATTGATAGACAGCCGTAATTGACTAGGTCGTCTTGTTCCATTAAGAGAATGATGGACCCCTATTTCACTGCCCTCAGGGTTAGCCTCTCTATCCCTGATGAGAATTTCCCAGTAATAAGCAATATTAATTATATTTTAATTGGCATAAATATTGAACTGTATAAGGAGCATAATGTGGAAAAGGAGCTTAATGAAAAAAGCAGCAAGCTCGTCTTGGGCTGCTGATGACTACTTAATTGTTATTGATGTATCAGATATCTCAGTATCTAGTTTTTGACTGTCTACTGTGGACGGAAGTAGCACAGGTGCTGGAAAGCTCATCTAGGTTTACTTAAGCAGTTTTGTCAGTATTAAAATATTTGAAGACATGCCAGGTGCTCATTTAATGCTAGAAATGTAAGTAGAAAAATTAGTCAATCAAAAGCCAGCACATACAGGTATAGCACACGCGGTTTTCCTTGCATATCATGCAGTCTGCAGCCTGTACACAAAGAAAATGATCTCACGCTCAACACATGTATACACCGACACAGTACACATCTTGGCAAGCAGTGTGAAATTAGGCTTGCAATATAACAATAATTCCCAGCAGATTACAGCTACTTCCATGAAAGGTGGAAAGACAGAACATATGCTGGTTGACAGCTGCATTGGGTGCAAAGAGATGCCGTCTTACCGCGAGTGCTCTTGACAGATAAAAATACATAATCTCCTTAGGTGCTATTTGTGTGAAAAAGAATGGAGAAGAGAAGCATGTGTAGCAAGTTACTTGTTTAAACGGTGCAGGGATGATCTGGGCTCAGACAAGGGAAATTCACATCATTGCACTCGCTTTCAGCTTATACAGCAGCATCAAAATAATAAACATTCCCTAAAGAGGCTCAGTGTTTACTTGCCTTTATTCTCAATCTTCAGATGAAGTGCAACAAAGAGTGTAAAATGTTAAACTTCTCATTTCCCCAGATTCATCCTTTTCCCTTATTCCTTTCCTCTCCTTTTTTCCATCTTTTATTCAATGGGATGAACCTATTACTTTTAAACTGCACTTTTATATAGGGAAATAGTGTATTCATTCATTTATAGGTTTGTTTTTTTATTACAAAGTCTCTGTGCTTCCCGATTAAAATAAACACTTATACTACATGCAATTGCAAACAAAGTGTTCTAAATGAAAAAATATTTTGACACTTGTTTTTTTTTTACTGTGGGTGCCAGTTTATGCAATATGCAAAATTATGCAATACTTCAGGGGTTTGGAACTCCAGGCCTTGAGGGCCGGTGTCATGCAGGTTTTAGGTGTGTCCTTGGTCCTACACAGCTGATTTAAATGGCTAAATGACCTCCTCAAGATGTCTTGAACTTTCCAGAGGCCTGGTAATGAACTAATCATTTGATTCAGGTGTGTTGACCAAAAGTGATATCTAAAACTTGCAGGACACCAGCCCTTGAGGCCTGGAGTTCCCCCACCCCTGCGATACTTGATAGCCCAGAATATTGCCTATTACAAAGTTCATGTTCTTGCAGAAATGTTTTATACATTTAGATGATGTTGTTGCCAGCATGGCTTTTTTAACCACATTAATTTTGTACCCTTAGAATTACCTAAAAGTGTCATTTTTAAAAAGAATATTTAACACATTGTACATCTTGTAAGGTAATAAATAGCAGTGCATTTGAATTACCCAGTGACTAACTGAGTCTGTATGTCATGGCCTTGAATGTACCACACAAAGTATGTGTCTGTATTCTTTAAGTAAGTGAACATTTCTTCTGTTTCCATGCAGGTGCCAGGCTACCGCCAGGAACAGGTGGAAAAAGGGCTGAAGCTCTTTGGTCAGCTCATTAACAACAAGATCTTCCTGCTGTGTTTTATTCGCACTCTGGAGGCCCAGCGTGGTTTCTCAATGAGGGACCGCGGCAATGTGGCCTCACTCATCATGACAGTGCTGCAGAGCAAGTTGGAGTATGCCACTGATGTCCTTAAGCACCTGCTGTCCGACCTCATAGACCGCAACCTCGAGAGCAAAAACCACCCCAAACTGCTCCTCCGCAGGTAATGAGCAGGCATGAAAACCAAGTAGAGCACTTGTTAGACTGTGATATCAGTTAAGTTGAAGTTACATAGTTGGTGAAGGACAATTTAGTCGTCTTTGCTGTATATTCTAACCAAGACGTATCCTACCTTTTTGATAGTAAGTTAATGGTACTATGCTTGACCACCTGTGTAGTATTGTGTTGGCCCCCCTTATGTTGCCAAAACAGCCCTGAACCATCGAGGCATGAACTCCACTATGTGTGCTGTGGTAACTGGCACCAAGATGTTAGCAATGCATCCTTTTAGTTGTATAAGTTGCAAGGTGAGGCTTCCGTTGATCAGACTTGGCTGTCCAGCACATTCCACAGATGCTTGATTGGAGTGAGATCTGAAGAATTTAGAGGTCAAGTGAACACCTCAGACTCATCATTGTGCTTCTGAAATTTTGGTGAACCATTTTTTTTGGCCGGTGCATTTTGCTGCCGGTGCATTATCCTGCTGAGGGGTAACATGTTCATGACAGGACCCAAGGGTTGAATATATAACAGGGCACCAGTAGGTGCCAGTACCCACCTGGTGCTAGGGTTAGGGTTAGGGTTGCCCAAAGCATCACAGTGCCTCGCTTCTCATAGTGCTTCATGGTGCCAAGTGTTCCCAAGTAAGCAACACACATGCAAATAAAAGAGGGCGTGATTTATCAGACCGAGTCACCTTCTTCCATTGCTCCGTGGTCCAGGTCTGATGCTCATGTGCCCATTGTTGGTGGACAGGGGTTAGCATGACCACCCTGACTGGTCTGCCTGAATGACAACAAACTGTGATGCACTGTGTGTTCTAACACCTTTTTATCAGAACCATAATTAACTTTTTCAGCAATTTGAGCAATAGTAGCTCCTCTCTTGGACCCTGTTACTAGTTCACAGCTTTTCTTTCCTTGGTTCACTTTTGATAGAATCAGGGTAATTCACTTCACTTGTCACAGGTCATAAAGTTACAGCAGACCAGTCTATAGGTACACATAAAATGCATTATCTAACACATCATCTGCTTTTCTGAACCTAGCTTGGTATTCTTGTTGGTTTGGAATAGAAATGGAAGGTTTATACAGGTTCCTCTTTACTGTGAAGGACTGGATATGTCCCCTGACATGTTTGGATTAACTCCTGTGACCTTGAATTGCTGGCTCTGTCTCAGAAACACCAGAGTGTATTACCGTGCACATCATTAGCAAAATAATTATAATTAATTAGCACTGAATCCAATTTCAAATAGCTCAAGAGGAAAAAAAATACTCATTTATGAAAAAGGGAGAAAGTGAGACTGTGAAAAGCTTGCACTCTGGCACAATCACAATCCTCCGTTGGATTTGCAGTCAAAACCTTAATGGCATGCACTTGAACACAGCACTGTATGTGATTATGCTTCCTGCCTACGGTGTTTGGTAAATGTGATGATTATGGTTTCTTGAGTGAACCAGCTTCCTCACAGCTGTACGTGTGTCGCGTGTGCATGCTCACTGATAGTTACACTACACACACATATTATGAAATGTTGTTTTTACTTGCGGGTTGTCACTCAAGTCTTGGCATACCCAGATAATTTGACAAGCATATCATAAATGAAGTTGTCCATCTCATTTCGATTCTAATTCTAATTCTCCTTCTGCCTAAAAACACCCTCACTCATTCTCTGCCAACGAAGACAAATGCATGAACACAGCAAGGATATGCAGAGGGGACTGAAATTAATGCTGTTTACCGTACCATCCAGAAGACAGTGGGCATATTCACCTCATGAACGCCTGTTTAGGCTCTGCTTGGTGATGCAGAGAGAAATTATTGCCGTCTGGGCTGGAAGCTGATTAACTGCAGCCAGAGCTCACCGAATATGGTGCAGCCACTAAACAATGGAGTAACTGCTGATCCCGGCAGTAGATACAGCATAAGAGATGGCGCGTACAGCAGAGACAGGGAGAGGTGGTCAAGGACAATGCAGATACTTAAAGCTGTGTCACCACCTGAGGAAAGCTGATGACTTTAAGGCACGCAGGCGAGTCGTGAGAGCAGCTCTTTGATCACTCAGTTTATGCGTCACCAGAGCCTTGTGTGTGCTTTCCATGCAGATAATTATTAATCTCATAGGAGAATTTGATTCAAAAGTGAATTTAGGATTAACTTCTCAAGGAAATAGTCACAGAAAGTTCTACAGCGACCTGTGCATGACCAACAACTGTAGACACCGAATATAAGACACTTTATTTTGACATTTCCTTCTCTTCACCCTTGGTGACAGGGCAGATGGAAACCCCGGAGACAATGCCATTGCATTCAGCCAGCAGTGAGGAAAGAGCACATGTTTACAACACATCCACACCCAGTTTGAATCCCTATTTGTCATACACACAATTGTGATTGGCACTGATCAGACTGTCCTTATCTCATTCTTCCTCCACCGTTGTGCTTATTAGCTCTCCAACAACCCAGCATGCATTTCAGATGTGATAAGGCAGTTTGAGCAAGCTCTGCCACCCTGTAGTGTGGGCTGACTGGTGCGTCCCTGGATAGCAACTGAAAATAGCCCAGATATATAGGCAGGGGGCTGTGAAGATGGAGGAAGTAGCACTCCACCCCCCAGTCTCTCTTTAATTTGTTCTGTCTCTTTTCTTTCTCTTTCCTTGTTTGTTCATTTTCAGTATGATTCTCCCTCACTACCTGACTCCGTCGTCTCACTCTTCGCTGCTCTCTCTCTCATGTTTGTCTTCAGTTCTGAAGCTTGAAGCTTGTGTCCCTTGTGTAACATCGTCACTATCTTTATCACTCACTTGCTCTCCTATACTCACTCCCTCAATCTATATTCCCAGCTCTTCCTCCCCTTCTCCCCCCTCCCCTCCCCTGTTTTCTTGATTGCTAAATCAATGCTTAAAGTGCGTGAGCAGGGTGTCTCTGGCACAGCATCTGAGCACGGATACCCACTGCCTCCTCTTCCAAGAAATCTGTGTGTGTGTGTGCCTTTTTCCCTCTCTCTCTCTCTCTTTCCACACACGAACACACATCCTTCCATCTGTCCCATCTCAACCTGTGCTGAAGCACAACCACCAGGCAAGCTAACTAACGAGAGCCTTCCACAACCATCTGTCGCATTCCTTGCTGCATTCTCCTCCTTCAACTCCTCTCTTTGCTTCATTCCTCCATCTCTCCAAGCCTCCCCACACCAGCATCCCTCATCATGCAGAGTTAAACTGCCTTTCTTGCAGCCTTAAGTTTTGTTTGGCGGCAGTTGATGCGTCAAAATAGCAGTTTTGATTTTTGGTCAAAAGATGAAAATCCAATATGTTCATGTGTTAATCACAATATTGCTTTGGCTTCATGCACAGACATCCTGTCATCACACAGGTCTGAAGGCCCCCTTGTATAAGGATAAGCGCTCTCTCTGTTTGGGTGTGAGCAATAAATGCAATAAATGTCGGTGCACATGCATCAACAAGTCCGTGTCAGTAGCAAGCCATCACTGCAAGACAGTTTGACACTTATGATGACCAATCTTCCTCACCCACCCAGAGCCATAGTGACAAATAGAAATGGTTTCTCATTTCAAGCTGTGCTGCTTTAGCATGTGACTAAAATCAAAGAAAATGCAGTTACTACTTCCCCTTAATGCAAGAGAGACACCTCAAGCTGAATTTGATAGACAGGCAGACAAACAGATAGGTGTCATGAAATTATACTTTGTTGAATATCACAATATATTTTGGACTTTTAACAACTCGTTATTAAATTGATTTCATTTAAAACTGTGAAATACTTTCTGGTTCCAGCTTTTAAAATGTGAGAAATTGTTTGTTAGACAGAGTAAGGACTTGTTAATATTGTTGTAACTCTATTATTCTGGAGGAGCTGCATTGTATTCTAAAGTGTGAACAAACAGTTTATCAGTAAATGGAAAAAAGTGATTTGATTTGATTAAAGTTGACATGAAAGGTTCTTTATAACTTAATTGGCTGGATATTGATTAATGAGTCACACTAACTGTGTCATATGGACATTAAAATGCATGTAACTTGCAGGTGTGGCCACCAAAAAGGTTAAATACTCGATGAGGCATGGAGTCCCATTTATCCTACCTCGGTAATCAATGGGAACTAAATATTGCCAGGTCCCCACAGCTCTAGCTCATTCTCAAAGCTCACTGTCCCACTGTCTGTCTGCCAAGCAGACAAGCCTGACCATGCCAACACGCCACGGCACATTTCATTGCATTAACCCAAACATAGGTTGTGCTGTGTTTTGAATCTGAGCCGAGTAAAGGTTTGGAGAACATTGTTTGAAAGTTATAAAACCGAACGCTAATGTTAGATGTTCAAACATCTCCGTCACAGTGCCATTTTTATCCTCGTTCCCCACAGAGTGCGCTATGAGTGAGAATGAGCATAAGCGAAACAGTGCGGCTGTGCCAAGACTTCTTAGCACTGCAGGGTTACCACCCACTGCCAGACGCATGCACAGACACATACAATAAACACGAGTCAGCACACATGATAATTTCTGAATACATGCTCAGTGGGATTAATTTGTGCTTTTTGCACACTAGCCTTAAAACAGCCTTGCAATTGTCCAGACACACAAACACAGCTTTCATTGGAGATGAGTAAGAAAAAGGAAGTTCAGGAATTTTTTTTTTTTTTTTAAAAAGAGGCAGAGGCCGGACTGAGCCAAGCTATTTATTTTAGTTCTTTTCTTCATTTGCCTTGTTCAGTACTGCCTCACTCCTTCCTTGCCAGTGCACCTCCTCCTTTCTCCATGCTCCTTTCATCCCTTTGATAGATAGGCTACATTTGTGGAAATGGAGAGGATTTGGAAGCGTGTATGATTACAGGATCCAGAATATGGCAGCCAGCGGGAGGGAGAAAGAGAGCAAGGACACATGAAAGAAAAGATGAAAAGTGACCTTGTTGACCCTTGGATCTGTGGACGGAGGAAGGGCGGCAAAATAAAAGTGCGGGCACAGTGAGAGGCAGGAAGTTAATCCCCCCCAGGTGCTGTGCCAGTGTTGACAGGGGGGTACCAGACCAGCCCACTGGCACAGCAGACATCAAGCCCCCCCCCTCACAGCTCAGTTTGAAGTCCCTTTAAGAGGCTGTCTGAATGGTGAGGGGTGGGAGGGCTGCAGGTGGCAGTCCAAACACTAGGGACAAAATCTACACGCACACAAGCGGGCACAATGGACACTAATCCTGAAATATTGATGCCTATGGTAGTTGCTCATTGAGGATGGAGGCAGGGGTGTGTGGGTGTGTATCTGAGGTGTTCTGACAGATTACCCACACACCCCTGCTGCTGGCCAAGAAGGTTGCTGTCAAAAGATATTCGATCGTTGCCTATCCTCCTTTTCTCTTTGCCACCACTGTTGTTATTATGTATGCATATTAGCCATTCACATGGGATCACTCACTCTGTTAGCCCAGGTCAGCACATACACACAAAAAGAGATGCACACCATTTTGCCACACCAGTGGAGCATGGATGCCAGGCAGAGAAAGGGAGGGAGATGTATTCATTCACTTTCTATTGTGCACGGATCGAGTGTTAGTCCAGTGAATAGGCAAGGGAGCGCTTGATAATGAGGCCAGTGTTATTACAGAGCTGCTCCAGCCCCTAACGACATCAATCCACTGGGATCAAATAAAGGCTTTTAATTGCTTTGCCTCATATTAAAATCCCTGCCGCTGTAGACAAGCTGCCCTTGGCGTGCCTGAGCATAAAGGCAAGCCGAAAGATTGTCTGAAAGGCCATCATATAGCATGTGCAAAGGCTCTCCCAATACATGGCTTTGCAATTATGTTTGCATAGCCCAAGCGTATTCAATGGCAGCGACCATCATTTTTAACTTAATATTTGACAATGGTGTTGAATATTAATGATGTAATAAGAGCACAGGGATCATATGTTCATGATGTGCTTTGTCGCTGTGTGTTTCCAGGACCGAGTCTGTTGCGGAGAAAATGCTGACCAACTGGTTTACATTCCTCCTCTACAAGTTTCTGAAGGTAACTCTTTAGTTTTCTGTGATTATGCTTCCTGTTCTCCATCCATTCATCCATCCATTGACTTAACCATTCATTCAGTTGAGGTTTGCAGGGGGGCTTGGAGCCCATCCCAGCTAACATGGAGTAAGAAACACACTGGACAGGTCACAAGTCCTACACATGGCTAGCACAAAGACACAAACAACCATTCACACTCATATCCACACCTGCAGCCACTTTAGAATCACCAGTTAGCCTAACGTGCCAAAAAGGCAAGGCACTTCAGCAATATGCCACAAAAAGTTGAGCTGAGAAGAAAGAGGAAAGGAAGACAGATAGGACAAAGCATAAAAACTGTGGTGCTGAGGTGTAGTGCTCAGTGCATCAGGTCCCCCAGCAGCCAGAGCCTTGTGCAGCATAACAAAAGGGTAGTTCAGGGTCACCTAACTAAATATAAGCTTTAAAGAAGAAGAGCTATAGTGTAATCTTAAAAATAAAACGGTTTTCTGCCTCCTGAATCTAAAATGGAAACTGGTTCCACAGGAGGGAGCCGATAGCTGAAGGCTTTGCCTTGCATTCCACTTTTCCAAACTCTGGGAACCACAAGTAAGACTGCACTCTGACATAAAGTGCTGTATTGGGATAATACGATACTATAAAATACGATGGTACATTTAATTTGAGATTTTTTTCATGAAGCCTGTGAGGAGAAGCTAATATGGGACAAATGTTATTTCTCTAGATAGTCCCTGTTAGTACTGGTGTTTTGGAGCCACTGATGGCTTTTCAGGGACCTCTTAATAGTTCTGATAGTAAGGAACTATAATAGGACAGCATGGACTAGTTGACCAGTGTTCCTAATTTTAACAATATTTAACAGCTGAACTACTGTTACTGGTTGTTTTGGTTTCCAACTTATGGATATATGAATATAGCACAAGCATGTAATCATGACCGATGTCCTGTAATTCTGCATGTATTTTTTTGAGTCTGTTAAATAAGAGGTTTACCTTTAATAGAGCTGTGTACAGGAATAGCACAAATAGCCTATGAGTGTGCATAAAATACAGCATAGACGTGGCATATTTTGTGTGTCGTCTGGGCTTCGATTTGGAAAATGTTTTCATAATATTCAAAAGACAGCCTCTCTGCCACAGCCACCGAAGATTCATCTAACACTTGGAGGATTTGTTGTCCTTTTTTAGCTAGAAAGCATACTGACATGTTGATGCAGCACCGAGGTGGTGTACTTTTTACTTCACAGGACACCACTATTCACTAAAAGCAAAACCACAACTCCTCTCCACCTTTGAGTCTAGAAAATGTCACAATCATCCTGTTTCTCTCCTCCATCTCTGTAGTCATCACTTTTCTGCAGCTGGAGGAGATAAATATAAACAATGATAAATGGCCAGTCTCTTCTTTTTGATAAACAGGAGTGTTTTGGGGAGGGAACGTAGGAGGGGAGGGTTTTCATTTTTTTTTTTTTTTTTTTAACTGTTTATCCATCAAACCTTCCCCTAACTTCAGCAACAGCTCTATATTGATAGGTGGTACAATTTTCTTTAATTTAGGTGAAACGGGTGCAATATTATCGGGAACATGACGTTTATAAGTCTTACTCAGCAACACTTGGAAGTAAAGCGGTTATAAAAAACACCCACAAAATTTTATCTTCTGAGACAAAATTACGCTTCGCTGTCAGTGAGCTGAGCGCAGAAAAAAGGCTTTAAAATTTCTTCATTCTTTTCCAAACGTCCCCCTTTCGTCAAATCTCTTCACAGGAGTGTGCAGGCGAGCCTCTTTTCTCCCTCTTCTGTGCCATCAAGCAGCAGATGGAAAAAGGCCCCATTGACTCCATCACAGGAGAGGCACGCTACTCGCTCAGTGAAGACAAGCTCATCAGACAACAGATTGACTACAAGACGCTGGTAAGGGGTTCACCTGCCCACGGGTCCAAGGGCTCACTGGGGACACTTAATATGCTTTCGGGGACAAGGCGAGTGTAAAAGGGTGGTTATGGGTGGTCGGTCATGAGATTTGCAAGGGGACACAAAGTTGTCGTTGTTACGCTTGACATGAAGGGGGCACGGGAGTGGCGACCTCACTTCCTGTTGAGACCCGAGCTGTCAAGCAAAAGAGCAGGGCTTTGGGATGAGGAGGAAGGAAATAGACTATGTTTGTGTATGTGTCTGCACAAGCGCACAGACGATGAAGCTCACTCCTCATGGAACCTCTGATTTACTGCCCAGATCTGTCTGTTATCCTTGCTCCACTGTGACCGTTGTTGTTTCTGGAGGGGAAACTTAGACAGTGTTCGGTTTTCTTTTCTAGTGTCAGACCAGTTTGTACTCAGCATTCTGGGAGTACAGATTTACATACATATTTCATATTGTCTTTTCCAACACCAGTAGTTTTCTACCCAACCCAGTTCTTGCAGTAGAAAAATGTCTAGAAACTACCCTTAGTTAATCCTTTTAAAGGGAATTTTTCATTTTATGTACAACATGAGCATACGTGTTTGGAATGATGCTTATATAAAAGATGAGGCGTTTATTCTCTCACCCCTTTAACGTGTATTTGTGCTCATCTTGTAAGTCAGGTATTGCCACCAACACCCAAAGGCAGTACTGTAAGAGCTGATGAATATGATAATATTATTATAATTAGCTGCTTTAGTGCTCATCAGTTCAGGTAGCAAATTACTCTCGTCTCAAGCTCTGAGAAAAGAGCAGTTTCCATAGTGAATATTTTCTTTTCCTGCAGTTTTCTCATGGACCTCTTGTCAAGAACAGAATTATTGCATTTCCATTGAGTACCAATCAACATTGTTAACATAAAACACAAAACCTATTTCCCGCAAAGCTGTCAACAACCTTACATCTTGTACATTATTTTATTTTTACCTTGCTTTAAATCAACTTGTTTTTAGTATATATTCCGAAAGATCCTTTTTGCATCTGTAAAATAAAACCTTATGATACCGTTTAACCCGCAAGTCCTTATTAGACTCATCACAGTGATGGTTTTGTGCGTGTTTCAGGTGGTAAACTGCATACATCCAGAAAATGAGAAGAGTCCAGAGATCCAGGTTAAGGTGCTAAACTGTGACACCATAAGCCAAGTGAAGGAGAAGATACTGGATGCCATCTACAAGAACGTCCCACATTCACACCGCCTGAAAGCGTCTGATATGGACCTGGGTATGAATCTTTGTTTATGTGAACAATGTGGAAAAAAAATAGAATAATGAAATAGAAATCTGAAATAATTCTATGATTCGGGGATCTAGCTCCTTCACATTCCTGTAGATACTATTCAGCTTATCAAAACAGTTCTTTAGATTCAGTGTTTCAGATCAGACAGCCTTTATTATGGACTCAATGGTCCAGAAGAAAATACAAACAAGAATAAAACACAAAAAGACAAAAAAATATGAAATATAGAAATCATTTATTCGTGTGCCTGGAGAAGGCTGGCTGAGCTGAGACAGACATCGATTTTTTTTTTTTTATTCTATTTTATTTTTTTTAATCTTCCCCACTCTACCCAGGCCTTCTTAAAAAGTAAAGTCCTCTTAGATATAGAGAAGTTGCTTTTTTTAACCTCAGGAGACTTGACTTCCTGACTGTGATGGCTCAGATGTCTGAGATTGGTCTCTCTCCTCCCAAAACTTCCCATCGATCGACTCACATGTCAACTAGCGTCTGAGTCAGATGATTGATCAGCTAATCAATTGAGACGCTCAGCGAGCCATTCCTTTCCTTTTTATTTCTTCCCTTCCTTCTGTGTGTTTCTTTCCTTCCTTCCTAATGCAAGTAATTACTTTAATGGGCCACTGTTAGGGGAAAGAGGTGCAATTATGTACCTTCTTGGCAAGACATCCTACTGTAGTGCTCAGGGGTTCTGGTACACCTTTATTGGTGTAGAGTACACATGCACACCCCGACTACATGTGAGCATAATATTGTTATCCGTGATTGTTGTCCTGCCAAATACCTACAGGCTGTCTTTTCGCTGTGGACGGTTGCTTTTTATGGTTTAATTTTGCCAGATGGATTTTTTCAAACCCCCTGTTGTTTTTTGGTAATAGCATATTTATAACCAACCTCAGCTCTCAGATGGGCTAGGAATATACCACAGGGAATCTGTCTGAGACAGCTAAGTAAAAAGATTAGTTTAGCCTTTTGACAACACTCCTGGATGAAATTGTTTTATGGCCCCATTTGGGCAGGACGTGTTGTTCTATTATTGTTTTATTACGAGAGGGAATTGGCAATTGGAGTTCTCTGGTCACTCGCTCAGTGTGTGTGTGTGTGTGTGTCTGTGTGTGTGATTGCGAGCATAAGGGAGAGAATCAGTAAATGTAAGCAGAAGAGAACACGTGTATAGAGCAATTTGGTTATTTTTTCAGTGCTGTCTAAACATTTTGCACCCTGCTTGTGTGGTGTTCTTTTTTTCTGAGTGAAGTTCAGGCGACAATCTAGTAGTTAAAGATAAAGTTAAAGATTTAAGTTCCACAGCTGTGGACTTCTTTATATCAGGGAGTCTATGGTTTAGCGCTCCCTGATTCGTTCTCTTCGTGGTCCTTCATCTTGGCATTGGTCTCCGTCCTCAATCTGGGGTCTTGTCCTGTGTGAGAAAATGCCTCCCTACTCTACACTTGTTACCAGACATGTTTTATCTCTACATTGGTGTCAAGTCTAACCGGTACCTCAAAGTTTCTGTTTCTAGTTACGCTATCAGCAGTATAGGAACACTATGTTATACCCCCACGCATGGCCAAGGCAGCTTCTCCCTAACTGAAACTGTGTTGTGTAAGCATGTAGCAATTTTACCTTCAATACTAAACACTCCTACGTCTTCGTTAACCCTTCACACCGTGGGGTTAGTGCTTGTATCCGTCTAATGAGGAGTGTTATGAGTAGACGTTGCAAATAATGTTAAAAAGAAACTTTATTAAAACGTATTTCTAACACTTGCTGCACAGATTAGAAGAAAGTTCTCTCTTAATCACGAGTCCATTAGTAGACTTAAAACACGTTTGACATATCCATTCACGCCTGTAGGTTGTTTTTTCCTGCTATTGCACAATTAACACTGATGATAACTCTTCAGTGGGAACACGTCTTCTATTTCACTTTATTTTCTAACTTTTAGAGGGCTGTTCTACATGTACAGGTAACACCAGTGGCTTTTGTAATTTCTGACACACAAACTGATTACAGTTGTTGATAAGGATAATAGGATTTTTGCAGGCCTGTCTTGAGATAAACTTGCCAGAAGCGTTGTTATCCTGAGGTATTGTTTTTAATTCCACTGCCCTCTGCTGTAGTCCTCTGTAGAGTACAAGTGAAGATAGGACCTAGGAACAAAGAAGTAAGCCCTGTGTGTCTTGGTGTCTTTGTGCAAATGCCGCCAGTAGCAAACCTGTGTCTTGCCTCTTTGTCAAGTACCACAGTCACCTTCAGCCTTTCACTTTACCATCAGCTGCTATTCATTCCCCCCAAGACTAAGTGTACACACACGTACACACACATACACAGCCTGAGTAGATACCACTGGATTTGGGAATACGTGTGATCTCAGTTTGTTGCAGTTTCCACACCAAGTTTATGCTTTTATTTGTTCCTTCCTCTCGTTCTTTTTGTTCCCCGTTCGTCTGTTGAGCTCTGCCTGGAGACAGGCGCTCATTTGCATCTTTATGGGAAGTTGAACTGTATAGACAAACAACAGGAGAATCTGTATTTCCAGCAGATTTTTCAGTTGCTAACACAATTCTGGTCAATCCTCCAAAGACAGGCCTCACCATGCACCGCAGTGATTGCCGCTTTGTTTCTCTGTTTGTGATCAGAATAGGAGATGACAGTGGCCGACAGAAGTGGGAAGCTCAGCAAGTCGTGCAGGCACAATAACATATTCATAAAGCCCATGATGTCTGCAAAAAGAATAGAGAAATCATCTGCCTGTTTGTTTTCAAGATGGCTTTCCTTTTTCACTTATGATAATGTTGCTGGGGTATCGTGAGATGTTTCTATCAAAGCTTTTGTTTTGCTTTGTAGTGAGGTTGCGTAGATTTACAAGGCCTGTTGTATATGTAATGCAGATGTAATTTGGATGTAAGGTCGTGTAAAAGCCTTCCTAGCCATTGAAAAACGCGCTTGTTTTCAATGGCATGGAAATTAGATGGTCAGCAGACTCTGGGTATTGCTGTTGCACAATTTTTTTGCAATTTTGTTGTCTCGCTGAATTGTTTTGTGGTCCGCCTCGGTGGAAATTCTGAACAACATTAAGAGCAGCTTGGCAGCGGGATGAAGATGAAAGTTTGACCAAGGAAGCACAGGAACCAGTAGTACCATCAGAGGCTGAAACATGAAGGCTAGTGCTGTGGGTAGAAAAAGAAGTGCACAAACCCTATATTCACAGCCATCGCGTACACCAGCAAAACAAACCTAGAAAAGAGCAAAGAGGGTGAGCTTCATTTAAAAAAAAAAGAAGAAGAAAAAGAGTACAGTGGGTGATTAATTTAACTCGCCTTTTGTAGCTGTCTAGCACAGAAGCCTTTTCTGTTTTAGTTCTGCTTGCCAACCTTTTACCCCCACCCAAAGACTTTTTATGTCCTTTTGACTGTATTCAGTCTTATTAGACAATGTTAATTGATTGTTCTGTGGAAAGCAAAGAAAAAGAGATCAAGATGATGATAAAATAATATTTGACACTCTTATTAGAAAAAAGTTGTGCTTTTTTTTCCTCTGGTGTGTGCTTGTTCTTCATCTAAGATTTGCAAACTTAAGCCAGAGTTAGAAACTAACTTTTTAGCCCATAGGGAGACTCTGATTGCTACACAGAGAAACAGCCAGTGTAGAATCCGAATATATCTGACTAACAGAATTAGGCACAAGCTATAAGAAGAAGCCAAGAAAACTAGAGCTATCAGAACTTTTCAACCTTATAACACAAAACCATTTTTCTCTTACAAAAAATAGTATTTGACAAAAAATGTGTTTATAATATGAAGGAATGCTAGTTTCCTAAATTATATGATGAGATTTTTAAAGAGTAAATATAATCAGTTGAACGGGCTGTGTGTGGGATGGATTGTGTATGTTTTGTTTGACTGGATCCCTGAATTTGATGGAGGTATCACTATTTTGGGGGAGGCCTGAAAGCATAACACTCAGACTTTTCTGTTTGGCATCGTCTGTTTTCCCCTCTGTGGATTCCTCAAGGACAGTCAGTCTGGCTGTTGTGTAATTTGGGATATAGTGCTCTTATGTGGGGAGAAGAGTAGAAGTAGGAAGGGGTATAGATAAAGATAAACTCCAGAGAGCGACAGAATAAACTGAGAAAGGGATGACTATACATGCTGCAAGGTGAGGTCTTCTAACTTCTCAGAGATATCAAGTATTTGTGTAATCATTACATCTCTATTTTATGTTTTGCATTTTTTCTCCTAAAGGATTATTTCTGCACCTGGTCTGATGGATTTCTATAAGAAGATTATTTGAAATATTTGATTGATTTTTTTTTTATTCCATCTCAATTGCAGAGTGGCGTCAGGGTCGAGGACAGCGCATGATCCTGCAGGATGAGGACATCACCACAAAGATCGAAGGTGACTGGAAGAGACTGAACATGCTGTCCCATTATCAGGTACGCTTTTAGTGGTATACAGAAAAATGCAGCTGGATCCTGCATTAAACTTATTATTGTGTTCCAGCGATTTAATAGTTATGAACGTTTGCTTTTTCGGTGTTTGTCGATGGTGTGGAACGCCCATGTACATGTGAAAATCAAAGTTTTTGTAAAGTTTTACAGCACATTGCATAGAGAATGGTGTCAGCTGAAACTTTGAACCTTATAATTTCGGGCTTGTAGTTAATAGAGTACAGAAATTCACATTATAAGGTGTAATTAAAGTTCCACAACTACACCCATTAAAAAAAGAAATACTGTCATTAAATAAAAAATGGCAGGTCTTTGTTTATAGATAGCCTCTTGGGGCAGCAAAGCACTGCTTTTAATGTAGCTGCTGTTTTTAGATCGCCTTCTTACCCACATGCACTTGTGGGTTTGTTCTATGTGCTGCGTCTCCACAGCGTGTAAAAAAAGCAGTTCTTAACTTAAATACCATTTTGAGCAAGAGCACAAAATTGCAAGGAGCATAATGTGATGAGTATGGTGGCTCTGTTGCTGTAGCGCCCAAAGGCACACATGACATCAGTCCTTTCTCTCAGACACTTCCTCCTCATGGACAAACCCATGCTGCACATGTGAATGCCAAACGACATCAAGCATGCTCCCGTATCCTATCCTGAGCTGAAAATCTACGTTAGACATGGACAACTTTACATGCCAAACTTCTTTTTTTGTCAAAATTAGAATCAGGTAGTTTTATTACTTATTTATTTCATATTTTTATGGGCTGAGTCACAAAATTTTGTAATTGCACAAACTTTAAAGAAAGTTAGGAAAGGTTTTTGTTGCATTTCAGCAGCAAACCTGAAATTTATCACTTTAAACATTTAGAAGAGAATTTGATAGTGAGCACAAACACCTGGCATTTGGTATTGCATACAATCAATCTGTCTCCCTTTCTTTACTACACATCATCTCACTATCTGTGGCTCCTTTTGCAACTCATCTTCACCTTTTCCTCTTAAGCTGACTACATAATTCAGAGTTCACTTATTGCAGTTATCTATCAAGTACTTGACAGATAAGGACATCCCCTTATACACCACATGTTATCTGCCTGGCTCACAAAGTGAGGCAAGGAACTTTCCAACAGCACAGTGACACTTAGGAGTAATCCCCTGTGTGGAGTGGGCTTCAGGTGTGCTGCCTCCGGGGATCATCTTGTTTTTGAATTTGATTAATGTTGGCGTGGACACACATCACTGGTCAGAGACCGTCAAACGAAGACAAATGCACAAAATACAAAGACGTGTCACTCATTAAATACATCGGTGCATTTACACAGAGACTTTGACACGAATCGGCAGGTGTTTTGTGCCACATGACTCATAACTGCACATCCGGTCACATGGAAGGAGTTTGGATGGGAAAACAGGCCTGTATTGTCAATAAGGTGTTAATAATTCAAGCAGTTGAGCAAGTAGCGACTGTGCCCTCCAAGTGCAGTTTACGTGGTGCCTAAATTAAATGTCAGCAGCAGCGAGTGTCAACAGGCTGAGAGTATGAAGCGTGGGTGGAATGGATTAGGGAGCTGATTCAAATCGGAGATAAGATAATGAAGACAGAAGTTAATTCATTTTTTCAGGCTGGGGAATAAGGGCACCTTATCCTTGACAGACCGAGAGAGGGAGGAAAAAAAACATGGCATCGTCTGTGAAATTGTCAGGAGGCTAAACAAAGAGCTAGAAAGGGAGGGGACATCACAAACACATTCAAGCTTCAGTCAAGGGCATCTGCAGTCCCATATTTAGCATTTCCAATCTTCTGTTACTGACTTCATTTCTTTGAAATGATCTGATTTGAAATCCATAGATCGTTGTGAAGGAGATCAAATCCATTGATGCACTCAATTGATTGATGCCATCTTAAAGGACCCAGATGTGCAGCTATATTTTGCCATTTCCTTCAGACATTTTTCATCAGTATTGTTTGTCCAATCTGAACCTAATATGGCCAACCAGACACACTGAATAGAATCATGTGCTCTTCTTTATTACACTAATCTGCTTTGATCTGCCACTAGCCAAACTCCCCCCGCACTTGGTTGTACTGTCACAGTTTGCATCACAAACTAAGTGGAAACTTCTCATTCGGGAAAAAGTCACATGGGTAGCTACAAGCAAAAAAAGAAAAAGAAATGACATTTTCCATATCTGATCTTCCAGGCACATAATGAGACATTTCTCTCCGCCTCCTCTCTTTCAGGAAAGTGTGCTCTGTTTTCTGCCTTTATTCTCCAAATGTTATTTCCCCAAATGCCACTCCTTCTTTTTCACATTCTATTATGTTCCACTGCGCTCTGCTTATTTCATATGGGTTCGACATATAAGAGCAGTGATCAGGGAGGAGATCTCCCCTGTGGGCCTCCTACAGACAATGATATAAACATATTATGCATAAGGATCAGATTGAGTGAAAGGGTGAAATAACAACGCAATCTTAATAACGCCCTGGACCTCACACTGCACACACATACACATTCATGGGCTGAAGTCCCCCCCCCGGTTGCATCCACCCACACGATGATAAAGATCACTTCAATTAACCCGGGCTTAGCCTGCAGCCTGGGTAGTCATTTTATGTAGAATAGAGGCATTCTGTGTGTGTGTGTGTGTGTGTGTGTACTGGTGGGAGAGGCTGCATCCCAGTTTCATTAATTGAATCCTATTTGGCAGACTGGGGAAGGAGGAGCATGCAATTGACTGGTTCATTCATTCATTTCCACACACACTCACACTTCACATCTTCATACACATGCTCTCAAACACACACAGACACGCCACCCTAGAGGGAAGGTATTATTGAATAGAGACTTTGTGACATCCTCTCTCACACAGGCCTGCACAATGCTCTGCTAAACTCTCCCTCCCACTGTCAGTCATCATATGTATGTGTGGGCAAAGCAAAACACATAAGGGTAATAAGATATTCTCTGTTTATTCACCTGAAACAAGAATAGATGGAAGGAAATACAGAAAGTGACACCTACGCAGTGATATGTTTTTTTTTCCTATTCTTAGTGGTCAGAAATGTGTACAAATGGGGAAAGAAATACCACAGAAAATTGCTATTGTTTTGAAGAGAGATTTACATTATATTTGTGTTTCAGGTACCTGACAATGCAGTAATGGCCTTGGTTCCCAAGCAAGTTACAGCCTACAACTCTGTAAATAACTCCACCGTGTCCCGAACTTCTGCAAGTAAATATGGTAAGCCGGCCTCTTTCTGTACCACAAGTTTCAGTTATCACAAAGCCAGTTTCTTAGCTGGACCAAGTTTGCTTTAGAAAAATATGTATTTAACTCAGTAAAAGAAATATCTTAGGAATTGATGCTTGGTAATGCAAATGAAAATCATTAGCAAAACTATACGTATAAATTTACTTGAAATAAAACAATCCACTCAAGGAATAAAAATTTTGAATTTGTCCATTTTTTTAATAGTCCGGTGTTGTTAGAGTAACTCACTGACCCTGCAGCAGTGGATGGTATCACTGCATGTCAGCAGTGGCAGGCCAGAAATACAAGATTTCTAAAATATAAAGAGACAAAAACGCACTCTTTCCTCAGTCGTTCCAGCCTCTTGAGAATCCAAAGTGGCTCCTCTTATCCTTCCATGTGCCTGTGTTTTTTCCTGTGTGCCTTCTCCACGTCTCCTTGAACCTGCAAAACCATCAAGTTTGTTGCTGATCAAAGGGCTAAGCCTCACTGGTCACAAACACTTCAGACACTTCAAATGTGGTGCCACGTTATTAGCATTGTCTCATCTCCATATGGTCTCACCTCATCTCTCCAGCTCTAAATTAGACCAGATAGGGCAAGGTGAGTGGTGCAACAGAAGAGGGAGGGAGGGAGGAGGGAGGATGCCAGGAATACCCCCCTCCATACACACCCCACTATATATATATATCTATATATCTATATATATATATATTTTTTTTTTTTTAAAGGGACTGACTTCAAATGCAAGTGTGATGCACTTCACAACCAGTGTGGTATTTGAGAGTGACTTTGAACTCTCCCTGAGTACAATAGCCAAATAGTGAAGAAATAGACAAGGGTGAATTTAATAGAGCTGCTGAAGAGCAGCAGGAGGAGGAGGAAGAGGAGTGGGGCTGGTGAGAAAGTTGTGCAAAAAAAGTTCAAAGATTCAGACAAACATTCTCTATAACATGTTGAGTTGGAGAATGAAAGGAGAAACCTTTGTGTTTGATCTTTGATGTAATGTTTCCATCAAAAAACCACAAGGAGGAAAAGAAGGGAAACACGGGAAATATAACAGCACGCGTGGAGCAGGATCAGAATAGAATAAAAGAAAAAAAGAAACTCTCTCTCCTGTGTATCATTCACTACGCATCACCCTCAGCTCTCAAACTTCTTGAATAAGTAATTACCACAAAATGAGCACACTGTTCTGCCATACCGCAAGGGCAAAGCTAACAATTCAAAGCAGCAGATTTTGTGCAGCGCTTGTCCTGCACAGTGTATTTGGTTTGTTAACCTTGTAACAAAGCTACAGTTAAATAACGCTCAGTGAAGTGCCCTATAGGAGACGCAGGCTTTTTATTTTTTTTAGTTGATCATACTGTGATCAAATATGAGTAGTCAATACATAGACACATAAAAACACACGCACTTTGTATCTGTTGTCTCCAGCTGTCCCTTATTTTCCCGCAGACTCTCTTCTCCATACACTCCTCCTGCTTCTCTCTCTGGACAGATTGATTTCTGTCACGGTGAAAATCACTCCTTTTTTTTTTTTTTTTTGCACTCCTCTCCAAACCGCACCCACTGATCAATTTTTTTTCACACTGTGTAAACATTCATTGAGCCATGTGTTTGGAAATGTCATCGCCGCTCCGGCCATTGGGTGGGCCATACATATTTCATCTCGTCTGACACCTGTTCGATTTTGTGTCAGGCGGCAATGCTATGTCTTGTCACTTGGAGAAGAAGCCATGAAAAATTAACCATGCAGACTTTCTGAAAGTTTCATATCCAATCTCACACACCTGTAAATTGGAAACCTCAGACCAAGAAACTACATTCTGTTGCTGACATGCAGGTTATAGTTTTCTTTGCCTTTTTGGTTCCATTTTTTCTATTGTGTTTGTGCTGCCCGTGACTGATTCTTGCCTTTATGTCAGTTTTCTTTTTTCCTTTAAACTAGTTTGCTTTAGCTCAAATCTGTCTTCTGTGACTATCTAAAAACAAAAAAAATTTTTTTTAATGATGTTTACATATCTTTATAAATTCATAAATCATAGTATGAAGGCACAGTTTTTATAAAAGAAATCTAACACTTATCTGACTCTGTGTTGCATCGATTAGCAGCATTACATAAACTGAAGCCTGTTGTTTCTCACAGAAAACATGATCAAGTACACTGGAAGCCCCGACAGCCTTCGTACCCGTACTCCTATGATCACCCCCGACCTGGAGAGTGGGGTGAAGGTTTGGCACTTGGTTAAGAACCACGAGCACGGAGACCAGAAAGAGGGCGACCGCGGGAGCAAGATGGTCTCTGAGATCTACCTGACAAGACTTCTGGCGACCAAGGTTAGCAATCTATGTTTAGGAGAGACACTAAGCTGTGAGGACCTACTGTACTAACCTCTAGGTCCATATTTTTGTTCTTAGTCTCTACTAGAGTAGCTTTGCATGATTCACAGGCCAAATAATCATTATTTATATTATATTGGGCCTTGGTGCAGCCCATCCTTTTATCCACTGTGTCTTTTAAAAGAAAAATGTTTTAACTTCCTTTTAAGCTATCTTTATTCTGATTAGCTGCCCCTCACAAACAGAAAGACTGAACAGCTGGTGGGTGGGGTACTGTGCTCACAGACAGAGCTGCGTTTCTGTAATGACCACATTAGGGATATCCTCTCTCATTAACTCAAATAAACTTCCCCTATGTTTAATCTGAAGAGAAAAATCAGGAAAGCATAATAGGTCTCCTTTATCTAGCTGCTCAATTTACCCAATGCTATGTGATCAAACCAGACAAAATAAAGTTATCCAACTCAGCTGTAGCATCTTTAACCGAAGCAGTTCAGCAGGTGAAAGGCTAAAAGGTCACTCCATCTTTTACCCCATGTTATAATAACTAAGAAATCCCTCGCTGTATTTAAATATTCATGTTTACTTTGGATGAGTCATCTCAGTGGAAAAGATTATTCAAATGTATTCCTCTATCCCCTCAGGTGAGAACGAGAAAATGGATATTTCTGTTTGTTTTTCTTTTTTCATTACTGTTGCATTGATGCAGCAGCATATCAAAAAGGGTAAAGAAGAAAAGACCGATGAAACCAGTGAAGGTTTTTCTGTTATAAAAAAAAATTATCAGGCAAATATAGAAATGACTATAAAATGGGTCTCTTTGAATGCGCCTTGCGACAATGGCCCCTAAGAAGGAGAAAAAAAATACAGTTAATTTGGTTTGGAGGAAAATGTGACTTTGATCCAACAGCTGAATGCAAATTAACAATCCGCTCTTAAAGCACCTTGTCCCTCTTTTTTTTTTTTTTTTTCCACCCACACCAATACACCCTTTCTATTAGACTAAGACAGCCATATGGGGAGGGTAAAAGAAAGTGGGAGGCTGTGAGTTGAAAATGTTTAGGATGTGTTTTTTTTAATTCACCAACACTTCCGCTTTTCGTCTCCTGAATGTCTTTGTTTAGCTGTTAACATAGGGAACATAAACCCAGTGCAATATATGCAATATAAATGAAAAGTGTCAGGAGTCTAAAGTGGAGTGTCTCAAACACACCGGTAGCACATCCATTAAACAGGCACAGAGGGAAGAAGCAGGATGATCATCCTTTATGGAACATGTTGGCTAATGAGCAGGAACATGGAACTAATTTGGGTGTGCCAATTCCAACTTGTCTTTGAAACAGTACATCTAGATAATAGGCAAACAAATCCTCTTTTTTTTTTTTGCCGCTGCTGTGTTTCTCTTTATGAAAAGCGCGTTTGCCTTCCGGTGAACAACAGCCTCTACAACCACAAAAGCATTTACAGCAGGAAGATAAAGTAAGAAACCCTTTCCAGTTATATTCATTTAGTCTCAATCTATCGATTTATTTATCTCAATCTAAACTCAAATTCTAAACAAAAATGATTTAAACTAATGCTACGCAGATCATTCTTTTGTTCATATTGATACCGAACACATTAAAATATTTACGATGTAGGGTGGAAAAAGTTGATGCTTGATATTAAAAAAGTATAACTTACCATCCCATCTACCAATCCCACTATAGATCTGCAAAACAGAATCTCAAAAGAAATTATTTTTTATTATCAGGAATTGTTGATTTGCATTTAGCTGGACAGATTAAACAAGTTATCTCAGGGAGTTAAGATACTTATCTGTCCACAGTTAGACAAATTGCCTATAATTTGAGGCGATTTAGCCTGCAAGTGGGCACCCAGCTAAGATGAATTCACAGTGGAGTAATAGATGAGAAACCCAGAGTAACAGCTATAAGCTTAAAGGATTTATTGTAGCTGTTAAACATGAGTTTAACATACACATACCATGGTCACTCTGCTGAAAAGATTACCAAAGAGTAACTTAATGCTCTACCATGCTACACTGGATGGTGTTTAGGAGCTATGGCTGAATTGTGCAGGACCAATGTAGAGCACTACAAACACTGCAGAAAACAGAATTCCATATCAGCTTGACAATCATCCCAGTACTGAAGCATGGTAATCATCATAATTTTGGTGTTTCTTCGCTTCCTCTGCACCTGGACAGCTTGACATGATCTGGAGGAATATTTATTCCCATCCAAAGGTCTTATAGTAGAACAGTTATCCCGTACATTTACGTAATCCCATACAACTTGAAACACTGATGTCTGCTTTTTCAGCAGATATATCACCATGACTATCTAACAGATTTATTCAGTTATTGTTATTGTACTGTCTTTATCTTACAATATAAAGCACCTTGGGGGAATTGTTGTTGTGATTTCGCCCTATATAAATACAACTGAATTGAATGTTTCACAAAGACAAAGGTTAGTATGTGATTATTTACCATATTTTGTTTGTCTCTACCTTGACTTGGCATTCTAGTGATACCATATACTTCTTATAGTCAGTACACTTAAAGTTGTAGTCAGTTGTTTTTGAAGTCATGTAATACTAAAAAAAATATTTTGCTCATACTTATACATTGATTAGTGGGTAATTTCCATCCATCCATCCATCCATCTTCTTCCACTTATCCGGGGCCAGGCAGCAGCCTAAACAGAAGCCCAGACCTTCCTCTCCCCAGCCACCTCCTCCAGCTTGTCTAGGGGAACACCAAGGCGTTCCTGGGCCAACTGAGAGATATAATCTCTCTGGAGTGTCCTGGGTCTGACCTGGGTCTCCTCCCGGTGGGACATGCCCGTAACACCTCACCCAGGAGGCATCCTTGTCAGATGCCCGAACCACCTCAACTGGCTCCTTTCGATGTGGAGGAGCAGCGGCTCTACTCTGAGCCCCTCCCGGATGGCCGAACTTCTCACCCTATCTCTAAGGGAGAGGCCAGCTACCCTTCAGAGGAAGCTCATTTCCGCCACTGTGTATCTGCGATCTCATTCTTTCAGTCACTACCCACAGCTCGTGACTATAGGTGAGGGTAGGGACGCAGATCGACCGGCAAATTGAGAGCTTCGCTTTTATACTCAGCTCCCTCTTCACCACGACGGACCGGTACAGCATCCGCATCACTGCAGCCGCAGCACCAATTCATCTGTCGATCTCCCGCTCCCTTCTCTGCTTTTGGTGGATGATGTGGTTCTGTTGGCTTCATCGGGTGATGGCTTCCAGCTCGCTCTGGAATGGTTCTCAGACGAGTGTGAAGCTGTGGGAATGATAATCAGCACCTGCAAATCAGAGGCCATGGCCCTCAGCCGGAAACGGGTGGAGTGCCCACTCCGGGCGAGGGACGAGTTCCTGCCCCAGGTGGTGGAGTTTAAGTATCTCTGGGTCCTGTTCACGAGTGTGTACTTACGTCTTCCAAAACGTATTTTCATAAACTTCATGAATGAATTCATTAAGAATACATACAAGCAGGTGCTGGTTTGTTGAAGCGGCCATGTTGCCCCGCCATCTTAAATACCTAAACAACAGCTGATTAAAAGCTAACGTAATGCCACCTTTAAGGTTATGCTTATGTTCTAAAAAAACACCCATAACACCATTGTTCTGATAAGCCATTTAATTAGATTCCCACATTGTATGAGACCTTATTCAAAGTGCCCAAGTTCAACAATATTGGAGCCACTTCGAAGAAAGTTTCATTAACACCGGCTGACTCATCGACTCCTTATACAGAGTTAATAGATATAGACACCAGGTGAGGTAAACACTTGCTGACAGCATACAGTCACTTAAACAGTGACCAGAGTTGTTTGTCCTACAGCGGCCACCGTAGCACTGCACGATTATGCAGTAGAATTGGAGGTGTATGAAAACAGGTGACTAAAAATCTGGAATCTGCTGACATTTAGTGGTGACATTCTACACACCGGAAAACCAACAAGTCTGGTGATCAATTAACAGGGAAAGAGAGGCGCAATAGTGACCGTGAAACAGGGCATATGAAAGAAACTAATAAACAAACTACAGATCCCAGAATAGGATGAGGCAGGAAACACAGAGCAGCTATCGTCATGACACATACTGTGTAGTCGTCCACACACCTTCACACATGCACACGTCGCCTCTCAGCCTCTGTGAGTCGCTCCATTTTCCTGCCATTATCCCGTTCCAGAGTGCAGGAAGGTGGCTTCTGACTACAGACAGCACATCGTCTTTCCAGATGGATTGTTTTTGAGAAATAACCAGTTTATCTTGGCTGGCCATCTCTCTTGCTGAGAAATGATTGGGCAGACAGGCAGTGTAATTGACTGCGTTTGGCTTTCACCTTGCCAATAAATACCTCTCCTTGGCAACGCCACTCACATCTCTCATATTAGCTCCATCAGTGACACTCTTGAGTGTGGGTACAGGACGTGTTCACGTGTGTGGACTGGTGCAGGGAAGGATTGCATTTTCCCTCCACTTGTACACTTGAGTGTGTGTGTGTGTGTGTGTGCCTGTCTCAGCCTCCCTGTTTCATTGCTATCCCCAACGTCGCTTTCCTTGCATTTCAATGCGGAGGCAGATGGCATCAAAACATCCAGATGACACATTGTGTTTAGAGTGCAGTCTAATGACAGGGTAGATGGTCGTGGGGGGGTTATGTTGGCAGTTTCAGCTCCACCAGGGAACAAGAGAACCCTGTGATGATGACAGTGTTGATAGTGGTGCACCCCTTGAGATCGAGGATGACGTAAAATGTCACAGCCTAAGCACTGGTAGGCACATACACAGATTTCACTGTCTCTGCACACATGTACGCGATAGGCCTTCCCATACCAGCTAGGAAGGCACGTGGGCTTGATATAGAGATATGTGATACCGTCTTCATAGAAAAATGGTAAGCTGCCGGGAATGTGGGCCACATTAGAATTATAGCCATGATTGTCGAACTAACAGGATTCCCTCCTCCCACTCTCCCCTTCTACCTCTCCTGACTCTGTGATTTGGTCACCCGCTCCACCCAAATTGGATTTTTATTTGCCAATGCCTGTACACACCTCATCTGCCACACTCAATGGCCTCTTCTTCTGATAGGAAACTTGTGTCGTTTCATTTCCATCTCTGGCTCTCGCCTTTTTCCCGTGCATCCCATCAGCTCATTCTTTACAAGAGGATTAGATTCTCTCACTCTCTGTCTCTCTTCTCCTCCTCCTTCTTAAAGTCACCAACATTAAATCAAATTAGGGTCAATGGTGCAGTGTGGGAGCTAATCCGGCAGCACAAAGAGGCTTAGGAGATGCGCCTCCTGTTCCTAGATATTATTAAAAGTCAGCTGTGAAATAACAATTTCCCCCATCAAAGCTGCAAGCAGATTTAGGGGCAGGGTCTGTGAGATATGAGTCAGACACATAAACATCGGAGCTGGGAGAGAAAGTGTCATGCACTGCACAACTCAAACTGACACAGGAAAAAAAATATACATATTAATGGCATTTCTGCTACTGTTAGTGAAGTTTTGAAAAATGAGAGAATGACTGAATCTTTGTAACTCTCCTCTCCTTGCTCTGTAGGGTACGCTACAGAAGTTTGTGGATGACCTGTTTGAGACCATCTTCAGCACAGCCCATCGAGGCAGCGCTCTGCCACTGGCCATCAAATATATGTTTGACTTCCTGGATGAGCAGGCCGACAAACACAACATCCACGACCCGCATGTCCGACACACATGGAAGAGCAACTGGTGAGTTCATTTAGCATCTAAATCTAAATATGCTGTGGGTGCTGATATAGAAATATGCATACACACCAAGTAATTGGTGTCAACTGCACAGAATGGGAATGTTTAAGACTCCTTAAACAGTTATTTGGATCACTGATGGGCATTTTGATTTTTTAAAAGTACTACAGGCACACTGGCATTGCCTGGGTATTGCCCTGTCAGAGCCAAGTTTCACAATACGCCTCTTCCTCTCCTAATATCCATTAACCACAGGGGTGTGTAATCTTCATTAAAGCCAACCACAAGGGGCTAATCCAATTGGCTGCCAAGACTCTCCATCTATTATCATGGATAACTGGGCCAAAAAAAAAAAAATCCTGTCACTGTGGAATTCTCTATAGTGACAAATGTTCACTCCCAGGTGCACAAGTACACCTCTAAATTAATATCTGCTGATTAATTTAGACCATATTGACCCCTGTGAGTCCACCTTAAAAGGTTGGCTGGGGTTAAATAACTGACAGTGCCCTGGAATGGGGTGAGCAGAGGAATGAAAAGGTGAAGAAAAGGAAGTGAACACAGTGGGAGTTAAATGCACACTAATATCTCATTAGCCTCATAGCCTCTGCCAAGATCCCAGCATGCATCACTCAGCCCAAGGCCCAGGAGAACCACAGATATTGGAGGAAAAATTTATGTGTATCGAGGGACGAATAGACATAAAGGAATGGGTAGGGAGAGGCTGAAGGAAAATATTATTTACTTTACCTCATGAGCCTAATTTTAGGGTTTTTCTCTGTGTTACCGGGCCAGTCACAGTGTGTGTTAAGTGTTCTGAGAGGTCGACGTGCTTCTCCTCATTAGACTTTCACTGTAGGGCTATAAATAAAGCACAATTTATCATAACACACCCTGGGAAAAAGCCACTGAGGCTGAGCACAGTTTGTGCTGATGCCACCACAAGTACCTTCTCAGTGTGGAACGTGCATATGATTGTGTCTTTAAGCACCTCCCTGCGTGTGCATATGCATAACCTCATGACCTCATCTTAAAAGACTGCAATCTTGGCTTCAACAGAAGCCTTCGTTTTGTCTCATGGTAGAAAATAATAATGTCAGTGTCCCTTCCAAGCTGAGCCCCCATCCCATTAAACCTATCAGTCCCACAGTTATTGTACACGCCATTAACTTCAACTGCAGCAGGAGCCCCTATATTCTACTACTACCCCCACCTTGAGGGTTCCCTTCCTTCAGTGTCCCCTGATATAACCCTTATGTTAGATCCTTCAGCCTTATACCATTGTCATATCATGCCAGTGTATTTGTTGCTATAGCTTACCAGTCAACCGTTTTCTTTTTTTTATTAGTTGAATGTTTAAAAGTTTGCAAAATCTATACTGAAATCAGATTGTGAACCACTATTTTACCCCATTCAGTGAGAAAATTTTCACAATTTTTCTAAAATAAAAGCTGACGGTTGCTTTGGCATGATTAATGCTGACCACGTTTCCATCCCAGTCCACGAGGGCGGTGTCCCTGCAGGTTTTAAAGACCTGAATCACAGATTGACCTCTGGAATCAAGGCATGTTGAACATTTAAATCAGCTGTATAGCCACAAGTAAAACCTTACATCAAAGTCAAGTCCTTTACATCAAAGCAAGACTATCAAAAAGAAAAAAAATACTATGCCTTTCTGTACCTCTATGATGCTGCTACACTAAGTTTTAAAATGTGCACAGTGCTAAATATGAGTGTAAATGACCACCAAGATATATTCAGATCAAACCAAACTGCAGAAGACATGTTGTAAACACTATACGTCCTAATTATCATTTGTCCTGCACATCTTAACAGCTGAAATAGCCTTTAGATATGTAGATATTAGTTCTTAAAGCATTTTCTTGTGCTTGACTGTCAACAGAGATACATAATAACTTTGCCTTGTCCTTTGATTTTCTTGTGGAAACAATGACATTAACAAAATATGACCCCAAGTGGTTGGTGGCATACCTTGCAGAATCATGACAGATGATTAAGGCCCAAGTACTAGGTGTGGACTTTTGGTATTTGGAAAAAAAAAAAAACAGTTTAAACTTCTTTTTCACCGGTTTTATTGCTTTTTAAAATAAACTGCCTTTTCATGGTGCAAAGTTAAATTTAGTTAGACTGTTAGTTTTGTATGTATTGTGTGACAGAGTTGTAACATGTTTTGTATGTGTGCACAGTCAGTATGTACATACATGAGTCAATGGCTCCCAGAGCATCTCCAGATGGTATCTTTTGGATTAGTGGCAGTGTGTCAGTGTCTGCTCTCATCCTCACTCCTCTGTATTTGGTCCGCGTGTGTCCGTCTATATGCGCTGCATTTCAAGATGGACAGAATTTTAATTATTGTGCAAAACTGCCACATACACTCCTCTTTTCTGCATGCAGATTATCACTTATCTGCTATCATACTGCAACACAATCCTACTCAGGTCTGCCACAGTGGTAGTAGTAAGCAATCTAAGTATAAGGTGCCTATCACAGGAAGAAAATAGCACAGTTTTGCTTACTTAGACCCTGACTGGAACAAAATTCAGTCAGGTCACCTTTATAAAGCTGTTAATTAAAAATTTAGCTCACTGCATGTCTATGCCATAATGGCACCAGTGAGATGTTCTACATCACAACATCTGTGATTCTTTTCCTGCCAATGGTAAGCTAATTCATTAGGCCCATTCCACAAAATGGGCAGAACATCCTAAAACTGGAGATTCAAAGGGCTGCATGAGGTGGTTTTCAGGGACCACAAGGGGACTTAGCTGTTTGCAAATGTTTTAGGTACCAGTGTTAAAGTGTGGATGCATTAAAAAATAAGAGAAAAGCAACTAGTTAGAATCACATTTGTTCTGGTCACATTTTGCCTTTAAAACAGAAATAATTCTCCTATTTACATCTGCCCAGTTTTAGTAAAGATGCTGTCTAAACTATTGCTTATTTTGCTTGCTTAATTATACAGTTTTTTTTTTTTTTACTATATCACACTCTTTCATCAGTTTGAAATGACTGCACTTTCAAGTGATGAATCAGTGAGCCCTTTTCTTACTCTGCCAGCATAATTTCTTTAGGATATGAGATGCCCTTGATCTTGGCAGCTGATATTTAACCTAATCCCTAACCAAAAGGACCGATCATGACCATCATTCAGATTCCTAAAACTACTCAGCAGGAGTAAACTCAGATTTGCCTATTTTCAATGGATAAGGCATACTTATTATGGTGGTAATTTTGCACACACAAAATTGGGCAAAATCTCATCATCTTAGCATCCACTGCCCCATTGAAACGCCAGCTTGTCAACAATCAAGACAGCACAGCAGCCTTGTTAATATCCCTTTGATCCCTGCACCTAATCCCACTAGATTTTTTTGCTTAGATTAATTTTGAAGTCATAATGCTGAGTTTTTCCCATTCTGAGTTTAAATCCTCTTTTGTTACATTGTACAGCTGAATATCTTTGTGGGTGGTTGTACTAGAATAAATGCTCAGTGGATTGTCGAGGAACACTGGTGGTACTTTAAATGAATGCGTTTCAGGTTTTTTTTTTTTTATTACATTTTATGCTCTTTTTTTTTTTTCTATACGCAGAAACTTCTATGTAGTGTAGACAGCAGCAGTGTCTTTGTTGATTTTTGCCACATCAGCTAAAAGCGCAGAGCCCAGAGAAAAGTAAAGATACAGAGATCCAAGTAACACTCAGCTTTTTCTTAATACCACCTGAGCCCCTTTCACAGCAATACACAGATAAAGCTGGCCCTATATCTATTCATTTTGGCAGAAACAAGCCCTGCAAATAAACAGACTTGTGTATTTTTATTATTCCTGACAGGCACAAAATAGGACCCACTTGCACAAACAAGGCAATATGAACTGTGTCACTGCGCGGCCCCCAGCAAGGACCCCTGGACACTGCGAGAAAAAAAAATGAGAGCCAGCCACCACCTGGTTTTAAAGATAAAGGCTTTATTGAATTGAGCACACACATCAAATAGAGCACATCAGCAACAGCAGGGCTTGTGTACTAGCTTTGCAAAGTGAATGAATCCTCGTCCCTTCTGGCGAATAATATGTTCATGCCTATTGACTAGCTGGCTGTAGCAAATTTGAAAACGGCATTTAGGGACTTAATCTCAGAGCAGCTCAACCGGACACAGGCTGTTGTTTTACTTCACACTCTTTGTTCGCCCATTTGAATGGCTATTCAAGCATTCTGTCACCGAGACAGAACTGAACAATCACTGCAAAACTTTTTTTTTTTTTTCCACAGGAAGCCTAACAGACTACATTAGTTAGCATGAATCAGTTTTAGATTTTCTTAAGAGACTACCCTTATTTTTTTTACAGGTTAAAGAATTTCATATTGTTGTGTCCAGAATTGGAAATATCAAGATCGGGAAAATTAAAAGGAATTTAAAGAAAACAGCAACACACAATTATTTGTCAGGAAATGAAAAGTTGCATGATTTTGAGTTTGTCACTAAACTACTTTTCTCTTTTCCCTCTCTGACAGCCTACCTCTGCGTTTCTGGGTGAATGTGATTAAAAACCCCCAGTTTGTGTTTGACATCCATAAGAGCAGCATCACAGATGCCTGTCTGTCTGTGGTGGCCCAGACTTTCATGGACTCCTGCTCCACCTCAGAGCACCGCCTTGGGAAAGACTCACCCTCCAACAAGCTGCTTTATGCCAAGGACATCCCCAGCTACAAGAGCTGGGTGGAGAGGTAAGCTGTCAAGAAAAGCGCATGTGCATACACACCAATTACTGGATAGATGAAGAGAGAAAGAACCATCAGAAAACCTGCATTAAGCGCGTTTCATTCCAGCACACACAATGCGACTGTAGCAGTGTGATCTATGAGCTGTGAAACCCAATCCAAATTACAATGCAGTGGGAATAGATGGGAGTGCCCAGGGCATGAGATCTACAGGACATAGGAGTCAGTGTGCTGGAAGGGTGCAGAAGTGTGTGTGTGTGTGTGTGGGGGAGAGAAAAAAAAATCAAGCGAAGCATTTTTGAGAGTTGCAGGCAGCAGAAGCCGGTAATTTGTTAAAATGGAAGTTTTATTAAATTTATTTGTCAGCAGGGGAGGCAAAGAGGTCCTGAATAAAAGATGGGGTACTGTGAAGTGGTTCCGAGTATTTATGTGGCTGTAGCGTCGTTGCAAAGCAAGCCTCAGGATGAGAATATATGTGCTTGAATGGGTGGAACCAAATGAGGAGCTTCAGGCTCGGGATTGTGTGGCTCTCTCTCTCTGGTCTCCTATAAGCGATGCATAAAAAAAGATATGCGTGGACAGAATAGAGCAGCTGCTACTGTGAGGGGAAAAATACTGGATGCATGTTTTGTTTTGTTTTTTTAATAACTGCATATAAACAGGGAATGCCTGGTATCACAGAATGGCGTCAATGCTAATTGCCGTTTTGTACTTTTACAAATTATTCTTTCAATCAGTGATTATTGCAAAGTGAAACTGCCTTAATCTTTTTAAAGAGCCACACTAATGGCCCAAAGTGGATTTATGCCGTTTCACTTTACTGTCCAAAGTGCCACAGCAAGGGATTTACCAGGGGGAGGATTTTCAGGGCATAATCAAACTATAATAGAAAGAAACTGTAGAGGTTCAGAAGAGATATCCTATTGTTCTCTGTCTCCCTCCTCCTCTATCTTGGTTATAAAGAGAGGACGCTGCTTTAGCTGGTTAGCAGGCCATTGGATATCTCCATGCCTTGAAATCAGCGTCTCTCGCTCAGTACTACCCTGCTGAGACTTTGCTTGAAACACCACTTCAGCCACTAATAAATTACATAAGACAACAACTGCATTCAGCACTTCCATGCTATGCAGCTGGGCAGAGCCACAATATCCCAAAGCTTTTTACTTGCTACAATATGTTGATGTTATTAAAAAGGCGTCGTGAAGTGAAGCAGACCCGTGAGCTACTGCCACCTGCTCTGAATTTGATGTGGGAGTTGAAGGTCTCCAGACAATGACAAATCCATCACACCTGTCATTATATTATTTGTATACAAGACTGCTTGCATATGAATCAGTACATTTAAAAGTATGGGATATGTGTGGTGTTTTTTTTTTTTTTTAACAGCTTTTAAACTTCAGTAGTAAACATTACTGTAGAGACATCGGCACTTGCAACAAACTGGATGTTAAATTGGTATAGCAGTATTTTTATTTCACTTCTGCAAATAATTGACCAACTAGTTATTTAAAGATTACAATGAATTAAATTTAAAAAGTTGGTGGTGAAGAACGCCAAATGAAATGCTGCAGATTGGCTTGTGCAGGGTTCTGTTTGTGGTTGATCTCATTAGAGATATACTCGCATTTTCCACCTAACACAACAACACTAGTAATGAAAGTGATCGCAGCAAAAATGCAAACACCTCAGCAGTCTTTAATCCGCATAATTGTCACACATCAGTTCAGTTTGAGGCTTTCATAGTTTCATATTGTGACATGTTATTTCACATTTCAACAAAGAAACTACTGAATAGCTGGCTTACTTAGTAAAAAGTAACCTGATTGTAGTGGCTGGGCCTACAGCTATCTTGTGATTTATACAATAGAGACTTTAATTTCGCTTTCCATACATACCACCTCTTATTTGTTTTCCCCTTTTATTGCTTATGCTTGCTTTAGTGAATGTTATGAGCTTGTTGAGTCTATTCTCATGCTCATGACACTAACAGGGCCCAGGTCAGAGCTCTAGCTTTCAGTACTGTGCAGTGTCAATACAGCTATGACCTCTGTGAGTAACACCCACCTGCCTTCTCCTTTGCTCTGTTAGCTCTGACAGCTTGTTTCCTGGCAAATATCATCACACGCACTCCCAGAATTATCCATCCATACAACGGGCCTGTCCTCAAGTGGCTGTAGCTCCAGGAATTTAATATGTAAATAAGCAGCTTTAATCAACACAGTTGATATGGGCAACACAGCTGCTGCTGACAGTGACTGATTGCCTTTAGCTCAGTGCGGCGTGTGTGAGTATACTGTATGCTGTTGCAGTGTTCCATTTTAAAACATGAGGCCTCTCTGCATCTCCAGATTCCATTTAGGTCACTTTACTATGAAACGTGCTTTTCGTCTCTATGCTCCACGCATTAGTCAGCCATTCATAAACAATGAGCTCTGAGGTAAACATCTGTGTAAAAAAACATCACTGGGCCATATTCTGCTTTCAAAATCATTTAGCACTTTTCCTTTTAACATTTTTTTTCCTGCAGTAAACACACCTTAATGCTTTGTACTGTTCCTCCTGCCCTCTCTTCACAGATACTACTCAGACATTAGTAAGATGCCAGCGATCAGTGACCAGGACATGAATGCCTACCTGGCAGAGCAGTCGCGGATGCACATGAATGAGTTCAACACCATGAGCTCTCTCAGTGAGATCTACTCCTATGTGGGGAAATACACTGAGGAGGTACGTAATGCTGGGACCTATTATACCTTTTGGCAACACATCAGTGCTGTCGCTAACTATGGGGGTACTCATAAGAGGCAAATCGTACCTTGCCCAGGCATTTACCCCCCAAAAGTCATGAAAAGTCAATGAAAGGACGGACAGTGTATTAAAATGTGGGAAGTAAAACGGACAAACTAAAGCCAACTTGAAGCCAAGAGCAGTAAGTGCAGGCCAGCTGGGTACAGTGGGACAGTCAAGCTCAGGCACTCCCCAAATCCAAGCCAGTATTTCAATAGCTATAATCAATTTCTATAGAAATCTATTGTTTTAGTTTAGTTACTTGCTGGATTTGTAAAGTCCTGTTAGTAATAGCGTTGTGTGTCTTTTTCATGGTCACGCCGGCAGATTGTGTGTGCACTGGAGCAGGACGATGCAGCCAGGAAACAGAGGCTGGCCTTTAAGCTGGAGCAGGTGGTGGCCTTCATGAGTCTGGAGAGCTGAGAACCGCACTTCCCAGGGTGCACTGGGAAGAGACCCCGTCAGAAACCGAGCCGTGCCTGAGCGAAGACCTGTCCCCATCTTTTTTCATCATGTGACTTCCTCCCCTCCGCCTTTCAGAGATGAATTCTTCCTCTAACTTTTTTTCTGCTTCCTGTTCCCTGAGAAATCCTGTTGTTTTTTTGTTTTTTTTTTGTTTTTTTTCTTCTTCCCATTCACTCTGCTGCATAGACTAGTTTACCTGAATTTATGCGAGGGGTGGCCCGGAGCTGAGGTTGGCGTTTCCCACAGTGCAATGTGGGGGATCCCTCAGCTTCACCACAGAGAAGCTTCAAGGGGTGATTGCTTGAAAGCTGGCCATATTGGCAATGTGTCGATCCCCCCTGTTGGAAGGAAAGAGGGGAAAAACATTTTTATGTTGCCTTCAAGAATTTACACCGATAGGTAATTCTTTAAAAACCACAATGTTGGGTGTCCATTTTGTTGAGAACTTTTCAGAATAGGATAGTTAAAATAAAACCATCTCTAGAGTTCAGTTTATTGTAGTTCTATATTAAATATACAGAATCAAGAGGAAGCATCAACACTGATGACTGCAAGCCAAATGAACACCTCTGAAGAAAATTAATGCAAGGATGGTTTGCCAAGTTTACACTGTACCTTCAAGCAAAGCATACATATCCGTGAAATCTGGGGCAAATCCAGGCAAGCCTAGAATGTTCTTGTGTTCTTTAATGTAGCTGGAGTTGTATTTAAGAAAAAGACTGATGGGGGAAGGGAAGGATTATCGCTTCTCTGAACTTTTCCTTTACTGAACCATGATGAACTTTACAAACCAGAGCATCCCCAGCCTATAGCCCTTTGCAACATGCACACATTTTTATCTGCCCCAGCATACATTTAAGAAAGCGCTCATGATTTCTGCTTCCATTTGGCTTATATAGCTACTGCAAAATTAAGCTATTAGATGAAACCCTGGAGCCCCCGCCCAAGTTGGATCCTTTGTAAAAAACAGAAAAAAAGAAAAAGCACACAACCAACTCTGGAAGACAGTGTTTTGACTGCTAATCCAAACACCAGTAGCAGTCTTTGCCTGGCTCTTGCCACTTCCAACCTTGTGTCGCCGCTGCGACGGTCTATCAAAGCACACACATGCACACAAAACGCACACACACTCAGCAGCTACCCAACATCCTGACTGCCCAGATTTCTACGCCAACAACGGAGGAGGTAAAGGGAAGAGCTGACTGAAATGCACTGGGTAAGAAACTGCTTGATCAATAAAAACAAGAATGATTCAATACAGCGTGTGCTACCTAAAGAGGCTCTGTTGTGAGAGTAGCACTTCTTTCCCGGGATGTCCCAATTTTAAGACTTTTGTGTGGAGAAATCAAATGACACGGACTTAGTTGGTCAGCCAAAAACCAAAGGAGCTTGAAATTTTCAAAAATGGTCAAAAATGTATTTATAAAGTGCCACTGAGGAACTGACAAACAAAGGACTATGTATAAGACAACCACTTCTAAGACAAAAAAAAAAAAAAAAATATGGTGACTTGAACTTTAAGCAACATGTGTGATTTTTCTGACCTCAGTGTGTCGAGGTGAGAGGCTCTGTGGGCGAGGTGATCCGATCCTCCTTTCTCTTTTCATCGTCCCGGGTCTCTCCGGCTCTCGGCACACCGTTCACCCCCCTTTTTCGTCCGGCTCCTGACTTACCAGTTTTTCTGTTTTGCACAAGCATTGGAGATGGTAGCTAGTTGCATACGGCAAAAACCCCAACTCTTGAGTGTGTAACTGTTTGAGGCGCTCTTGTCTGTATTAGTGTAGTTGTCCTCAGTGGCGGCAGGGGGCGGCCTTCTCCAAACCTCAAAAAAAAAAAGAGAAAAAAAAGAAAGAAAGAAATTTTTAAAAAAAGATCTGATAAAGCAGAGCAAGACGTGAGCATCACGGCAAGGTAAACAGAAAATGATGGACATAGATAAGACTTGTTGGATGTGAATCCCCACTATGGGAGAGAGCGATGGAAAGATGGAGGCGCCCTCCGTACCTTTTGACCTCTGCCCTTTCTTTTGCCTTGACAACGTGCCCCATGTGGTGATGTGAATGTGTGAAGACCGCCCTAGGTCCACCTTGGGTCCTTTATTGGCTTTTTAAGCGCATGTAAAACGTAAACAATTTAAGAAACTTATTTAAAAAAAAGTGAAAAATAAGAAAATTAAGCCTTGCAATGATGATGTGGATGTGTTCTTTTATCTTTCTTTTGCTTGGAAGAATCAAGATGGAAAAAGTGGATTGTTCATGTTATAAAAACTATAACTTTCGTTTAAGGTGGAACCTTTATCCAGACCAGTCCCCCTATGACACAGTCTCATCCCTATGATTTTTGTGACGTGATAGATGCTAAATAAAGGAGTTACTGTATACCTTTGCATGTTGACCTGTTTGGATGGTATGAAATTGAATTGCCTTGCAAAAAGATATTTAGAGACTTCTACAACTGCTAGGGGCTTTTGAAGTCATTTCCAAGACAACTGCTCATTTTCTGGATGTCATTTAAAGACAGCATGTACCCCATTTTGGATTTTCTTGTCCCATTTACTGTGTCCTCCATTACAGACCAGCACTCTTTTTGTGTGACAGCTGTGCCGCCTCTGCAGTTTAAATCTGGTCAGGCAGAACATTTGTTCTTTTTTATTGGTTTTATTTTTTCCTATTGAAAACTGCGTTAGATTAAGTATTTCATCGTGATAAATGCTCAACTTCCCAGAAAAAAAAAGCTCCTTTACAGTGATGAAGCCTGCCCATTTTTTTTTTTTAAAGAACAGAATATGTGCAGTTATGAAAACAGACGGATGTGATTAGATGCAGGTTCACGTCCTAAAAAGCAACAAAGGATTGCCTCAATTTGCCAGCACAAGATGTGAAAATGAACAAAGAAAAAAATGAACACCAAGAACAAATTAAGTAGGCCTATACCTCTAATTTATCATCCATAGCAGTAGAGGCGCATTAGCTTTGTTAGACTAATGTTTTAGACCAAGTTTAGCAAGTGACTCCATTTTTTTAAGGGGTCCTTGTCTGTATGTAAGATAAACAAATCATTGTTAACTTTCTGCAGCTTTTTGAGAGGTGATCAAAAGGGTTTGGGAATTATGTCTTTGTGCATGTTTATCTCTGCAATGTACACTGGATGTCCTCCACTGCATCTCAAAAGCAACCCTTCAAGTTGAGTTTCAATTAGCAGATCTGGAGGAAGTCACAGTAAGGCAAGTCTGGCAAATGTTGAGCGAACAGAACCCCTGCCTTTTGAGTTCACTGCGTGATGGCACACACCACACTTCAGACATAGAAAGTCTGAACCCTCAGTTTATATTTAGGATACAGAACCTACTGGAACATTTGTTCCATGCAAGTTTAGGCTCTGCTGTATACGCACTCTGAATGTGCAAATTGGACTTTTAGGGATGTTATCTTCTATGGTTGTTGATCTTCATGGCCAAATTCCCAGAACTTTTTGATCACATCTCATACAGCATACAGAACTTCTATTATTTCATTTTAGGGACATCCAAAGTTTCTCCTCCCAGCTGTGTGTTACTAAAGAAGATGAGAGCCCTCAGCTGTGATTGCAAGTCTGCTTCCCCCGGTGTCTCATCCTGTCTTTCATTTCTCCCTCCCTCGCCCTGTCACTTCCCGGGCAACAAAGGTCGTCTGGTAGTAGCCACCTAGCGTTGCCAAGAGCACAGATAAAGTTTCCACCTTCAAACGTTTTGTAGGAACTAAAAATGTCCTCCTAGCTCAGTGTTATAGCAGCTGTTACACAAACATGCTAGAAAAGACTTTTACTAGATCATATTTGAAAGATAAAGAGTATCTTATTGAGAGATGAAAACGAAACCTGGGGGATATAAGGCGAGCTTCTCTAACTTTGTTATAATTAATTGTATACCTGTGTATGTAAATATAATGCATTCCTATTTTGCAGTCAAGAACAAAATACTATTTGTAATATAGAATAAACTTTATTATGAAACCAAGCATTTCACGAGTCTGGTTGTTCCTTATTGTGCGAGTTTGTGAGAAAAACCTACCTACACTGCGTCTTTATGAGCTGGATGGCACTAATTTCCTTTTCAATTCCTGTGACAGTCGCTACAGGGTATGTTCAGGGATGTAGAGGCCATCGCAAGTCCCCCACTGTGGGGTGCCAGACAAAGCAGCAAAGAAAAGCTACACAATAATGCATAACAAAGAGTCAATTGTACTCTGGGATTTCTCATTACTCCCTTGCTGTTGACTTTATACATGCCAGGATACACAAGGGATAGAACTGTACTGTAGCTGCAAGGTCTCTCCGATGATAAGAAACACCATGATGATCTTTAAAAACACTTGTCCAAATTAGTCAAAATATGGTTTCATTCAATCAGTTCTGCCCACAGTACCATTGGGGAAGATAAAGGAAACCATGGATCTGGATCTGAATGCAAGTGGCTTCAAGGGTAAACCTCTAAATAAATATGTAAATTGGCATCCAGCAATCATAATGTATCTGAAGACTATCACACAGCAATGACATCCAATTCAGCCAAAGCCATTAACATCATCATAGAGGCTGACACCGGCTAGCAAAGCATAAAGAAACATCCCTGCCAACTGAGAATTGAAGATGAAAGCTGAAGTACAAAAAGCTGGTTGATCTGTCATGAGCAGCAGATAGTAGCACTGGATTTTAGATTTGGAGCCAGGTATTTAAGTAAGTAGGTATGCCAATGGCATCCTTAAAAATTATCCAAAGCCACTATTTTTACATCATTCATTGTTACAATTTAGAATGTAGAGGATTGGCTCTTGAGATATTACATCACATTTTTGAAGCAACATCCTAAGATTAGGTTTGTACAATACACAAATAGAGTGAGATATACCCCAGAGCCGTAATGTATAAAAATAAAACATGGACGCAAACAATATCTTATTAAATGAAAATTTACTATAAAAAAAAAAAAAAACTATAAAGTGACATGAATGAGAACAGAAAATGGTGATAGAAAAAAAAGATTATTCGAGAAGGAAGTACACAACAAAATAGAGCAAATGTATTTTGTTGTCTTAAGGTTCTAGAGACCAAGAAGGGGATATTTCATGCATCTTATTGGAACTAAAGATCTATGTGGGACCAGAAAAGGTCTCAAAACAGAAGGAGAAATGATGAAAGTTTTTAATGAGCCTAGTGAAATTGCCTCATAGATTCAAGCTTTAACCGGCTGAACAGTTCAGACATCAAACGGAATAGAGAGAAAAAAATGTCATCACCTTAAAGTTAAAAAAGAAAATCCTACATTTGCATCTTTCCAAATTTGTTAGTTTTCTAATTCCGCATTCCAAGCTGGATTTCTTTTCTTTTTTTTTTATGTAGAAACTGGCTAATAGTGAATTTTCCAACTAATGTGGAACTCTGGCTTACTGGACCTGGACCTCTCATTGTATTTGGCTGCAAGTCAGCCTATTAACTTTGCCAACTTATGCAAATGCTGCTTAGCTCCTAATCTGTGTTGAAGTAAAATAAGCTTCATGGGCTACCTCCGCAGCTCCCATTTATATTGTCAAGAGACAAGTTACAAAAGCCAACTGTCTTTAATGAGAGGCATTTCCTGACATGATGTAACCAAAAAACCAGGTCAAAAATATTAAGTAAACAGTCGCACTGGTAAAAGATTAGCTGAACCTGTAAGCTTCTTCCAGTTGAAGCCAATCATGCAGACCTGAAGCCATTCAGGAAATCAAGGAGGGAAATCCCTGCCTCTAAGCACATGTCACTCTGCAGAGCTTAGCTGCAGTAAAGACATAACTGGTTTATTTTATTCTGCAACCTGCATTATTCAGTGTCGTACATCAAAGACAGCCAAAACGCACACTTTAATGTATTAAGTTTAATTTGGCTCACCAGCTTCGTTATCTCACAAAACACACAACCTCACAGGAAACTCTTTGTAACATCAACTTTTCCAACCGGTGCAGCTGCACAATAAAGCACAACACTACTTCATTACAACAAGGCCATCTTTAAAACACCTTCCCTGAGACACCTGGGGCTGAAAAAGTCAGAGGTAAGGTTTTAAAAAAATGAGTAAATGGAAAACAGGAGTGACAAATGAGGAAATAGAAAGTTCTGTGCAGCAAAGGAGGGCAGGGAAGGTGTGAAATGCAGAAAACAGGGTGACAACCTGCTGGACGGGTATATATGGATGTGAGAGGCTGCAGCACTCCAGCAGGCTTAGTACCTGACGAGGACGAGAGATTGAATTGGCCTAGTGTCACCCTCCATATACCAACCAGTGAACTGGGAGTAATGGGTGAGAAATAGAAAGAGGGAAGGTGGAGGGAGAAATAGAAGTAGGGAGAGGTGGAAGGGCTGCCAAGTGTTACCCTAATTTTCTGACTAGTGAGCTGGGAATAATGGAAGAGAGGAGAGAGGCAACTCTGTGAGGTGATGGGTTGAGAAAGGTTGGATGGAGGTATCAGAGGGGCAGGATGATCGAGGGCCGGCTATGATTGCTTTGCACCGAGGATGGTTTTCCACACTCCCATGATCACCACAGCTCTTTCACCCCAAATCCCCACCCTGCCATCACATCCCCATGCACTGATGTGATGTGGCTATGGAGGGGAAAAAAAACAAAAAACCTGAAGGTCCATCCACATGGAGGTCGAGTGAGGGATGGAAAAGAAGTAGTGGTGAGCGGTTTGGTGCTGTTGAGACATTCAGCATATTGCAGGGCATGCAGGGTTACAGGGCAGGACAATCAATAACGCTGGACCTGCTGCTTTAGGGACTTGAACCCATAATCATTCCTTGGTCACCTTAGCTAAAAAGACTGATCTTCAAGACAAGAAACTATATTTACCGTCAACAAAGCAATTCAAATGACTAATCTCACCATCAGCTGCTAGGTCAAAGTTCCCTCACAAAGAAAGACATGAAAGAAACTAATGTTACAGAAAGATACGAGGAGTTTTCAAATCCAAGCTTGCACACTTTATGGTATGTTGGCATGCTCATTACTTATAATCAATGCACATATACCTGAGTTGTGTTTAATGGCTTGGTTTGGCTAATACCACCCACCTGACTAAAGGGGGAGGAGCCAGAAGTGTCAAGTATTAGAAGGTGAAAACAGCTCGAGTCTTTTTTTCTTTATTTTTTTTTAAATCATGTGTTGTCAACCTCTGTCATACGCATCTCTGGTGGAGCTGGGAGCTGATCCTCGAAGAGGCCTTCCTCAAACCACAGCCTCTGGCCTAGCTTGTTGCCTTGTTATTATTGGTCATTAGTCATTTACATTTGTGTCCTTGCAAGTGAATATCCAACTGTGTGCATAGATATGGTCTCTCATTCAGGGTGAGCTTCACAAATGTGCATGAATGCATGTAACTGCATGGGTTAATATCTAGAATAAAAACATTCACCACCACAAGTTGAATCACAAAACAATGAAATCCATCACAGAATATTATCAAAAATATTATCCATATAGGCCCTTTAATTATTATTTAATTATAATCATTTGTACATTTTTATTATATGACCACTTTTAGCTCAAAACTAAAGCAAAAAAATGTTCAACTGAGCTAATTTCTACTAACTTTATAGTTTTTTATTCAACGTAGAATGATGATTATTCACACTGTATCAGAATCAGCAGCTCTCAGTACATTCCCTCAGAGTATCTCCTTAGCTTCACTGTATTACACCAGGTTAAGTTGCTACATTGTGTCCATAGGAGGACAGCTTCACAAATATATTGAACTAAAGGAGTATTTCACTTTGGCAAGCATGTGTCCTTGCCAAGACTTTTACTAAAACATCTGGCTCTTGCTTGTGATTTCAAGTTTTGGAATTGAATTTTTCGTGTGGCTACTATCACTGGCTGCTTTTCTGACTACCAGACTGGCAGGATGGATGACTTGATGATAGCAGAACAGTCTGGACACTGGTTGACGGGTCTAATTTCAGCAGTGGACTCAGATATTGACAACTGCACACAAGCAGATGGGAGCAATTTCCGATATTAGTCTATTCTCCTCCGTCTGTTCTGTCTTGGTAAACATTTGTGTTGCTGGTAACAGGAGGGATGGAGTGGGAGAGAAATGAGACGGACATGGTTACATCCAGAAAAACCCTACATAGTACAGATGGAGAATAAAGATACAAATCTGTCAAAGGGTTTAGAGCTAAGACTTTAAGTGACCTTCAAGCTGAGGTGTACACTGTGAGTCTGCTGAGTCAAACCAGTAAAAGTATAAGTGCGTGATAATTCTTCCAGACAGAACTCGAGTCCTGTGTAATGCATCACCTGCTCACTCCGGGATAACCGGTGCAAATGCTAAAATTATTCTGATGATATCAAACGCCATCTCTGAATCCTTCACTCCAGCATTGCTGACTACTTCCACTGCATAAATCAGCTGCACAGTTGCAGAGTCAAGAAAAACAACCTGTTATGGTAAACATTATTACACCTATAACGCACACACGCACACAAAATCTCTCCTCTAAATCCCCCACCCCGCATTTCAGCTCCTAATCAATAACATCCATGGAATTCCTTTTAAGCAGCACATTTGCTCCTCGGACTCCAGCGACGTTCCCTCTCACACGAATTACCAAAGCTGCGTGAGCCTATACAATACAATAAATTGATTATCTGGTTCAGATGTTCATTGAATTTATTTTGATTCTATTGTCTGCTTTCATGCCTGGCACATTCTTCCTCTTGATAATGGATTATAGCTGTGCAGCAGATCGGTACGGTTTCCTGCTCTTGGAATGGTTTTAAACTGGAATTTCAAAAAAACATTCCGAAGCAATTACTTTAAAGCAATATGCAACAAAACAACTTTATATTAAAGGTACATATATTCAACAATAACTATTGTTCAGATCAGTAGTATCTTTTGTCATTATAAAACTAGTATCCTATTAACATGATAACATCTTCTTTAATAAGGTGGCAGGTACCACAAAACAAGACCCTGATAAATATGCACCATTCTTATGTAATAAATACAAAACCATAAATATTAATGACCAAATAACTCAATTAGTTAAAAAGACAATGTTTAGTATCCCCCAGTTTAATGCGAGGCATGGCTCATAACTATTTAGAAGTACTCTGAGACTTATTAAACCGCACAGTTATTAGTTTCCTTTCTTTTTATACTTCGGAAATCCATCATAGCACAAACACACTGCAATGAACAGAGCCTGTAATGAGTTACAACTTAAAGGGGAAAAAAGGGTATTTTTCTAATCATTCTCTTTTTAAAAAAAGCGTTAAGTGACTACAACTAAACTCGCTCTTCTTAGGGTCACTTGAGAGATCTTTTTAAACTTTTCTTCAAGCCAGGAACAAATTGATTGACTAAACTTGCTGTAATTTAGTTATAAAAAAAAAGAGTGTCCATGGAAACTAAGGCTTTAATAGGTGCCGGTGTGCTACAAATATACATGCCATTAAGCAACTAGGTATTGGTGAAAATCTGCACCTTATTATAAGTATATTAGCTGTTATTCAAGCTTTCTAGCCATACAAAGTTATGCAACTGAGACTGAGACATAGTAATGACCTGAAAATAAACCATACTGTTAAAGATTTTTTTAATAAAAATCAATGGAACAACACTAACATAAAAAAAAAAAATGCAGGACTGCTAAAATTAGAAACCTCCCATCTTTGAATGATGGTGAAAAACTAGTTAATGCATTTGTGACTTGTAGGCTGGAATTTCTTAGTATCGGGTTTTCTAAAAGCTCCCTGAAAGCCTTCAGCCTGTAGTACTAACAGGGACCAGAGAGATGGAGATCATATTTCTCTTATATTAGCTCCATTTGTTGCTGGCTCTTGATAAATCCAGAACTCTATTTACAATCCTAATATAAAGTTTTGAATCATCAGGCCCCATCATATCTTAGAGACTTTTAAGCACAGGCTTTCAACAGGCTACAGTTTCCAAAAGTAATGGGAGGCAGAGCCTTCGCTTATCTCCTCTGTGGCACCAGCTCCCAGTTTGGATTCTGGAGTCAGACGCCCTCTCTATTTCTAAGATTAGCCTTAAAACTGTCTTTTTAGATAAAGCCCAGGGGGCCCTGAACCATTCCTTACAGAAGTTATGCTGCTATAGGCTTCACATTATATAATGAGTATTTATTTTCCACTCGTATGTTTTTTTCATATGCCCTTCCTCCATTCTTCCCCCAATCAGTTATTGCAGATGGCTGCCGTTCCCTGAAGCTGGTTCTAACAGGCTTATTTCTGTTAAAAGAAAGTTCTTCCTTCCCACCATCGCCAAATGTTTGCCCATAAAGGATCATCTCACTGTTGAGCTGTTGTCTGCAATATTGTAGAATCTTTACCTTACAGTCTAAAGCACCTTGAAGCAACTGTTGTTGTAAATTAGTGTAATATAAATCAAAATTAATTAAACATGCAATACAGAAGCCATTTGTTGTCATCTATTATGTCAGCAACACCATTGCTAAGAGAAATGGTGATATGCTAATTGTTTGAACTGTCAAAATGAAAATTGCTCAAAACTGATAAGAAAAGTTACCCACATGGACATTAAAGCCTTTACAGCTTATCCAGAGGTAAACAAAAATATTTTCTAATTTAGTGAGTGCACAAAAGGATGATCACGACGAGCAATGTAATATTGATCTGTGTAAGATAAAAGAGTAGAAATACGAAAAAATTGAGAGAAAATAACAATTTGCTGCTCTTTAATACAGACTCAAACATTGCCGATGATAATATCAGAAAAAAAATAAATCTGTGTTTTTGTGAGCCGATCTGGTGGGCCAGCACACAAAGGGCAGCCCTGTATCATAGTCAGCCACCTGTGGGCTTTTGTCCCTGGCCCAGTCACGTCACATATCCCCGCCACGTTAGCCTGTCTACAATGGACAGGAGCCCATCAGCTGGATTCAGCGCTGGCCCTGGCCTCTGTGATCTGACTGCTGTATGATACACAAAGCAAAATCCCACTAGACAGACTCACACAGGGATTAACACAAATACCCCCCACCCTCACCCGATAAAAAAACAAACCATATGTGAACAAAGCCACACACGTTTTCACAGCTTCTCCAGCACCAACATTATGAATATGAATAACCCTCTGGCCCAGATTTTAGCGAGCTGTACCATTCGGTGCTGCGTTCAAGCCTTCAAGATGTCAACACAGCGACAGAAGGGCAAACTGAGAAACAAATCTAACAACACAGTGTGGGCCAGCAATTGGCTATAGGCATTAGCCAGTGATCGAGGGTGATGAGAAAAAAAAAGGCTGTCCTAGTACTCGCCCAATACGCTTTATTTAGCAGAGCAAATCTGAGCAGAGCCCAGCGACTTCCACCAGTTGTTTATGCACTAAAAGTCCATGTGGTGAACTAAAAAGTTTGCAATTCAAGAAGCTGACTTGTCGAGAGACTTGTGACGACAGCTTGCTGAGAGGGTACAGATTGTAGAGGGGTACAAACGATGGCAGGAAGATCTACCTCTAATCCAATTCAGTGGCAGCCATTTGAATAATTGATGTGGGGACATAAATTGGTTCATTCCAGATGTCCCCTGCTCCCTTAATCAATACTGATTCCCTTAATCAATGGTTGGCTGCCCAGCCCATGACTTTGGCTGTTCTACCCCCACACAGCCAGGCTGCAGCCAAAGCTTCCCACAGTCCGAGTCACAGGTGGTTGGCTGCAAAGTGGCTGTTTGCAGTGATAGACTCTGGGTAATTGAGGCTCTTACCCGTCGGGGTTGGGGTGGTGAGAGCAGCGGTGGGGAGACTGCAGATTGGTCTCTTTTGTGGAGAAGGCACATGGCTTCCATTGGGAAATAACTGCAAATTGATTCCAAGACTGCCTTGAAAAGAAAACTTTCATCATAGAGAGAGCGACTTGATTAATTAAAAGACAGAGGAACATGGATAGATGCTCTAGGTTGGTGACTAGCTAGAGTGATATTCAACTTTCCTAGAGATGTGAGAAAGGGCAAGAAGACACTCTCACTTTTGCTGCATAAAGAACCTGAACTTGCTCATTTCTATGCTAATAATCTGCATACAGAAAGGCTGACAAATATGGAGTACACACACACAGAGCCAGATAATAGTGGGCAGAAGGAGCTGTGTGCCAGGATGCCAGGACAGAGTGGAGCATAGCAGTGTGTGACAGCTGGGTGGCACAGCTGGGGGAGACAGATAACCCTCAGTCTGTATGAGCTGACAAAACATCCCTCCTCAGAAGACTGAACACAACTTCACCTGGCTCTGCTTGCTTTCTCATCATCCCTCTGTACCCGTTGCTCTTGTTGTCCCTCTAAATACCCCTCTCTTTCAAACTGCCTCTCATTTTCTACTCCCACAATCCATGTGCCCGTTACATCCCTCACCTTTTCAATATCCTTTTCATATCTGTTCCTTTTCAAAATGTAGCCTGCAGCTGACAGGACACAGTCAATGTACACCTGGCTAGAGTGGGCCGCAGGCTGCCAGCAGGACACTTGCAGTGGTCTATAAATGTCAGGGTATAAGTGTCAGGGTTTTTGGGCAAAAAGACAACTTTGTCTATTCCCTGACTCACATCCAATAACAGGTATAAAGCACAGGTAGCTAATTTGTTAAGGAAGAGAATAAACACAGTGTGCTGATCAGGAAAGAGACATAAATAACATAACAATCAAATCTGGCACATGTCTTAAAAATCATGTTTCCTACAGACTTTTGTTACATCTTTCACACAGCTTCAGATCGCACCTGCAGAGCCATTTCAAGTTGTGCAAAAATCCATTTCTGGGACGGTGCTGCATGCTTGATGGAATCCCTAGAGATCGCGGCACAGACGTGCCTGGTGTATTCCTGCAGTTTGTTGATTTTTCAGCCCCAACGAATTATTAAAGCATCGAAGTCTTGACGTATTATCATCATCCAATGAATCAAGATGTGTCTATTTCTATTTCACATCTGAAATAACAAAAACATGATAGCAAGATGGATTTTGGACTCTACAATTGTCAATAATGAAGCCACAACATGTATTTATAGCACCAAATAACTAACCAAAACCGAAATGACAACTGCAGATGGTGACCTCTTAAGGGGGAATTGCACTTTAACTTGCATTAAACAAGTTGCAAGTGTATTTGAACCAACAAGATAATCGGGGTTCTTAAAAAGCTTTTTGTGAACATTGCTAGCCATTTTGATTCTGTATATAGAGCATACAGTGGGTTTATCAGAGCCCGTTTGTCACAAAACCTAATGCAAATGTAGTAAGTTTAAGATTGGTTAAAATTCCACTATTGTGGCTGGTAGAGATGACATCAAATCAAACAATCTGCAGACGTTAGTAGCAAATAATTGTTGTTAAAGTGTGGCAAAGTGTGGTCTGACGCTGGCTTTCATCTAGCCTAACCTAAAGGGAAGTGGGCATGCACACTTGATTATATGGATGGTGGTTTGAAAGAGAAAATGCATGCCAGTGTAAACGCGTGTCGAATACAGCACATGTATGTAAACTGTGTTTGTATGCTTGCTTATGCTGATGTAGTGTTTAATATCCAATCACCATTCAAACACACACTTTGGCTCTGAAGTCTTGCTTGGAGCTGACTGGCAGCATCCTTGGAGGGAGGCACAGCTATAATCAATTTACACAGCAATCACAGATCTCCACACAGCAACCTTCAACAAGTCCTTGAAAGCTTGAATCTCTCTGCTGATCACAAGCCATCAGCAGAAGCTGATTAATGAATTAGATGTTCATATGTGCGTTTAAAGTCACACCAGCTCTGCTACAGTAGTAATCCTCACAGTAGCATTTGGCAGAATGAAAAGCAGCTATCCGTTATGTATGGCTGTATTTAGCATCATATGTCGCATACGTGATAAGAGTCGCTCTGAATTTTAAAAGGGGGACAACAGAGCACATTTTTAATGAAAAATAGGAAGGGAACAGTGACAGGGTAGAGTGAAAAAAGCGAGAAGCTGGTGGTATGATCTTTTAAAGTTATTAAACATATAAGAATGAAACCAAGTCCCCTTTATATAAGTGAGATATAACAAAAACGATGAACTACAGACTGAAAAAAGCTCAAGGCGCAACCTCATTATTTGTAAATGCAGCAGAAAATCTGTCAAACTGATACGAGTCTTTCCTCCCATTTCTTTGCAATATAAATGTTGCTCCTAATTTTACTGGATACACATAGAAAAAAAAACTGGATGAATGCTTGCTGTATTCTGTCAAACAGGAGATACGGCAGAGCGAGACACTTGTTGTGAGACGCTCGCTCACTGTCAGTATCCATCTGTTTACCTTGCTGCCAAAATGGCGCTGGTGAGGAAAAACAAGTGTTCTCTTCAAAGGCCATTAAAAATGGATGCAGGAATTAACAGATCATACGGTTTTGGGTCGGGGTTTTTTTTGTATGTGTGTTTGTTTGTTTTTCCAAAGCTCTCAGACCACTTTACGCCTCAGGTTGAAAGATCACCACTCTAAAACATCTCATCACATAACGACAATGCTGAATCCCCCACCGTTATGAACCTGAAACACACGTGCAGCTAATGAGCTGAGCAATTAACTTCTAAACGTGCAGAAACTCTGTCACCAGGGAGTTAACCACATGTGCTGCCTGTACGAAACAAAATATAATTGATTGTTCCCATATTTTAATCAGCCTAAAAAGGGAGGCGCTGGTGGAAGGATGAGGTTTTAGGACTCAATCTGCTAATCGATCAACCTGACACAGGTGTTGACAACCTGCCATCGGGACTTGACAGTTAAATGTCCAACAGCTCGTCACAGGAGTATATGTGACAGATCTAGTGTCGGGTATGACTCGTAATGGGCCCTTGGGTCACACCGCAGCCAGCAAGAGTGTCATTTAGGTGCCCAGAGGTCACATTCTAGTCTAGCAAACACAAACAGCCCTGTTGGTAACCAGGGACATCATTGTCACTGGGCACTGAAGAGTGTGGGTGTGTGTGCGGAGACAGTGTGAGATGGAGGGGGTTGTCTTTAAGAAAAAAAGAACGTACTGACAGAGTGGAGACAAAATGGAGAGGGAAATGCACTTTTCAAATGTCACCTTGCCTTGCCACCCTTTATGCTGAGAGAAAGAATGGTGTGAAATAGTAAAAAAAAAAAAAAAAAAAAAAGCTTGAACAGAGAAGAAATAACTTCTCGTTTTCAGAACTTCTTGGGATGTACAAAGGAAAAGGAAGCTAAATCTCTGGTATGCTGATATGGTTTTTAACACTATGTATAGTCCAGCATTATAACTTAAAACTCTGTTAAACCTTAAAACACACCATTCTTAAACTAATTGGACACAGGCAACCTGCACATTATTAAGAACGCTTGATTTGAATCATATATACTGATGAAAAGCAGTTACCAGTTTGAAGATTGAAATAAGTAAAGCCTTGTAAAATAAAACAGTAAGTCCTAATTAAACTTGTCTTGGACACAGTTGGCAGATAATTGTTAAACATTTTAAAATCTCATTATACTCAAAAGTTGCCAAAGCAGATAAATTCAAAAGGCCTTTAATTTTTAACCTGTTTAATTTTAACATTGCCCTCCAATCACCAAATCAATGCTTATTGGGGAAAAAAAACATGTAAAAGCATTGATGGAGTCTGTTTTCATCATTATTCACTAATCCAGTGAACCACCACCTCAACTTTTGTCCCCACAGCTTTTTGTCACACATGCCTGAGACTGTCTAGCAAAAATGGGTACTACCCAACTGGTTGCAAGTGTTTGCCGGAGCTTGCTAGCTGATGAGCGAAAGAGGGTGCTTCACTAAAAACCTTTGTGTGGTTGTATTGGTCAGAGAAGAAGAATGCATGAAAGACATGGACTTTTCTGTAAACACCTGCTAACTGTCCGCTGGGCTATCTACTTGGAAATAAATGTAACGTAACCTGAAACCAGAGAACATTCACCTTCAAAGTTTCAAAAGGCACAACTGTAACTTCGAAGACCGGTGGTCTCCATTTCCGGTTTACGTTGCACTTTTCCCAGTTTCACTACAACTTGGTGAGTAGCTTTCAAGTGTTTGCAGTCTGCATCTCTCACACAAACTAAAGGCAGCTCGCTAGTGAGCAAAGCAATCATGTGAAGGTTTTTTGTGTAAAAGTATACCGTATACCCCTTTGCCACCAGTTTCACACAAGCAACTAGCAACAGCCTGTCGTGGAACGCACTCTTCCCTGGCCCGTGGTTTCCAGGGGTCAATCAATTTCACAGCCAAGGAAGACATGTGACCAGTGGCTGCCACATGAATGCTAACTAGTCTTTAGGCCTGTATGACTAAGCTATGAGATGGTTTAACTTTTGGACCACTATCATGGTCCAGTAATTCAGGTAAATCTAAATCCAGTAATTACATTACAGTTACACTTATGTTGTTACTCGCATCACAAAGGTTTTTCAGCTATCTGCATGCTGAGCAGATGGGAAAAAATAAATGAATTAAAAAAAAATCAAACATGCTTGTTTCTTCTAGTGCTCTTGCATGGCAATCAGCTGATTTCAGTTCATGTGCCAGAGGAAGAAGATGGTGGAGTGATAGACAATTTTGAGGAATGGTGATATGGACATTACTTTTATTTTTATTGCATGAAAGAACACGACTATGATACTAAAGTGTAAACTAAGTCCAGAACCCAGAGTGATGTTAAAGGTCTGAGTGTATGCAGACCACAGCCCAGCATCCAGAGCCAGAACTTCAGCAGGTAACAAAGGCAATGATGAGCAGTCAGGCTTGTAGCTTCCAATTCCACCATATTTCTACAGTAACAATCACGGTGGCAATCGCTTTAACACTGGCATGTTTGCTGTGTGGCAGGCAGGAGATTGGACCCAAATGCAGGACTCAGAAACAGAATGAAAGTTAATGCGGCAGAAGACTTTCCATACAAAAATAAACTTTGCAAAAAACAAACCAAAACCTCGAACTAGAAAACTAGAAACTAAACCAGGAACTGAGAATTAGAATTACTTGGAACACAGTGGAACCACACAGCACTGAGAAGGTACAACGCAACAACGGGCAGAGGAAAACACAGGGCTTAAATATACAAGGGAGTAATGAGGGAATGGGAAACAGGAGGGAAACACAGCTGGGATTAATTAGACATAACGAGACAAGGCGACGCAAAACTAGACACACTGACATAGCACACGAGACTATCAAAGTAAAACAGGAAACACAACACATACGCAAAGACACCTACTCAGACACACGGGCTTCACACTGAGACATGACTGACTCGGAAACGGAGGGAACACAGAGCGAAGGGTGACTAGACATGACTCGTGGCACCAGGACAGGCACAGAGAAAACATAGGGACAGAGACTAAACACAGGCTAAGAAAAATACACAGGAAGGAAGAACTAAGATCACTAAACATACATGAAACATAACCAAAACCAGGAATAAGAATCATCAAAGAATATTAAAGCAACTACTGAAACACAAATGCTGGTCAGAGACCAAGTACCATGACAAACATCTCTTAGGGCTTGTGTTGATCTTTGCTTTGTGTTGTTAATTATGTGCTATTTTGTAAACACAAACAAAGATTATGTATGTGTCTTTAAGGATGGGGATTTGTTTTTGTGTGTGGGACTGTGATATTGTTAACTAGTAATTATGACAGTGTGTTTCAGGTAATTTTAGGGATTAATGATAGTAAGTAATGTAACGAGTAGAGTAACAAATTACTTTCTCTGTCCAGTAATTAAGCAGCATACAGCATTACTAATGTGGAATAAATCTTTTTTCAGTAATGACGCCAACACTTTTTACAACTAAACAAGTGATTGTTATGAACTACAGATTTGTGGTGAAGGTGCAATAATTCCTCAGCGTTATCATGTTTTATCATATTTTCCATCTCAATTCTATTATTACATACACACACAGGAATAGCACCATAAAACACAAGTCAATTTCAATGCCATTTAAAGAGAAAGAAATATTCCATTCTAAGATGTGAGCCTAGTAAAAAGGATAAAAATAATGGAATCTGAAGTTTCATACGGCCTTCAAGGGAAAACTCAAAAGCTTTCAAACACAGACTAAAGTAGTGTACATAGTAATGCTGTATAGCAGCTAAAAGCCTTCGAATGTCACATCTATGCCACAGCAGAGCCTCTGTACTACAGGTCACTGCAATGTATTACTTAAAGTACACTTCACATTATATGTCAACTGGGAAATCTCACAGTATACATTTACAATGGTTCAACAGGTCTTTTTTCATTTTCTGCCACAAGAACAGACTAAATGCAAGAGCCAACCCACATTTAAATTTGAATCACTTTAAGAAGATAGATTTAAAGTAAACTGAACTATTTAGTATCCTAATCAGATACAGGATCAAAGATCCCTCATGCAGCATGATAAATCCCCATCACTGAATGCCATAATGAGCATTACTCTCCACTGGTTTAGTACAATTTTCAGTCTGTTTACTGACTTCCATCAGTTTAAATAATCAAAACTCAAAACATGCAGCCTCTCTTAAACTGGGAGACACCTAATAAAGTAGATCCACACAGAGTATTTAAAAGTATATTGCCAATCCCAGCTGAGTGCCACAGAGTGATGCATGATCTATCCACTCCATGCCAGAAAGAAAGTTTGACACCTTCTCCCCCCACACTTCAAAAACACATCAATCAAATCAGTCAAAAATGCCAGAGACCTTCTACTTGTCAGTGTGGGCTACTTTGCTATGATTGATGGTCTGATGGTTGTCTCTCTCCATTCCTCCCCAGCGCCCCCTCCCTTACCCTTGCATCAATTTGCACACCATGTGAAAAATAACAAATGATAACGTTTTGAAAAATGATTCACAATATCCTCTAGCAATTTAGATAAACAATTTCTTTTTACCAAAAGGAAGGAGCAAAACAGAGACAGACGGCGACAGAGAGAGAGGGAGATGTGCCAGCATTTCTTTTTATATTGACATTTATGGCTTAGAGGCTGTGAGAAAATGTGCACGAGGGCGTGTGTTATTGTGTATGCGTTGAGAACAGAAGATGCTTTGAATATCAGATGCACGCTGAAGGCTGCAGTGGCCTCTATAGGCAGTGTGTACATACGAGGATCCATTACGTGGCACTCTCATTGGTAAGGTGTGAAAGATTGAGATTCAGACTGCCAGAATTGTCTATACACATACACATATCTGTCTACACTGATTCAAATTGGCCTGCGTATGAATACCCTCGAGTCCCCACCCCCCACCTCTTTCTTTCGGTCTTCCTTATTTGTCTTTCATAAAATCTATTCAACTCTCTCTTCCGCCATCTGCCACTTTCTGAAGTGCCACTCATTTTTTCCTGCTCTTTTTGCTCTCTTCCTCGTGTCTCCTGCTAACATGATTTGTCTGCTTCGCTCAATATCCGCATGTATTCTCTCACTTGCATTCTGTTTTACATGCTGTTACCTTCCATCCTTCGCTCCATAATGCTGCTCTGCCCCTTCCCTCCGTCCACCCCGCCACCCCCACTCAGAACTGTCAAATGGCTTCATGCAATGAGCTGGAGAGATGATGAGAGAGATTGTAATCCTAATGGCGTGACATGAAGCATTGTCCTAGCCCCCTTTGATAAATGAATTTCACCAAGCACTTGCTCTGTGGTGAACCATGCTAATTAGGCACGGCAACCCAAACAAAGATGTCTCTCGCTAATTGAGGTGAGGTCAGAGGGATTGAGGGGAGTGTGGACATGACTGAAACTGTGTATGTATGCGTGTGTGTCAGAGACGGAAAGCTCAAACTCATCTGTCTGTGGGAAGCGTGTGTGTGTGTTTACATGGGTGCCCACTGGGAATTGACTTGATACCCTCTTCGGGGAGCCAGTAATGGCGGCCTTTCCCTTTGAGCATTTGCTCTGCAGCTGGAGACAGAAGGTTAGTGGATGACCTTGTTTCCCAAGAGCAATGGGATTTGTCCCCTATACAGTAGCACAGTTTCCATCCCACTTTTCCCATTATAATTCTAGTGGGGATCTGTGTGAGGTCAGAGTGAAAAGTGGGAAAAGAAAAAAAAACAAGGACACACCACTCACTTTATACTCAAATTACCTAAGCACTCTTTTAGATTGATTTCATCTATGCATTTAAATGGATTAGTCGAGGAACAAAGGCCTGAATGCTGCCCACCAGTTCAGTCTCTTAAACAAACATTATTGACATGTTTAGAGATCCAAACACCCTCTGCTGTTTAGCCTCCCATCATTGATATTATTGGCGTGTTTACAATAACTGAATGGCTATACATCTGTCCTTCCTGGGATATCCATATGTTCATAATTGATCCAGAGAAATGCCGTTGGACAACACTATGTTCTCAGGTCATCAGGGACATTAGAGAGTTTGAGAGCGACAAAAAGAGAGACATAGAAAATGTGTTTTTGGATAATAAAGGGAGGTCATTCAGGAAAAGGCTTTTGAATTTGTATCATTATAGGCCAGTTCATGCACAAGAAATGTTTTGACTTTAAATGCCTTTAAAATAATGATGTCGCACTTTTAGTTAGAAAACCCCCCTGAAATTTCACATTTAAAGCACGTCTGTGTCTAGACTAATTTCTGCAAGTGAAGGTTATTTAAATAAGCAAGTTAAATGCTCAACACAGTATCAGCAACAAATATTATAATATCGCGAAGACATGAAGCAATATGAGAATGAAAGCAAGTATCGAAAACTTGAGTCGATATAATATGCAAAAAATATAAAAGTTCATTGAACTTTATATGACTGAGCTTTTAAACATTTTTTAAATGCAATCTTTATGTGCAGCCTGTTTTGAGTCACTGGCACAGCCAGTGCTATATGCAGTAAAAAATAAAATTATTATAAATTGAAATTATTTATAATGTGAAAGTATATTGCTCAAGAATACTCTTTTACAACTCAGAAAAAAAAAAAAAATAGTTTTTTATTTACTTATTTTCGTATGATAACTTAAGATGCACCTTCTAATTCGTCACATAGGGGCAGTATCAAAGGTTTTGCATGATAGTTAGACAAAGAGGAAAAAAGGCCATTAAAGCCCCACATGGAGGGCTCATGCATAATTAAGTGGGTGAGATTAAAGGTTGGTCAGCTGGGAGTTGTATATGCCAACAAAGATCAAACCTTCATCTGTGTCAGTCACCCTTTAACTGACTACACGGTGGTGCATTTGCATGTATGGCACAATATAGCCATTTATCAGCACAAATGTTGGCAGTGTGTGCATACTTCACGGGTTCCAGCAATGTCAGGTTAAGGGATGGACACAGACAAATGGACAAGATCAAACAATTTGGTTTCTTCTGCTTTTGCATATATACAAAAGCCATCTAAGCCCGTGTTTCTTTTATCTTTTTGTAACAGTTATTCTACTTTACAGACAGCATAAAATATTTATCTCATGAACTAAGTAGTTTACATAAAAGTAGTCCTAATAAAGTATGCTTATATTAGTAAACCCACATAGTTTATATGCCAAAATCCTGCATGACGTTTTAAAGCAAAAGTCTCAAGTTTTGGTCCTAAAACCTTGAGGAAAAACTACAATTACACAGCCTATGCATGGAAATATTTTTAACTATATCACCTATGAAGACTTAACTGCACAGCGCAGACATGACTGTCATCTTTAAGTGTGCATGTTCTATTTTCAGTCAGTTTCTATGCAATCTTCCAATTGTAGCACCCTCAGAACAGTCCAGTTTGAGGCTAATGGTGGACAACATCAAATATTAACTATACCACACATTCTTGTGATAGAAACTGCACAGTAGGAAAGGACATATTTCTTCATTTATCAGCCCGATCATCTATATTTGTGACCATTTGGCTGGCTTCTATGTCTCGACATGTCTGAAAAGAGAACCAGCCGGCTCTCTCTTTCTATATGCCAACTAAATTACAGGGCTTTGTGTTTGCGTGTAGGAGAGTGAGTGGGAGAGGGCAAGATTGGTCTGTCTATGTGCATGAGTATCTGAGTACAATATCTTTCACATCTCAAATCTCCTCCTAATCTTTTTATAATTGCCTGGTGAGCCTCACTGCTATCCTTCACCTTAATGCCTCTTCTCCCTCCCAACCTTGCTACTTCACATTCACCTCCACAACAACAGAAAAAATTACACTCCATAAAAGGAGACACAAAACTTCAGTTACACACCAGATAAAACCTCTTAGATTATCTATCTAGAGTAATTGAGCTCATGTAATCCCTGGAAAGAGGAATAAAAAGCATTGCTTTTGGGCGGTATGGATATTTTACATTACCTGGAATCAAAAGAAAGCAAAAATCTAAAGAGCAGAATGTAATGGTGTTATGACTTTCACCAGAAGTGTCACTAAGTTTCCTTATAATGCTCTCTTCTTTGAAACTCTCACACAGACTCCACTTAGAACAACATCTGCTAAGGCTCTAGCACTCTACCTAAGGCAAAGACTTAGGTGGGCAAACTGCCTGTGGTAAAAATAAAAAGTCGTCCCACATCTGCAGCGTTTGCATGCACCAACAAGTGTCTGTAAAATCTGTATGGCAGCAGTCTTAAATACTAATACAAATCCGGACTCAATGACCCATGGGGACCAACGTCACAGCCAAGAGAGAAGTGCTCCATCTTACAAAGGACTAGCCACCTGGCTTGTTCCGCCTCAGAGCATTGACCCCAGTAACCACCTGTTCATTCACTAGCAAAATGTCAGCCTCATAAAATAAAAATACACACATTCCCCCTGATATTTTAAAAAGCTCGATGCATAGGCTGATTTTAATGCAGTTTTTCAGCTATGTTGTAACTTTGTTTTTATCATCTTTTATTCTTTTCCTTTTTTATTTCACAGTTAATTTCCTTACCACTGCTTTGTCACATACAACTGCTTTGTTACATGACTCCGCCATTTTAAAAAAATATATGAAAATAAATAAAATATAAACCATACCTCATTTAATTTTGGCTCATTTCCCCCAACAAAGGCTGTTTATTTGTGCACCAGGTGACATTCACAGTTTTGCACCCTGAATTTGTCCCTATGGATCAGTTCTGCTATAAAGTGATGATTCTAATGCTTGACTCAACTCACTTTAACTTTGCTAACTTTGTGTGCCAGCAAAGCACACTGAAAAGGCAGGAGTTTCATATCATCCTGAGAACTAGCATCAATTATGTCCTCTGTAATGGACATTTGTTTATAGTCTATATCTTTTGACTTATTGAGCTACCCTAAGTCCTAATGTACTAAATAGAGAACATCTCTGAGCTTTTCGCTGATATCTCATGTGTTTGTGTGGGCTCTTTTAGCTTCAAAGAGGCAGGAAATCACAATAAAGTTCAATAGGAAGATTCTTTTTTCTTCAGTTCTCAGGAGGCTATGCCACGCCAGTGTAACTGTTGCTCACCACCATGTTATTTGGTAACTTTGCCACCCTGTGACTTTTTTCTCTTCCCCAAAACGAAAAAACTGAAGGGCCAAAATTTGAAAACACTGGAGGAGGTCCAGATGCATAAATGCTCAGACAGAGAGAGCTAAAATTATCAGCTGCACTGGAAGCATTGCAATGCTCTCCACAGAAAGCACACTCAAGGCCAAATATTAATCAGGCATCTTTTTTTTATTTTATTTTTGTTTTTGTGGGTGTGAATCTCATACGATGCGGCTCATTCATAATAGTTCTTAAGTCATTTACTAATCTAATATATTAAGTGTAAATATAACATCTAAAGTGTTTCCTATGTTTGGCATAAAAATAACAAGATAAAATCAAAACTTCACTCACTTGGCATAAATAATTTATCCATTATTGCACATTCCTGTCACCACATACTTTATGTGAAATGTGTGTTTGGTTGGAAGTATTTGCAAGTGTAAAAAACTGAATAAGAATGTTTGGGGACAGCTGAAAGCGCAGAGAGTCCAAGATGCCTGAGGAAAGGAGATAATTGGGAGTGTAGATGCTTACAAGCTGCTTTTGTTGCCATGGTGATAGACTTTATGTAAACACTGAACGATCCAATCTTCTTACAGAAGTGAGAGAGAGTAGGGAATTGGAGGGGAGAGAGAGACAGAAGTCAATCATACGAGCAGACAGAGAGAAACGGACAAAAACTCAGGCAGACAGCCAGACAAATGCATGCAAATGCAGAAGAAACAGATACAACCTTTCCTATGACCAGGTAGACACTCTGTGCTGCAGAACCATGTTGTTCCACAGCGATTATGAGGTACATGGGTGGTACAGATCCCATCAGGGCCTCAGGCATCCAAGCTAAAGTCAGTCAAGACACTAACACCTATACAACGCCCAGAGGAGCACAGACAGAATTACATTCGGCACATTCAATCTCTGAGCACGGCCTCGAGATGTATGTGTTTCGTGGAAATAATGTACAAATTGCAAAAAACAATGAAATTGAGGAGATTATGCTCACTCTCCAGGCTCATCTAAATTCTTCTCCCACTGGACCTATGCAAGCATTTTCAGAGATGCTACCTTTAAGTAGTACCCTTGTTTCTGGGTAACAAAGAATATTCCTAATTCAAACCCCTCGGGGAAGGAGAGCACTCATTTCAGGAAAACAGAATAGAGCGATGTGCCAGTGTGTTTTGTATTCATAGCAATGGAAACGCAGCAAAAACATATATTTCCAACTATGCTGGCCACCAAAATGGAAAAACATCCTTACTGTTAACACAGTTGTGAAAAATCCTTCCAAAACCAACTTCTGAGGAAAACTCATCTTATGATAACATTGTAAATCTCCATGTTCTTGGATAGAAGGTCATACTGAAAGAACCACAGACAGTCAAATGACAGACAGGCCTATCCTGTAAACAAAACTCTAGTGTTTGTTTCTGTGCTCAATACTACTGCTGTCAGTTGAGGAGGAAAACTTTCTTTTTTCCTGCAGTTGGAAATCTGTTTATACCAGATGTGGAAAATATCCATGTATCCATCCATGACAGTGATCCCAGCTATTGAACTACAACTAATGAATTTGCAGCTTAGATGAATATTACAGTTCTGGCTTGTATTTACTGATGAATTTTTTTGTTCCAAATTAGCCCGAGAGAAATTGCTCATATTATACATGTTTAATTAACTTTTATTTATCTTGCATCAAACTGCAATAACAATCATCTGATGGCATTTTATGCCGTAAGACCCAACAATTTTATAGACAGAAACCCAACAACCAGCATTTCCCTATGAGAAAGTACTTGGCATCAGTGGAGTGAAGAAACTTGCTTTTAGAAGAAACCCACCTCTGGCAGAACCAGGCTCGGGGAGGACAGCCATCTGCCACAACCAGTTGGGGTGAGTAAAAAAAAAAAGAAGAGCACAGAGAGACAACAAACAGCACCAACACCCAAGTGAAAAGCAAGTGGGACTGCTCAGACCATATGGGAGTAAATACCCTTTTCTTGCAACCCCAAAACTAGCAGGGACAAACTGGTTTGCGACTCCCTGTCCGGTGCAAACACCTGCCAAAATGAAAGCTTTCGGCACAAAAAGCGGGCGCAGTGATTATGCCTGTGATTAGGTCGGCCGGCACATCTGATCAGATCGGATCAGATCAGAGCGACTCCTCGCCTCCCAAACAGCTACAACGGAGGTGAAGAATTTAAAGTTAGCATGACACTTAGAGCCTCTAAAGACACATAAATGGGAAATGTGCCACAGTGAAATAAATTCTCCTTTAAACCCTAAGCCTTTGGCACTATTCAGAAACCAAGCAGATGGCAGGGTAGCAATTAATTTTGCTCGTGGTGTGACTACTTATTTCAGTAAAACTACAAATCTATCATGTGAATGCATAGCAGTAAAATATACTGTTTGCTCATCCTCGTAGTCGGCATTGTATTGTCATAAATCTGTTGCATCTTAGTGCATCAAATTCCTAAATCTATGTTTTACAGCCTAAAATTACAAGACTTTATATAGTACATCCTTTTTCGGAGCCGGCATGTTGTCCAGGAAGGCAGACCATGACTCTCCATGTGTTCCCTCCATCTGTCACCTGCCATGTCATCGTGTCCAGGGGCCCTGATCCAGACTCCCAGTAGTGGGATTGCTGGATAAAGCGGGGAGGAGTGGGTCAACATCCATGTCACTCTAATGGACATGGGGCTCACAACTGGGGTGGTGTGTGTCTGTTTTCTTTCATGTATGGATACATGAATGAATGTATTCAAAAATTCTTTTGACAGTATGTCTCCCAAAATAACTTGTGACCTCCAGAGGTCTGCTGACAGACGGATGGGCAGAGTGAGACAGGCACCAGGGCGGACATTTCCCTCAACCCGTAGCAGAGGTCATTAACCGAGACTGTGATCCACAACAGCAGTCATTACTGTTGGAGCTGTGATCCCTAATACTGACATACCATAATGTTCAGGCTGTGTCAATAAGACTGAATGACCCGTTTCAGTGGTCATTATAGAGAAGCCAACGGGTCAGTGGCTTTCGGGACAAATTGAGGGAGAGTGTGAGAGAGTCTGAAGAATGGAGGGCAGCAGCCATATTGTCAAAGTCTGTAATTACAGGCTAGTGTCCATTCAATCGTGCAATTTGTGACTTGGCGAATGGTGTGTGACTGCACATACAGCTGTTTGTATGTCGCTGTGTGTGATTCTGTGTTCATAGCTTTTAGCACCAATTATAGTTATCCACTGGAAGATAATAAAATCCCATACTATAGTGCAACTTAGTTGTACATACCTACATTTATTAGACGCTGATATAAAGTCAGAATAAATACAACACATGGTGGTGCTGGTTGGCACTGTTGCCTCACAGCAAGAAGGTCTTGGGTTTGAATCCACCATCTGGGTGGGAACTTTGGCTACGTTCACACTGCAGGCGAAAGCGCATCAAATCCGATTTTTTCGCCCCTATGCGACCCGTATCCGATCTTGGTATGACAGTGTGAACGGCACAAATCCGATATTTTCAAATCCGATCTGGGTCACTTTCGTATGTGGTCCTGAATCCGATACGTATCCGATGTTTTAGAAAGCGACTGCTGTGTGAACGGTCAAGTCGCATTAAATCCGTCTTTTACGTCACTGACACAAGACAGACGCCAATTATCAGCGCCGGAGAAGCGCCCGATAGGACATCGCGAATGATTTCCTACCATCCGGTGAAACTGTTGGGAAGACAATGTTGGAGAAATGTGAACATTTTATTTTTACTGTATTTTCTGCAGATTCTGACAGAAATCTGCAACTATCCTTTGAAGCACCGCTCCTCTAAAACAGCAAAAGGATCATTTTTAGGTTATCTACATTATTATGTAAATAACAAAATAACTTAAAGCAAAAATCTGGAAACATAAAGTCCGAAGTCTTTATATTAAGGGCAATCAGTCAAACAATATTGTTTGCTCTGGGTCTAAACAGAGCGAGTTCTGTGTGACATCTTCTTTTGCGCATGCGGGCCGCTTTGAGCTTTCACACTGAGAGCGTTTGATGTCGCATTTATGTGTAGTGTGAACAAGCAGACAAAAAATCGGATTTGATCAAAAATCGGAATTGAGCATTAAGACCTGCAGTGTGAACGTAGCCTTTGTGTTTGATTATCTCCAGGTATGTCAGCTTCCTTCCACAGTCCAAAGACATGCAATTAATGGGGTTAAGGTAATTGTAGATTTTTGAAATTGCCCACTGGTGTAAATAGTTTTCTGTCTCTTGCTTAATTTTTTTTAATACCACAGTATCTTGGCATAGCTATATTATTGATCATGCAATGTTAGCAGCCACTTAGTCTATCAGTCTGTCATTTTTAGTTCCTATTTTTAAAGTTCCCTTCGCTAAAATCCTACTTTCATTTGGGTTGTTGTGTCCACCTGGCTTCTGTAAACAGAATCTGTTGCCTACTGACACCATCTGCCCCTCATGCCATTGTGGAGGTTTCAAAAATAAACTGTAAAACTACTAAAACAAAATCCCTCATTCTGAAGTGGAAATGGAAATTTTTCAAACCCATCTGTACATGATGAAGCCCAAATCTGATCTCAAATGTAAGTCTGGAGACTAAGGACACTGGGAATATTGGCTCGCTTTAAAAAAAAAAAAAGTATACTGTTATCCTGTCCTTTCTTTTTTTTTTTTTTTAGTAACATGAAACCAATTCAACTTCCATTCATAACAAAAACGCTTTTGACCAATGTTAGGGTTAGGGATGTTTAAAATCATTCTCAATTATAATTACAGTACCATTTGGAAAAACCATAATTTTCTTCTAATTAGAACATATTATCCACCCATATTTTTGTTTCTGTGTCTAAATACAGCTATGCATCATTCAGAAATTGCCACAATGCTATGTTAATTTTTTATTAGTGTCCGCTCAAATTTACAAAACTGCTTCATTTTTTTGGTCAATGTTTTTTTTATATATCCCAAATTGGAGATCTTGATTAATTTTTCTGGCCAGTGAAAAGTATAGCTTTTTTATCAATCATGGTCTCAGCTTTCAAAGTGAGAAGAAAAACATGCTGGAAGTGGATTGACGGACCATTTAAAAAATCTATATATACACCATGAAAATGATTTGATATATGACCTAACAAATTACAGCAGAGATGGAATGACCCATACATACAAGAAAATACAAGAAAAAGAACAGTATATTAAGTTTAAGTAAAAGCTTGAATTGAAGACTTTTACATGCAATAGTACTATAATAGTATTTCTCCATTGTGGTTATGGTACTTTTACTTCAGGATATGAATTATCGTTCCACCACTGCCAGCTACTTAACATTCATGGTAATTTCCATCGTGACTAATCCTATAATATAAAACTGGGGAGCCCGAAGTCTGGCTCCTACACTGAGCAGCATTCAGTCAGCTGCCTGACATTCCATCTGTTCATCACATCCTTTCCCCAATTGTGTTGGTGGTGCTCAGAATTTGATTGCAACCTCTTAGCACGCTGGTTTTTACGTGTTTATTCCAGCTGTTCCAATCTGACAGGCATCTGGTCTTTGTGTGTTAACGTAAGGTGCGTCTGTGCATGCGTGTGTTTACGACAACGTGTTACTGTCTGTAGGAGTGTGTGTATTAAAGGGCAGAGGCACAGTGAGCAGAGCATTTGTTGTTAGTGTCAGAAGCAGGAACAGCAAGCCGAGTGGTGGAAAACACAGCTGATTGAGGTGAAGATGGCAATTAGGAAATGGGCTGTGAAATAGCTCAACATTGCCATCGCCCTCAGATACTTTGCTCATATTCTTCAAAAAAATAAATAAATAACATATTTGGGATGGACCTGTGTATCAGTTAATAACAAACATGAAGGGGCCATGGCTCTGCAGATAGTGAAAATTAAGCTGCTGCCAGAGCCGCTTTAAGATGAGCTCAGAGAGAAAGAAAAGCGTCGTGAAGAATTCTGATGCTCTCTCGCAGTGTTGAAATGCAAAAGCTGACTAATAGCATTACATGGTTCACTGCAACAGGCAAAAAAGGGAACTTTGACAGCCTTTGAAAAACAAACACACCTCATGAGATGCCGTCTTGTAAACAAGCTTTGTTTGCCAAATTTGTAGAACTAAGGATGCTATCCTCAACTCGAGGTACAGGTGTGGATTGAAGTTTGCATTTCTCAGAAGAGGGACAAGTGCAGTCAATTCTGCGGCTTAAGTTTCTTCTACTCGCTTACTAAAGTGGCCTTTTGATTTAAAGCCCAATTTTTGTATTTATTGCAAGAATACTCTTGTTGTCACTACTACAATGCTTCCATCACCATGACATAACAGCACATATATCATGGTGATGGAGGGGATTTATACATTGTGCATTTAAAAAGGATTTTTTTATCATAATCTTGTAATAAGTTACTGTATGATTATATAAAATGCCTGTATTTTTTATAACATGCCCCATTCTATTTAATCTGTATCCATTAGTAGCCATTAAAGCTTATAGTTGCTGATCAGTCGCTGAATACAGATAAAGATATAGTAAAGAATCCTGACCTTGGGCACTTTACAGTAGTAAATGTGTCTTAGATTGGACTATATTTCCATTCACTATGGCTATGCTATCTTTAATACAGAAAATAGTAAAAATAATGTTTCAGCTATGGAAAAAAATCCCCCAATATGTAATTTCTTATGCCAGCTCTGCTTTATCAGGTCCTGAAAACCAATTAAATAAGTTCCCAATCAGCATGTGTGTCCAGGGAAAATCCAGACACTTTTCTTTGATTTTACCCAACAAAAGCATTTTACATAGAAAACTATTTTATTATTTTAGCAGTATGTTCACTGAATTATATTTCTCCTGACTATTATTTCTGTCCCCCTGACTATTTCATGAAAATGCATCATGTGGTTTTATAGCAGCTCCTAAAGCTGAATTAAATTTCTCAGTTAGCTGGCCATATCTTCAGTCTCAAGAGAAATTTACCACATTCTGTTACTTTCCAAGATCATCAACATATAATTAATTCAACTTCCTTGTCAGGATCTTTCTCTTCTTTTTAATTAACAACATAACTTGGGCTCCATACGAAAGGAAACTTCGTCTCATGTCAAATAATCACCAGAGCTATGGCAGGACTTGCAGACGCACTGACAGATGAGCACAATGGAAAAAAAAAAAATCCACACCTCATTGGATGAAATGACACGATAACATAATTGACAATTGATTTCACTTTGCATGCATATAATTTAATTGTTTCTGGATGGTGGTTTGCTTTAGTTCCATCTAGCCTAATGAGATATACACAAAAAGCGATTAGCATCGCTTGCTGTACAAGCCCAATGAGCTTTTTATGAATTCACAACACCTTCTCTAATTGCTTACATTTACTTCATCTAAAACTTCCCATGCCAGATGTTAATGCAGATCTAAGCTCAGTGAGAAGTATAAAATGTTCTCTTGACCTTACTTATATCTGACTTTGTTTTTGTCTTCTGTTGACTCTTTAGTGCAGAGTTTGTTGTCTGCACATACAACTTGATATTCTGTTCCATAAACACAATTTCAGCACATTTTGTCAAGAAATAAAAAACCCCTAAAAGTCAATCATGGCAATTAGACACAAGTTTTGACTTTATCCACACATTGATGTGTTCATTGACTTGGGCCTTCTCCTGGTAGGGATGGTAATTAAAAGTTCTTAGTGGAGTGGTTTAGGGTAATCTGGGCCCACTTAAAAGCCTTAACGCCCAGCGCTGGTGGGGCTTAATTGGTAATGTGCCATTTATATGATTAACCACCAACAAAGGTCTGCCACCTTAAAAGCACTCTTTATTCTTGGCACTTCATTAGAATAGAGGTTAGTGTGAACTCTAATGAAAAGAAAATGTGTTAATACAATGGCCTCATTAATTTCCAGAGAACATCTTTGCTCTGATCCTGTTCTCTGATAATCAATCAATTTCATTGCTCTATCCCCTTCAGGACATGGAGGCAATGTAGTGTTTTATGGTTATATGTGTTTGTTTGCAATTCTGTTGATGGACAAAAGGAATCATTTGGGGCTACCATTAGGCTTACAAAGCGATGTGGAACAGCATTTTAAAGGAAATTAAAGAGACAGGGGAAAAAGTGAAAATGTTAATGGCCATCATAGATAAGAGGGACAAAATCCAAACATTGTTTTGTTTCATGTCTCGCTCTGATTTGCATGCTTGTAGCAAAATTCAGTTAAACAGCTGCACTGAGTAAATTGTCTTTATTCTCTTTATGAATCATTCTTAAAGGTAACATTTTAATTATGCTAGCTAAAATGAAGAAATTCACTAAATGAACGCGTGAGACAGAAATAGAAATAAAATTTAAAAAACAAAGTAAGTGTCCTATGTTAGTAAAAGAAGTGAAACAGATGGTAACATTTTACATTCACTTAGTTGAGCGTATATTTAGGACATTTATCAGCTACAAGAAATTCAAACAATTCAATATTTTTGGAAACTTAAACATGATTAGCAGACAAAAACGTATCTTTACTAACTACTGACAGTCTAAAAGTATTGCTGTAGTCCCTCTTCCTATCCTAATGAGTATAGGAAAAGTATGTCCTTAGATTATCAGAACAGATGTTGGGTTTTTTATGCTCATTGAATTTACTTATTATAGAAGCTGGAACAGCTGTAGTCAAGTAAATTATACACTGATCAGGCATAACATTATGACCAGCTGCCTAATATTGTGTCGGTCCACCTTTTGATGAAAGAGCCCTGACTCATTGAGGCATGGACTCCACATGACCCCTGAAGGTGTGCTGTGGTATCTGGCACCATGATGTTAGCAATGGATCCTTTAAGTCGCCTAAGTTGCGAGGTGTGCCAACCATGGACTGGACTTGTTTGCCCCGCACACCCCACAGATGCGTGACTGGTTTGAGATTTGGAGAATTTAGAGGCCAATTCAGCACCTCAAACTCTTTATTGTGCTCCTTAAACCATTCCTGAACCAATTTCGCTTTTCAGCATTATCCTGCCAAGAGACCACAGCCATCAGTGAATACTGTTTCCATGGAAAGGTGTACGTGTCAAAGTAACATCACATGGATGGCAAGATCCAAGGTTTCCCCAGCAAAAGGTTGTCCAAAGCATTACAGCGCTTCCCTTCTTATAGTGCATCCTGGTGCCAGGTGCTCCCCAGGTAAGTGACACACCTGGTCATCCATTCGATGCAAAAGAAAATGTGATTAAATAGAGCAATGGAAGAAGGCCACCTTCTTCCATTACTCCATGATCCAGTTCTGACGCTCATGTGCTCATTTGTCAGTGATTTCAGTGGTGGACAGGGGTCAGCATGGGCACCCCGACTGGTCAGCAGCCCCACACACAACCAATAATGATGCACTGTGTATTCTGACATCTTTCTATCAGAATCAGCATCAACCTTTTTGGCAATTTGAGCTACAGCTGTTTGTCTGTTGGATCGGCCCATATGGGCCAGCCTTCGCTCTCTACGTGTATCAGTGAGCCACGGCGACCCATGACCCTGTTGTCGGTTCAACACTGTTGCCTATACTGGATCACTTTTGAGAGACACTGACCACTGCAGACAAGTTTTACAGATGATCTGACCCAGAGCATCTGTAAACTAGCCATGACAATCTGATCTTCGTCAAATTCACTCATATCCTTTCACTTGCCCATTTTTCCTGTTTCTAAGATATCAACTGAGATGAGCCTTTCTTGAGGCTAGTGCAAATGCTCTTCTTTATCTTCATTCCTTCAATGCCAAATAACCTGCCAAATGACAGGGTCTTAATCCCACGCAGTTTTGAACTTCTTTCTAAGGTGTCTTACAAGCAATCTTCACAAGGAACTGCCTGCTCTTACAGAACCACTTCAACTACCACAATGTGTTTGGAGAACTTCATTTGATGCTGATGGTATAAGGGTGGAATGCCTGCAGATGGTTTTGCAGTGGGTCTTGTTTGCAGCACTGATGATGGTGTCAGTTTGATGGGGCAAGATCTCTGCAACACCTGATCGTGCCTCTGTCAATACCATCCCTCTCCCAGTGCCTTTGAGCAGCTGCTCAGAACGTGCTTCAGTGTTTCTTGCTTCAAGCAGTGCTGGCTATCCTTCTAGCAATACATGTACTTATTTTGGTGATGTTCCTGCAGAGATTTAGAAATTTTCCAAACCAACCCATTGCAGCAGTTTGGTCATTGTTGTGTTAAAACTTTGTACAAATAAGGTCCCTATTTCTGTTTTGGTGACATGGAACTTTCACAGTTCCATGTCACCATGATGACTTAAGTCTTTAAGCGACAGATCCATGTGTTTTTGTACTGGTCTGTATCGAGTACAGATTATTATCTTAAAAAGGCCATGATCTGATATCTGATGCCCATGTTTCCACTACTTCTGCTCTCTCTCTCTCTCACACACACACACACACACACACACACACACACACACACACACCACAGTTGACCACTCACTTGTCTCCACACAAGTGTAATCGCAATTCAACAGTCTTTGTGGGGGCCTGGTTGCTACTTAACAAGCCCGTCCACGTCTGCCTACTCGACCGTCTTTGCGTGTTTCTCTACTCGGCTGCAATGCAAAACTCTGCAAGGGGAAATCAACTTCAATCAGTCACGCTTTCCTGCTGCGTCGGGGAAGAGAGTCTGCACCTCTCAGTTTTGATGAACGAGGACTCGGCTGTGTGATTTTGGTGTAAAAAGCCAAGTTCTCAGGCCGTGGATTGTGGCCAGCTGTCACCTTTCCATCAAAGGTGGAAATGTACACACACATGCTGCTTATCACTTCTCATGAGAAATGAGATGAGCAAAATGGATCATAAATGAGCTGATTTTACAGGCTGTTGCACACAAGCTTGCTCTCACTCACTGGATGTATTCATACAGTCACCCTTTCTGAATGTGTATGCTACTTTATGTGTATGCAATTCATTTAAATGTCTCTCTTCTGTTAAAGATTAAATTAAACATCTACAAATGGATGATATTTGGATATATAGAAAGCTGTGTTACACAGGAACTAAGCAGCTTGTGAACTTACTGTACCTTATCCACTTTTCTCACAAGCAGCAAATACCTTACCAATGTTTTTATAGAGACTATTTAACATTTTGCAGAGACTGTAGAAACACCTACGTATCATAGGCTCTGTAAAAGGTTTTTAAAATCCTCATAATTTCTTTTAAAAAAAATCATTTTGTGGTTACTGTAACTTTCATTTCCAGCAGCCAATCCAGCATTATCTATAAAATTTAGAAGGATAACGGTACTGCATTACTCAGGTATCACTTACCCAAAACATATTGTGCTTTCTGGGGTCCAAATGAAGAATTTTGCAAATTTTGTAAACCTACATTGTTTCCATGTTTGCTATTATGTTTATTTTCCTTTGGTTGTGCATTACTACAATGTTTCTGCATTACCGCCAACTACTACTAATTGGGAGAACAGTGTGATGGGAAGTACAATATGTCAGTCTGAGAACATTACACCCCTAAAGATCATACTTTCTCTGAATCTCAGGTTTGTTTTTTGTGGTATAGGTAAAAGTACAGGGTTCGTTATTTTGCCACCAGCACGAATTTCATCAAGATGTCCAATGTTATCCATATATTGTTAAAAACACTGCTCATGCAAAAGTAAACAGCTGCTGAGAGGAGGCTACAGACAGATTGCAGAAGTACATTTTGAAGGGGGCAGGTGTCATATAACTTGTTTTTTAAGCTTTTCCAAAGGTTTCTCCAGCCCTGTGAAACAACGATAAATAAACAAAAAGTTGGGGTTGCACAACCCTCGACTATACAAGTGATTTAAAATTTAAAATAACTTAATTTACATCAAGTGAAAAGAGTTAGAGTAATTTAAGAATTTGTGTTCATGATCCTTTTTTTTATATTTTATTAGGTCTTCAAAATCTTTCATATGGTGTGCATTTGAAGAACATGAAGTGAACTCCATATCCTATATTTTTGTGTAAGTTGAAGAGAACATGATTTCAGACGTCCCTAATATGAAAACCTAGACCCTCAAGCCATCTGGGGGTGACCTTAAGTTTGATTTTATTTCTGTATCACCAAATCAAAACATAGTCACATCAAGCCATTTTACACAGTAAAGTCAAAATGTCCAGATGGCAAGATAACAAGTCTTACTCAAATACAAACAATATTGCCCTTTTTGGAAAGTTTTAAAGATGTTATTTCAGAGGAGAAATATTAATCTGGAGAGACATCAAATCACAGAATTGCTGTAGTGTTCTCTTTCTGAAAAACAGTAAGCAAGAGAACGTGTTCCTGATACTGCAGGGAGTAGTACTACAGCAGAAGTGGAAAAATGTCTGAATGTGGCTAAAGGAAGCAAAAATGGTGACCAAGGATAATGAGAACAGAGACAAAGCAATGGTAATGATGGATGGAATGGGTGACAGAAAGATATAAGTTAGTCTACAATGCAGAAACAAAAAGAGCAGTGAGCAGGTGAGGAATATGGACAGAGACAGAAAAAGAGAATGAGAGGAAGAGAAAGGAGGCGGCAGGGGAAGATTAGCCACAGAGCTGGAAGGGAGAAAGAAGAAGAGAGGGAGAAGAGGGAGGAAAAGAGCTGCACATAATGGATTGATTCTCACATTTCTTTGAGGGCCTGTTCTTCCTGTCTCCTTCCAGATGAATGGTAATTGCCCCGCCGGCTTTAATCATGTGTTGAATTGGCAAAAAAAAAAAAAAAAGAAGAAGAAGAAAAAAAAAAAAGGAGGAAAGTGCTTCTACGGCGATTGAGAATCGATCGCTCTGGGAGTCGACCTATTGCTACTCCGCTTTATCCCCCATCACACAAGTGCGCACCGTGATGCAAACACACAAACATACTTTGAGCTTCTCGCTTTGTAACAACCACACATTAACGTGCAAACCCATGTCAGAGCCAATGACAGAAGCACTAATTACAGTGATAGCTAGGTGCAGAGAGGACAAAAAAATGAGGGGAGAAGGAGAAATATGGAGGCGGTGAGAGAGTTGATCAGTGGAGCGCATGCTCCCATCTTGGCCTCAGTGTCAGCTGTGGCAGCAGACTGAGAGGAAGGATAATTGTTTCGTCAAGGGTGTGATTGCCATCACATCCCTTATCCTCCACGAACAAAGCTTGTGCACCTTTTAACATTTGTCTCTCATTTAACTTGGTTACAGTCTGACTAGATCCATCATCCCAGCCTTTTATCCTGCTCATCAACACACATACATTTGCAAGTGAGAACGCAAGCAAGAAATGTATGCAGTGGATTTAAAGAGTATTCAAACCTCTTCACTTTTTATACAACAATGTGCTGTGTTTTAATAAGATGCTCACTGGTATTTGAAATACCACTGCACAGGGCATCAACAAGAAACAAATACCCACTTCTAAAAGCATACCTACACCATAAGCGCACTAAAGAACAGTTTACTGATGTTTAAGCAAACAGAACAAAAAATGTACTTACAATATATCAGATATCCGATTCCTCAACTAATGAAACTCTTCTTCAAATGTAGTTTCTAATCTCTCAACTGAAATATAGCCTCTTCTCTTTAAGCTGGTTTTCCAGTCATTTTTCTCACATCTGTTTAGTCCCATTATCCATTAAAGCTTGTCTAACTTGCACTCTGTTACAGCCCAGCTATGTTGTGATGCCCTAACCAGTGATGATCCTCAGCATCACAGTTGCTTGAGTTTGAGGTCATGTGTGCAAGTGATCATCCAGTTAGCAATCTAAAAATAGCAGAGAGGTCCAGAAGTGCATGAGAAGAGAATCTTGAAGAGAAACCTAGTCAGATTTGGCAGATTCCTGAAACTTTATGATAAAACCTTATGTATTATTTGCAACCAAGAATCTTCAAATAATAAAGTGAATAAAAATTACTGTTCATAACAACAGTAACAGAAGCAGAACTCCAAAAATCTGGAGGCTCTGCCAGTGACAAACACTCAGACGTCCAAATCTTTCTTGCCAGCAAACTGTACAGCAAAATACACAATACACAGTATATAGAAATATATCAACCATCCACACACTGCTTGAGTTTTCCTGGTTGTACAGATTTAAGAGACCACAGAAAACGCTTGAGTTTTCCTGGTTGTACAGATTTAATAGAAAACGTATACTTCTGGCTGCTAACAGATTATATCTCTCACAGCTTGAATTTTGACTGCTTTCCATTGTAATTTAGACAAAAAGCAGCATAAAGTCAGTGGGTTTCCTTCCTGTACTGTGAATTTTAAAAGTTTTAACGTATTTAACATGATGGAATTTTATTCTCATTTGTGCCATGATCCAATACCATGATGGAACATTTCCTTGTGCTTTCATTTTTATACAATGTGATATTTGATATTCTTACAAAATCCTGTGAGTGCTTTAAAATATGATTTGATTGGGGCTAATAAGGCATCTGTAATTTAAACCCCATTAATTTCAAAGCTTTGACTTAAATTTTAGCACACTCTTGTTGAGCATAAGAAATTACAAGACAGTGGATATGTCTGTGGTTGAATATCACTGTTATTTATTGGTGCTCTACAGAGTATAGGAAAATGCGCTCCAGTTTCTGTCAAATATTTAACTGTGCAGATATACGTATCATCCATTTACTAGAAATTAGCTTTAAGTGTTTCTGCAAGGAAATCTCATCATATCTAAGCAGAAATTAATCTGCTCCTATCTGATGAGGATATTAAAGTCCTTCGTTATTTCTACCCTTTTCATGAGCACGTGCCTGTTAGGATTAATTACCCTTTGCAATTAGGTGCTCTTCCAGGGTTGCAGCCCCTTATCGTGGAGGTTGAGTGGTTAGATGAAGGGATTAAAAGGGGGATGGCTTTACAAAGGGTTGGGGGTTGGTGGCAGTTGACGTGGCGGGTCAGTTCATTCATTTACACTACATTACTCTCTGTTGTCGATTTGGGGTGTCAGCACCTCTGCCAGCTTATCACCATGTGGTTACCTGCGCTATAGAAGGATCTGAGGGCAAAAGGAAAGTCCGTGTTTGGCCAAATAAAGACTGATGGACAAGGTGTGACACTTAAACCCAGCCACTTAACAGGCACTAATGCTTGTACCAGATTACCTGTCGAGGCCACCGCGTTGCCATCCAAATCACCATTTCAAATTGATAGCGCCAGCAATGCCACAGAAAAATACCTCTGATCAGCCCACTCTCAACCTCAAATCAGATGGTCTCCGTCCTCCATTAGAAATGCCATTTTCCCACCGGTGGGTTTCAAATTGAGTTTGAGCATACTGAATATTCCTCTGCTTTGATACCTATGGGCTCTGTGAGGGCGGTGTGTGACATTATTCACCATTAAGTGTAGAATATTAGAATGTGTCACTCGTCCCAACTTCATAATGCCACACAGGCAAGACAGCAGGTCATAAATCTTGAAACAGACCATCAGTAATTTATCACATCTCACAAAAACCAAGCGAGTCGACCGTCTTCTTCACAACGTTGGAAAGATCGAAGCTTTTTAGAATCGAAAGATAGGATATTTTTTCAAGCAGAGGGATAAATAGATTTGGCTCAGTTGCTTCGATAAATCCACAGCTTGAAGCGCTATGACGCAATTTAACAGCTACCTGTGAAATCAACTTCCGAGCACGCCGAACCTCAGGTCATTATTTGAGGCTCCCCTAATAAAGATACCACATATTACTGTAAATCTATTTCACTTCAACAGTGTAGTTATGTAAGAGCCCTTCATGTAATGTCATCACTTCTGCAAAATGCATGAGGTTTTTATAAGAAGGGCTGCAGTCAACCAAAGAAAATCTTACCTGCCTGACTGCAAAGGCAGGTGGGATCATGATATATCACTGCAGTGTACTGAACCCTTTTTTCACATTTAAAATAGGAAGAGTCAAATAATTTGGAGTTGACTCAGATTAAGAATAAATATTAATTAGGGCAGTAGTCACGCATGATTTTGAGCAAGTCCACAAATCTGTTCCTCCTGCTGCCAAAAACCATTCATCTTTAAAGGCTATTGATGTAATGCTTGTTCTACTAACATGGAATTTGATTAGATACAATCATTAATTAACTAAACATTTGATCATTGACCTAGAGATTACAGGTAGATGGAGTTTGGTATCTCTAAAGGCAAGCAAAAACTGCTATTAACCTTTTATAAAAGTTAATAACAGAGTTTCAAACTTTTTGACTCTTCTCCATCAATACCTGAGTCAACTGCTCACACTTATAGAAGATGGTGGAAAAAAAAAAAAGAATCACTTATCTTGCCAAACAGACGAATTTGACTTGGAGCAGTGGGTTGCCATCTGCAGCACCCGTGGAACAGTTTTCGAGGTTTGGTGGTTTGCTTGCTTCAGTCTTTGCTCCACTGAGAGAAGAGCGAGCGCTAATCAATCACAACCCCACTCAGAATCTAATGTTGAGTCAAGGCTAAACACCTAAAAAAATTCTAAAGGGAGGATATTCTCAGGTGCTGAATGACATAACAACCACTTAAGACAGAGGTAATTGAATATAACATGCTAGTTCAGATCTCATTCGTTCAGAGATGAGGAGTTTTTTGTGGTAAGTGCTATGCTACTAAGTTGTTGACTGTGTGTTTCAATCAAGCACAGTGTTCAGTCATTATACCTTATGCAAACAGCTATATCAGGTTTTGGAACAGGGCCAGAGACAATCTGTGCAAAATGATGATTAACAAGGCAGCAACAGGTGTTACCTGCAGATCAGTCAAAGCACAAAGCAAGAAGGAAATGTAAACACAGGTATGGTGAAAAAAAACTGAGTTACAACTTAATGTCTGAGCATGATATCATAACCATGTAATGAATATAAATAGTTGAAAACGCTCTTATACACTTTGTGTAATTGTGGTTTCTTTACATTTGTGGATATCTGCTAACAGCAGGGGGGGGTCTGGGCCCTAATGTCATAATATATGTCTTGGGATAAATTCTTATTTTAAAGCTTGCAAATTTGAATCAATCACCAAATGATTACTGAATATAATTTTAAATCATCATCTTGGGGCTCAATGTTTATATAAGGAATATCTAATTTTATTTCAGCTTATTCCATGATCAAAATATAGGTGCAGTAAAGTAAAGTAAAACTGACTGTGTCAAATGTGAGCCATGTTTGTCCTAGCTCCAAATGTCTGGGCCTTTTTAGTGGAAAGGTTAATACGTTGTTTCAAAAACATCTCTTTAGGTAATTTTATATTATAATGAATCTGATTTCAGTCACTGGTTTGGACTCTGCATTTTGAAGCCTAAATATTAGTGTTTTGCTGCATTGCTAAAATCTTTAAGCCAATATTAAAACTCACAAAGACTTTAAAAATGAATGCTGCGTTGAGAACAACAACATTGTGGCTTGCATGGCGCTGGCTGTCAGCGCGAGAGCTTTAATTACACTTCACCAGTGCAGACAGTTTGCGCCTAATAAACTGAAGCGTCAGTCTCAAACTCATTTATGTGCGAGATGCAGCATCTCTGATTACGTTAATCAATGATAGTGAGACTGAATGGAAACATGACGCTGTGATGAAGTCGCCCTCTTAGCTAGTAAAGTTAGAAGTGTTTGATATGGAGTAAATGTGATCAGAGTGAGGATGATTAGCACTCAAACTATATTAACGTACAGTTGAGCAAGGCATTTAAATACATACTAATATTGGAATCAACAATTTAAAAAAACAACTTAGATTTAGATTGACAAAAAATGCATGTATGTTTTTCCAGGGAAATGCTGGAAAACATTTTTATAAATGTTTTCATGTGTAAAACAGAATATTTCAGATTATTTCAGTAAATAAATTAAAGTCTTTGAGCAGACAAAGCCACAAAATGTCTTCTTCACATACGCAGATTTTTATTACTATTTTTAGCCTTTTTAAAAAATAAATAAATGAAACTTGTGAGCCATTTAGTCTCATCTGCATGTAAATTAAGTTGTTCTATGGTACCTTTTTTTGACGTTCTTTCTCCTCTCTTGATCGACAGTTTCATTTTGTTCAGATTGATAAAAGGGTAATATGAAACTATTATTGATTTTTTTTTTTTTGTTGGAAAGTCACGAAGGACTTTGAGCTAACAGCGCGTTTTAATTACTGTGCAAAAATCTTGCACAACCCCTCATTTCTTTATATTTTCTTCCCAAGGAGCCAGACTTTCTTGTCATTTTTAAAGTGCTCTTGAGCAATAGTTATCCAAGTATTCTGAAGGTCTTTTAAAGTCTTTCTTTGAGCTGCTTTTTCATTATCTCACTTTCATTCCAGACCTTGTACCTGACCAATTTCTGAAGATTTTTTTGCCACTTAACAATGACCTATGAATTATTCAAGCATAAAAAAGGCATCTAGCTGACGGTATGAACCAGTGTTGACTCGACAAGTAACAGACTTAGCAATGAACCAATTTTAAATTGTATCTTTATGTACTTTTGTTACAAGCAGCCTGTCACTAAAATACATCATTTCTTTAGTCAAATCTACAAAAAGATGTAAAAGCTAACACAGTATGGAGACACATATAAAATAGTATTTTACACCAACAAGGTGATTCCAAAACATCGTGTGCGGTTTAAATAACTCAAGGTTCAAGGTTCTTTACTGGCATTCATTGTTCAGAAACATGCCAGAACAAGATGATGTTCCTCAAATCATGTTCCTCATTATGATGAGAATTAAAAAAATTTGATAATAATGGACAAGTGGAGGAGAAAGGAAGAAGCATCAAGCCCACAAAAGTATCTATACCAAATGAAAGTCATGTCCTTAAGAAACAGAAAGAAATCCAGAGCGATGCATCTAGCACTTCCGCTCATCCATCTACTGTTCACTGAAGCCTCAAAATCCCTCAAAAATATTCTCAGTTGAAGAGCCAAGAAGCCACTTTTTTTAAAAAGGGAAGCAGGGAGAAAAGTCTGAGGTATACCCAAGTCACTCAAGAATTGGGCTGAAAATCAGTGGCAACAGGTCTGATGGACTGAATCCACATGTTTGTATTTTTGGTTCAAATACTCAATATGTGCAGGAGGAAGTCAGGAGATTGGTACAGCACAACAGTGAGTGTGTCCTTTGAGTGTTAGTGGATCCATCTGTAAAACACGGCAGAGGCTCTGTCATGGTTTGGGGGGCTACATTTCACCAGAAGTATTGGAGATCTTGCCAAAATTCCTAAAATTATTAATGCAGAAAAGTACCATCAGATTTCGATTGACTTTGCAATTCCATCTGGAAAGCATCTGATTGACAACAGCTTAATTTGTCACCATGACAATGATCTCGAAGACACTGCCAATACACTAAAAGCATACCTGGATAGAAAAAAAAACACAGTGGAGCACTACCAGTCACGTTTCCCTTTTGCTTTTTCCTTTGGATTATGTCAACCATGAATAAAGCCTCGCTCTTAGTTTAAGTTCAGTTCTGTTTCCACTGTCTGAATTTGGGTCCATACTCTCTCCACTCCACACGTCTGATATTGGATGATTTTGACATAAAACAGAACAAAAGGCAGAAACATCCAAAGAACGGATTTGAATTTCCTTCAAGAAATCTGGAGAACTATTCCCAGAAAACTAGTTAAAGAAATTACAAGAATGCCTCCTAACAGTCCAGGCTGTGTTGAAGAATAAACGTAGTTATACAAAATACTGACCCATTTCACATTTTCCTACTAAAATACAGAGAAATTAGTGGCTCAAGATCTTTGCAGAGTACTGTATGTCTCAAAGTTGGCATTGCTTTCCTTTTGCAACTATTTTTCAACCATGGCTAGACGTCAAGAAAATAAACGCCAGTCGATGGCTATTTAAGGTCAAAATGTTTGCTGGGTCATTTTTTCCTCTCCAGAAAGAACTGACCTCACCAGAAGAACAGAGTACGAAAAAAAGCAGTGTTATTGCAGAGGATGTGAATTTTTATTTTGAACCTCACTGCATAAAAACAACAACAACAAACAAGCCAAAAGTTCAGTACTGTTGTTCTGACCTTAACATCTGACCTCAGTATGAAGAACGCACATGTCAAGCAGTATATCCGTGCAAGAATTCATAATGTTTTCGCTTTTTTCCCCGTTTCACTTCTAAGTTCAGTAACAAGGTTGAGATGGCAATCGGTTTCACAGGCACAATTTGAGAAACAGTAATTTTCAGAGCGACTTGAGCTTAATGCTCTAGCACTGCTTATTATCTTGAAGGTGGCATCAATCACACAGTGAGTCACCACTCTAAATGTTTTTAGAAATATAAAAAGCAAGGGAGAGGCATCTCATTTATAGAGTGTGTGAGAGAAGAATTAGACTTGGGTATTTGTACTGACAACAGCATTTTTGAAAGATGGATAAGTTTGGATGAGCACACAAAATGTAAAAAGATAACTCCCAATTCCAAGATAAAATGGACAGCACACTTCTTGAGGCTCTATTGTGCAGATAAAAACACTGCAGGACCCGTAAGCTATCAACAGCCTAGCCTTGATGGGTTTCTGCATAATGCGCCTGTTGCATGTGTGCAGATGTGAGCTGGTGAATTTTGATCACCCTCTCTCTTATCTTACCTGTCACTGTCAATCATCAGTTTCCCGTTTCTCTTTATTTCCACCCATATTATCTGTTTCTTTCGCTCCATAATCCATTATTCATTCTCTGAGAGGTTTACATTGAACTCTTCTTTGTGGTTCCACCTTTATTCTAAAAGCCTCTTTCACTCGAAACAGAGGACAGGGTGATGAACACTTCCAATTAAATGTTATATTTTTATTATTTATTTTTACAGCAGTCTTGAGATTTCATGTTGGCACCTACAGTGTGCCAACATGAAACATGCCTGTAGTCATCTATTTTCTAGCAGATTCTGGCACTCGCACTGCCACATCTGTCATCAAGAGGCAGTACAACTTAGCAGACTGTAGGTGTGGGAGTGCTGCTGCCCACACACACTCGGCCTGGTTTAGGGTTCAAGTTGGTGCCAGTTAAACATCAGCTGTTAAAGCCCTCACTGTGGCCTCGGCAGCCCACTGTAACCAGGCCAGATGGCACCATCCACAAGGGAACACATGGCACCTCATGACAGGGCCCTTCAAACGTCAACAGTCTCTCTGAATTATGAAGAGATGGAAAATACTCTCCCTTAAAATTAACACTTCAGTGTCTCTAATGAGATTCAGTATTTATGGAGGCTGTGGCAGTTGCCTCTGATAACATCACAAGGCGATGTCATGTCAGCTATATTTTAGCCATCTCTATTGCTTTTTTGAATCATTTATCAGTGACAGGCAGGACTCACCTGTGCTGCAGTGAGGACACAGTGTGATACTATCAGAGGGTGTGTTAACTGCTGCGTTCAGGCTTAATGAAGAATAGATTATGACATTAGGATGCAAAGCACATTCCGTCTTAACGCAAAGGAAAGGCCCGTAACAGGCTTGATAAGGACTTTCTCTGCTGATCTCATTCAAACGTGGACCGTCCTCAGGGGACTGTTTTGTCCTGGTTCAATGTTTACAGTGTCATTCATCACAGAGACAAGTTTTGCTATCTGCCTGGGAGTCAGAAACGGTACACACACAAGCAGGTGTGCGTGAACATAAAGCAAGCACACGTACGTGCCTGCGTAATCACGCATTCCTCCCAGAGGAAGCGATAAATCTGGACCTTTGAACCTTCAGCCATTTACCTACCCAACTTGAGATAAGCAAGCTTGGGTTCATGCACCCCTTTGTCCCCTAATTAAATCTCCAAAGTCCTCTTGACTCAGACACTTGAACCCCTTCAACATAAGAGAAAGAATTAAGACTGTACCCTAATCAATCACACATAAATTATGATTTAATCCGCACTGAAAATATATTGGTTTTAAATCAGAGAGCTTCAGAAAATTGACCTCTCGAAATACAAAAATAATTAAACAGGCACATATCACTACTGCCAAAATCAGACATAAATAGGTCTATCCGCTTCATTTTGAGCAACACAGTTGGTTGTTTCATCTGCTGGGCTTTTAACTTATAAACAACACTATCAATATTACTTCAAAGCACTTCAAACATATTCCCAGCACCATTTCTTTTCCATTATTTTTTTTCAGGGCAATAAGGGCGAAACTAAATCAGGCCATCCCAACTCTTTTCCTCTCATCTCAGCCCATCATCATTCCATCCTCCTGTGTTTTGTGCTTTCAAACCTCAAAGGTCACTCTGCACACCTTTACACAGGTCCTCCAATTTGATTGAACCTTCCTGCTTCAGTCCATAAACATACACACATTCTACCAGTGAATGATGACATACATCAAAAGCTGTCCATCACTGCCTAATGATCTTGACAGAGCATTAGTTGGAAGGTATGTCAGCTTATGGGGACAGATAAAATAGAGACAGAGAAGGAGAGATAATCCAAGCAAGTGTGTGTGTAAAGAGGACATGATATACGAGATGGTGAAGACTGTTGCACCTTTCATCATCTCCTCCATAAAGTCTAGCCAGTCATGAAATGAGGACGTTAAAATACTACAGCAAACCCAATCATCAAACTGTACAGCTAGCTCCAAGACAGCTAACATTTCTGCATGGATGACTGCAATTCTGATTAGTCTGCAATTCAAACACAATTTGCAAATTCAAATATTGAATAAATGAAGACAATGCAAGGGGTGTGAAGAATACTCTAATTGCAATCTCAGTTTTCATATGAAGATTTGAGCGTCTGGTCATGCAGCGGAAAAGGATTTCTGACTCAAACTAGTAATCAGGCTGTAAGCTGTCCTTACACGTGCAGTGCTGTGCTGAAATTTCTAGATATTTCTTAGCATGTATGTTAAAACTTACATTTCATTCCCAAGGAATGATGTTAGCTTGTCTTTAAAGCTGTTAGTATCCCATTTTATCGAGTAGTGCAAACACATCTGATGCAGGGTACAGTTAAAGTTAAGGTAAACCTTTTAAGGTTAACAGTTTACATAAATTCATCATGGGTGAATTTGGACAAGTTGGGAAGGTCTCTTAAAGGCATTTTTAAACAACTGCAGGTCCCAAGGTCATCAGGTCAAACAATTGCAAATACAGGTTCTTCCGATGTGTCACCACTTTATAAAAGGTCTGTAAGAGGACTACCAAATTGTCATCCTCAGATGAGAGGAAACTGATTGGGGTTCATCCTGAATATCGTAGAGTCACAAATGCTCAAGCCTGCCATACATTAGAAATTACTGGAACACCAGCATCACTGTCCACAGTGGAGAGAGTTTTGTATAACCTGGAATGAGAGCATGCTGACCAAGAAAGCTTAAAATTGACTAAAATTTGCAGCTACCCACATGGACGAATCAAAGTCAAGTCTTCTGAAGAAAAAGTTTCATGTTTCACATGAGACATAAACAATGACACAATTGTCACAATGACAAGAGATATGTTTGAAGGAGTAAAGATGAGGCTTTCAAACCTGTACCAACATTGCAACAACTGGTGATAGTAGCATGCTCTGCGCCTGTTTTGCTGGCAGTGGTACTGGTATATACTGGTATACACAAAATGAATGGAATAATGAGAGAAGAGGACTATCTCCAACTTCTTCAACTCAAATCAACAGCTAGATGGTTAAAATTTGGATACAAATCAGTGTTCCAGCAGGACAATGATCCCAAAGGCAACTCAAAAATGGATAAAGCAGGCTAACATTAAGCTTCTGAAATGTTCTTCCAAGTACTGACTTTAAACGTTTTGAAAATTTGTGGATTGTGCCTAAAAGATGGGTCTGTGCAAACAAACTTTGTGGGGGCTTTTTAAAAAGATGTATGCTGTACAATCATTCCAACCTGAAAAAAACAACAAAAACAAAACAAACAAATCATTAAGAGCCCCAAATTATTATGTCTGTGATGAGTGAATGTAAACTTATGACCACAACTATATTTCCCGTTGTGTGCAACATGTGAAAAAGGTGACACCAGACAGTGCTCTGATTCTTCCAGTATTGTCTGGAGATCATATGTGACTTCATGAAGTGTTCATTATTGTCACGGTTTCATGTGATGACGATAACACAGAAAGCCCATCAAAAAACAACACAAATATAAGATATTCTTAGAAAATATGTTTCACTATTTCATTTAAGTTATTCTGTAAATGCTCCGATATCCTAAACCTCATTACTGACCCAAAAGAATTCATGTGGCATTTAAATTCCAAAGTGATTCATCTTGGCGTTTTGCACTGAGATTTTAAAAAAGAACTTGTAAGAAAAGGTCAGTATCTCTTGATGTGGAGCGTTTGCATGCGTGCAGTGGGTAAGTGGGATTTACGGAGACAGTAAACCCACAGATGCTTGTCGATGCCTCTGCTACAACTCCACATGCGCGCGCACACACACACACACACACACACACCCACCCTGCGACTCTACCTCCCCTAGTTTACTGCATTGCACCAGCAGCAGTTAGCACATAAGCACTAAGAGACAAAGAAAAGGCATAAAGAAAAAGAGGAATTTTCTCAGAGCTACAGATAGAAAGAAAGCACAAATTAGAGAGCAAAACACTCGCTGGTAGTCTACTGCTATGGACTTTCTCCTTCCTCTCCATTGATTCTCCAGATACATTTTTTAATACACCCTCATCAATAGCACTGGTGGTCTGACAAATGCATTTTTCAAACAGTTGGCAGTCAATAGTCATTTAGTCTGTATCTTGTCCCTTGAGTAAAGGGTCTCGATCAATTGAGGTGATGAAAATTCAAATAAATCAGAAACAGGAATGAAGAAGAGCTCTCTTCTGTATCCAGTGCCGTACAAGTGGCTGTGTGGAAAAACCAATATCTACTGCTATATCTTTCAATGGAGGATCAGTTAGAGCTGTGTGTTCAGGGTGGAAGAACTAGAACTTGCTGGCCAGTGCATTGTTAAATCTTCAGAAAGTCAATAGACTATTAAAGACACACATTCTTCTGTGTTAAGAACGTGATGCTGCAAGAACCAGATAAGATATCAAAATGTTGTGCAGGATGATGGAAAAGTAACAGTCTACCGTCAAGCTGCTGAGCACTTGCAAGATTTCAACCAATTTAATGTGCAAAAACATTTTTTTACTACAGAGCACATAGTGTGAAAGGATCATTGCACAGTGGATTATAATATTATAAGGGCATAACTCTGCAAGTTTAACACAAAGGTAATATTTTACCTTTTGCCCACCTCTGAAGCAACATCAGAAATCTGGCAATCATTGCAAACATGAGGAATGTATACTGCAATGTATCTGACTGCTCCAACACAGCCTACTGAGTTAGCACACGTTGCTGAAGCTACAACTGGAAATACTGTTATTTGTTTAAAGGATGATATAGTAGATGTTTGTTGTTTCTGCTGCCTCAGCTTCAGAACTGCTACACCCCTAATGATCTGGATTGTATCTTATGACTGAGCTACTTGTGTCATACTACACCCTCCACCCTTCCAATCTGCAAAGACAGTACAGCCAATGTTACAAAATTACACCATGGACGAAGAATGTGATGGCTATTCTTGAAGGAATTACTTAATTTTTAGATTGAGTTTTTATTCATCTGCTAAAAATATATTTGGCTCAATAAACTTCTCACTGATAACAAACTTACTCCGGTCTAGTACACTGTCCTTGTGTACACACATTTCTTTTTTTTAAGCTTCCCTTATTGTAGATCCCAATCTACCAAAGTCATACCATTTAAACTGTAAAACTGCAGGACAATTAGAACCCATGGAGACCTAATTACAGCCAGGACCAAGACTCCAGCTTCTTCTAATGGAGCAGCAGAGCACGTCCCCAGGGTAAAATCTTCTTGCCAGTTAATTATGCCATTATTCTATTATTCTAGACTGCCAAAGAGCGCTGGAGCTAAGCTTGACCTCAGGAACTCAGAGAGTGAAGAGAAGACATCCCCTGTAGAACCATAGATGCCATAGATGACTCCATGACTGCCTGACTGCTCCCTCTTTACCTCCACCTCTTCCCCTACCTCTCGCAATAAACAGTGAGAAAGATTAATAATGAGAAGTTGGACCGGGTCCAAATTAAGCATGTAAGCTGCCCAATGGTAAGCTCCCCCCTTGCTCTCACTGAATAAATTTGGTTTCTTGCAGACGACAGCACTGGATTTTGCAGATGCTTTTAGTGAATATGAATGAAGATGGGTTTTTGGGGGGGTAGAAGGGGCAAAAAGAGGATTTATAGCCTCTTCTAGATCAAGAAAGTGACCCTACATTATAAAGGATTTGCCCTTAAGTTTTACTTTCTGTAACTATATACAGATGAACAACATTTATGAGCTGAGGTGATTTACTGCTTCCCTACAGAATGTATTCAAAGCTTCTCACTGCACATGTAAGATTAGAAGAGAGTTTTAACCATCACTTTATAGATCACCTTAGATCATACAGAAAAAAAACACATCACTAAGCCACAGACCTTTTATGATAAATTGCACACCTACAGGTACTTCTTCCTTCCTGCTCCAAGAGTGAGTGATGTCACTCAAAGGCTATAATGGACCTCTAATGAACTCTAAATCCCATGCCAGTACATTTACACTGCATTACTGCTTCCTGACCCTTGACCTCCCAAAGGAGTAGAGCAGAGAGTGCTCCTGTCTGCAAAGCTCCTTCAGTCATTATAAATGCATTCTCACAGAACGTGGCACAAGAGGAGGGGATACTATAGTATACAAAATGGACTGTATGTGACTGACAAAAACATACTTCAACCCCAGCCTCTAACGGCTGGATTCACCCTTAAAATTGCCTTACTTGCATCCATACTGGTGTTAAAAAAAAACTGAATGTAATATGCCCTAAGCCTTGTTATAAGAGTGAAGAGAGCAAATAATATTGCAAACAATCAGAGAGCGAGCACTCACGTAAAATCCCAGAGAGGAACTTTCCAATTTTAACCCTAAAACTCTGGCGTTCAAACATTGCAAATTGCCTTGACAAATTTCCTCATCAAACCTCAAGAAACACTCCATCAAAGGGGAATCCACAGCCTCCACATTCTCACTCATACTCGCTCTTTAACAAATGATGTGCCTCGTGTTGCACCATGGCCGAAGAAAAAAATTGGAGAGGTGGGGTGAGGAATGGGAGGCAGAGTTCAACTAATTACCTGATGATGGAATTTTAGTGTCTCCTTCATTATAAAGCAGCTTCTAAGTGTTATTGATCTTAGGAGGAGTGTCTCACAGTGATGTGGTATTAGAGGGTCCAAATGCTCTGAGGCCATGCATTATTCAACGGGCATTCTGAAACAACGCCTCACCAGGGTCTGCCAATTCCTCTCAGGTGGCGTAGGAGTTGCTGCAACTATCTACACACCCCACCCTAAATCATCAAACACATACACACACACACACACACAAGCATATGAATTGCTCATGTGAAAACATTAACATATACACACACTGTGTGTGCATGAGTGCATGTACACATGAACCGAAAAAGTCTTGACTTTTTCCTTCTAACTGGAGGCTGTAGATTTGTTTTGCTCTGTAATCGACCTTCAGTGAGGGGTTAATCTATAATGATCTGACTTATGCTGCTGTCTTACATTTCCAACAAGTCATTTATGGACATTTCCCTGCAAAGACTGCAGATGGCATACTCAGAATATAGACTTGGAAGGAGGCAATAAAGAGGAAAAGAAGAAAGCACTACACACAGACAAAGTTTGAAAAGTGAAAGCTTCTTCACATCCTAAAGATTTATTGTCAAGCCAGTAATTTTTCATCTTGAACGAAACTACATGGAACTGTATATTTGTTAGACTGTTATGGCAACCAGTTAAAATGTATTCTATCGAGACTTTGCTGGAAAAATATGGTTTTTATTTTTATATTGCTGCACTTTACAGTGGATTTACAGTATACTTTTTGACTGTGACCATAGAAGTGACCACCAATCTGCTGTTTAAATCTTTTGTCGCTAGTCAGTCTGAATAAAGTTGGATTTAAGATGAGTTAAATGCTTTTTTTCCACCAGAAAGAGAACAAAAGTCTGCAATAGGCCTATTTTAAGATTAAAAAAAGAATATTTTTAACTGTGAACCATCAAAGCTAGTCTTGCAGATTTCAAGAAAAAAAATGAAACCGGAAATGAGCAGGCAATGTAAGATTTTGCTTAATTTACCATGCTTAATAGGATTTAGTTTGGTTTATTCTGCTGCTTCTATTGACTGTCAGACTTGACGAATACAGCTGCAGCATCTCTTTGTTCTGCTATGAAAGGCATCTTTAATGTTACTCATGCCAAATACGAATCGAATGGGTGATCATTATTTAAGAAACCTACTTGCCTAAATTTACAAGATAGTCATGTTTGTAAGCATTGACCAGTGAGAATTAACCAAGGGTTGCATTATTAAAATATTCAGAAATGGATACACAACCAAGAGATGAACAAAAGAACCAAAGAACATCTCATCCATATATCCATTCATCATTGTTTAGCACTGGCTTCAGTTGAAGTGGGCTTAGTCTCATATAATGTATCTTTGTTTTCGCTGATTGCAATTATCTAGGAGATCAATTGGGGTTATCAATACCTTACAGCAATTAACATTTAATATCCTTCCACAGCCACTTACTCCATTAATGGCTGATTGATTATGCGAGACCTGGGAGCTCTGCGGCTGGGAATGGCATGGATCCATTCCGTCTGTCAGTCAAAGTAAAGGCGGTCTGCTCTGCAAGAGAAGCTCCGACTCCGGCTAATACCGTATTGATATGAGGTTACTTCAGCCAAAAAGAAAGATCATGAGATCCAGGAAATTCTTGTGTTTGCAGTCTGTCGGTTTTGGTTGAAGGCACTAGCATTACCGATTCCTCCTCCTCCTTTTCCCACTTGTCTGTTCGGCACAGTATGTTTTGCTTACATTTCACCCTCATATCTGCCACCACTCCGAACACCCTCCCTTCCACCCCTGCAGTTCTTCATAATCTAATCAGCACTGATGTATTTTCAGAGCAAGAAGGCACTGCTTTCCATTTCAATCAAATTCAGCCCTTTCAAAAGAACCCATAATGCAATCGTTCTGTACAAAATTCAGGCCCAATTTAAGCCCTATAGACTGCAGATGACTGATAAACACTCCACTTCACTACACGTCACTCTCCTCCTTGTGGCTTTCCTTTGCTGCAATGCATCATCATAAATAAGAGCTAGCTCTGTTCTCTCTCTTTGAGTATAGTGCAGGCCAACTTTAAATTGGCTGTAGTGGACAGCGGAAGGAGGGAGGGTGAGGAAATAAAAGTTAGAAATCCTGGCAGGTAGAACATTTAAAGAAATGTAATTGGGAGAAACAACAAGTCCAAGCTGGGTGGACAGGTCCCAGGAACAGCTTCCCCATTACCAAGTGAGGGGGATGGTGGAACAGCGATCGTTTTGGTGGGGGGAAGAGGGAGATTGGGAAGGTTTCGCTTAATAAACACTTTGCTTTCTGCTGACGATCAGAGGGCCAGAGCGAGGGATACAACGACAGATCGATAGACTGATTTGTTCCGGGCTATCCATGTTCATCAGACCGTTCACCCTCCCTTAGGTAGTGAGCAGAGGGTCTAAAAACAAGAAGAAGAAAAAAACAAAGAGGAAGGGGTGGAGAGAAGGAGTGACTGAAGGGAGGAAAAAGAAAATAGCAGAAAAACAGCAGGAGAGTTGATGAGTTACAATAGCAGACAGACAAATGATGATGGGATGGAGTAATGCGTGAAGAAAATAGCGGGATGTGGGAGGGAAACTGACTACGAATGGTGAGAGGAGAAGCAGGAGAGCATTTGGATAGGCTGAGGGTCAAGCATGAAACTAAGTGACTATAGAGATGGTAGGAGGGTTTGGCAGTGCGGGGGCGATGTAGAAAATAGGAAATCCCTTTACACACCACTGAATCATTTACTCAAAAACCTACCTTAAATACTTTTCTTTAGCTTCCCCTTTTCTGCAGATAGAAAAGACAGTCAAACCCATCATATACACAAACTCTATTCATCACTATTCCTGACAGCCAGCTCAGGTTTGTCTGAGCATTTTAAAAAGAAAAAAAACACAACAACTCAGTATATCCACTCCCTGCTTATCTCGCTCTTAGGGCAACTTTATTCAAGAAGAGATGATGAGAGGAGGAGGGGAATTGTGAGATAATAGCAGAGCAATTTTATGTCTTCTCCACAAAAGCACAAGAGGCCCTGGTGTATAATGGCAGCCAGCAATTGTATCTGCAAAGATTTCCATTGCCATTACAGCCCTGTTCACGATTGTAGAATTTGATGTCAGTCAAAAACCTATAGCACCCAAATTACTGCATGTTCCTTCAAGGAGCTCCGCAACAAAAAACATGTATTATTGCACTATAGTAGATACAGTTTGATCAATGATTTCACAGTTCATAACTGTTCCTGCCTTAACTCGTGCCAATTAGCAAAGAAATTAAAGAAACATCACAAAACTGCAGTGTGACATCAGTGAATCAATCATTAAAAAAGGGTTCATAAAAAAAGGTTAATAAAGTAGATCTATGAACCTTTCTTAGTGATCCATTTCACCTTTACCCCACCGTCAAGCTACGAATTAGTCCATAGGGCAGAGTCCTACCATATAGTCGTTCTTGTATGACGTGTGAAAGCTCTGGCAAGACATAAATATCAAATATTATGCATGATTTAAATATGGTTGGTCTCACCTTTAAGATGATCTTTTCTTGCACCTTTGGGCTGCTTTCACTGTCACTAATAGTTATCAATTGGTTCCTGGAAGTTTTTCTGTCTCACCTTGCACTTCTGTCTTGTGGGTCAAAATGATGATCATTCAATTTGATTTGGAGATTATGTATCGGAATTTCAGGAGCGGGACCACGCCTCCAAACACGCTCCTTCCAGTTGTCATCTATATAGGTTCTCCCCCAGTTCTGCAGGCTGTTCTTTCTCGTTTACGTGCCCCCACCCTCCCTCCGTCCTTGTTCTCAATTCTTTAACTTCTTCACTCCTATTTAGTACATGGGGATCTGCCAGGCCCGGGAACCGTCGCCAGTCCCCTTCGAGGCCTTCCCCAAACCGCAGCTCAATTCATGTCCAAGCATTCACCTTTGCCTACTAAAATGCTATCAAACCTAAAATGAGGACGTGGGCCCAGCTAGTGAAATTCATTTTTGGGGAAAGTGGACAAAATCTTAAGGAGACAAATGTGCCCTGCAGGTTGGGTGGGGAGTAAAGATTGTATTTGCATCTGTAAAAAACTCCTGCATTTTCTATGTGCAGTCGGCTGGCACAGAGTTCATGTCATTTCTGCTGAATGTTCTTTTCCAGAACCTTTTCAGACATTTCGGACAGTTGAACCTTCAGATTTGACAAGTTAATCCTGGAGAATGTATTGCACAATGCCTTCTTAAACTGACACGCCCCCTTTGGCCTTGGAAAGTGCACTCTTCAACAATCATCCACATGAAATTGATGTCATTTAAAACACAAGCTGATATTTGAAGTCTCAAATGTGAGGTACATGACAAAACTTTCAGGAAGCAGACTAAAAATCTGCGATACCTGTGAAACCTATCAAAGGTGCATACGAAGATGATTTAAAGCGGCGATGTATAGGTGCACTTTTTGATTTTTATGGGCTAGTCTGAATTCTTTGCACTTCCTATTATTACTACAGTCATAAGCACTACATGTTAGGGGAAAATGCATAAATAATGACTAAAATATGAAGTAATTCTAGAGTTACTCTGTGAGTGAAAGCTATATGAAACACAATAAAAATAGTTTAATTGAAGAAATGAAAGTCTTTCCAAAGTTTTCTTATAAAGGCCACCACTTTCTTATTTCTGCCACCTGCTTGTATCATTAAATCCCCCGAGGTTTTGATCTAAAAAGTGAGCAGCAAAATAAATAAATAAATAAATATGATAATAGTAGAAATACACAAAAGGCAAATCTCCCCACATAAATGAGGAACACAGCCAGGGGTGAATAGATAAGAAGCAACACATAAATGAAAAGTGTAAAGGTATAAATGGTCCACAGACTGCAGGTATAAATATGTATTATGAACCTGCTCCGCTGGTGCATTGCTCTGGGCTTCCATTCTTCCACGTGGAAAACAGCTACGGATGCTACGTTTTAACCAATCAAATTTGCCCCTGGGCAGGTCGTTTTTGATGCAGTGGAGCGCAGTAATCTCAGCCAATCCTTTTCTGTGACTGCTGGGGCTTTTGGGTCAGAGAGACGAGGGGAGTGGTATGAAGAGAAAGTCACCAGGCAACTACGGTCATAGCCTGTGGCAACAAATATGCAGTAAATCCATAAAAGCTTTAGTTTCTGTTCAAGTTCATTATTACAAAGTTCACCTAAATTTATTACTGGAACAAACGTTTTTTTTTTTAAAAAAATTTCATTTACGGCTTTCTAAATGACCCAAATTTGATTCACATTTTATTCCATTTCATTTTATGTTGCTTTAGATTTTAAAATTCAGTAACGGAGAGATAATAATGTATATACTGCTGAACAGCTATCTGGTGTGTGAAGCACACAGAGATGTGTGGCAAGGTTTTGACAGAAGACACTTATCTATGTTTGCTTTCATTTGCCTTCAATCCCCCTGTGTGGCCTGAGTCATTTGAAAAACACACAGAAAATATAGCAGATATAAAATTCCTGTTGTGGAAAAAAAGAATCCAATATGATGTTTCACACGATTAGAATAAAGGAATGGAAATGCAGGGGTGAACCGTAACAATCACATTTGAAACACCACAGAGCCAAGTAAAAGATATTTTAATGTCAGTTAAAAAATGTCTTGACTCAGTGACTTGAACGGTTTAGAAGTTAACTTTCACTCCATTTTATTTTTTGCACTGGAGTAGAAAAGTTTCACCTGCTGCCATCGGCATCATCGTCATAGATTGCTGAGCAATCCTTATCCTTTAAAACAACTTCTCAGAAATGAAGAGGTCAGAGGAAGATTATCCCACATTAATATTAATAATGTGCTTTCTAACTAGAAATCACACCTAGCAAAGACTGGAAAAAGCATGCATTTGAAAACACTACATTTAAAATAAGGTGCCAATTCAGAAAAAGTAAACAAAAAAAGCATGTATGCTCACGCCCCACAACTGCAAATTTACCTTACACATAAATGCATGACATGGATGAGAAAAAATGTCTTTTGGGATGATATTACTTTCTGATTTGCCGATTGCCTCAATGCTATCAGCTCAAAGGAAACCTGCCTTTAAAAAAAATAACTTCCATGGCATTATTTTTATGTATAAAACCAACGTCCTCCTTTACAATGTCATCATCAAACTGACAGTACAGACTCTATATCAACTAATGGCAATTCATGGATCTGCTTGCGGCAAACAGTTCCTGTTTGTTGTAAAAAAGGCGACTCCTTTCTGCTTCACTCAGCCATTTATCACACAGACCATCACAGTAGGGCTGGCTATTACTTCTTAAAAATGAAAATATGTCATCAAACAAGAGAGGAATCGTGTAGTTATAGAGTTATACTTTGCTTTATAGCTACACCACTTATTAAAATCTGTAACCGTTAAGGAGTTATGAGAGTCAGGGAGCCATTTTGATTGGTGTGGTGTATATGGTGGTTGGGTTTAAACGAGTGAAACTGGATGTCCAAGCTGAATAAGCTGAATCACCGGTTTTAGTTTAATTGGATTTAGGAGTAAAATGCCTTAATGACTTGGCATTGTCTCATGTGGCAGCTGTTATGGGACTTTAATTAAGTAGTACAACTTCATTTAATGGTAAACATATGGAGTCAGCAGGAGCTAACACAGTTGTTTTGTTTCAGGTGAATTTAGGTTACTATAGGTCACCTACAACTTCCCCAAAAGCACACACCAGTTTTCACTTGGAGAAAACAGTCACTGCTTCCAATACAGTAATAATGTATGAAATACAGTGGGGGAAATGACTATTTGATCCCCTGCTGAATTTGTAAATTGACTCGCTTAAAAAGAAACTATTATCTCTCATTTTTAAAATATGAACCAAAAAATTCAGAAAAAAAAAAACACATAACAAAAAATTATAAAGTAGCTTTCAAGCCATTGAGTCAACTAAGTATTTGATCCCTTACAATCCAGGCAGACCTCTGGCTCAAACAGACAGGCAGTGTGTCCTTGTGGCACATACATTACAATCAATCATTCGATTACAGAATCTCCTGATCTAAACTTATTATATGTATAAAGCACACATGTCCACATAACTGTTTTCTTCCATTCCAACCTCTCCACCACTATAGGCAATACCAAAGAGTTGTCAAAGGACATCAGTGACAAGACTGTAGACCTGCACAGGTCTCTCACGGGCTGCAAGACAATCAAGCAAGAAGCTTTGATGAGAAGGTTAGTGCAATTATTCGGAAATAAAATAGATATAAAATGATCAATCACCCTAGGTCTGCAGCGCCATGCAAGATCTTGCCTCATGGGGTGAGGATGATCATTTGAAAAAAGGTGGATTGCCACAAAACTACATGGGAGGAGCTTGTTAATGATTTGAAAGCCTCGGGAACCACATCCTCTTCTACAAGAAGAATACCACTGAAAACACATTACACTGTAATGGAGTGAACTCTTACAGCATCTCCAAGGTCACCATGCTGAAGGTACATGTACAGGCCTGTTTGCCAATGAACATCAGATTCAGAGCAGGCCCGGGAGCAAGTGTGTGGTCAAACGAAACCAAAATTTAGCTCCATGACATCAAATCAACTCACTGAGTTTGGAGGAAGAGAAATGGTGAGGATGAGCCAAAGAACACAATCCCCATAGTCAAGTGCAGAGTCAGAAACATTAAGCTTTGGGGGTGTTTTTTCTGCTGAGGATACAGGATAACTTTACCACATTGATGGGCCACGTAAAAAAATCTTGGACGGGAACCTTCCCTCAACCAGAACACTGAAGATGGGTTGTGGATGAGTCTTCAAGAATGACAATGACGCACGACGTAACACCAAGCCAACAAAAGAGTGCCTAAAGAAGAAAGACACTAAGGTCATGGAGTGGCTTGGCCAGTCTATAGACCTCAATCCTGTGGAACAAGTTTGAAGGGAGCTAACGCTTCAAGTTCAGCCACCAGCAAAGAAAATTAAAAGATTTAGACAGCTCCTATAAAGAGCAGTGCGACAAAACATCCCTCCTGAGATGTGTGGAAGCCTGGTGACCAACCACAAGTAATGTCTTATAGCCGTTCTTGCAAACAAAAGTTTCTCCACCAAGTCTTAAGTTACATTTTGCTTGGAGATCAAATACATATTTCACTTAATGGCATGCAAATCAACGCAAATCAATGCATACCTTTTAAGTAACTTTTCTTCTGGATTTTTTGTTGATATTCTTTCTCTCTCAATTAAAATTAAACTGCCATAAAAATGTGAAACTGTTCGGTTCTTTATAAATGAGCAAACTTAGAACATCAGCAGGGGATCAAATAATTCATTCTCCCACTGTATTAGGCCTGGCATGGCCATTTGTCCACATTTAGGTGACTTCTAATGCATCAGTTCAAATAGAGCTCCACTAGAAGCACCATATCTAACACAATCTTCATGTATAACAAAGGGAGAAAAGGGGCTTAATCTTGTCAAACATAGCACAAAGCAATCAGTAGGGCTGATCTTCGATGAGGGAGATGGATTATAATCAAATTGAAGCTCAGAGTCTGGCTATCATCCGGTGGAATTAACTCTGGCACATCAACAGACCACAGGAGTGCAATGAAAGAACAATAAGAGGTTTTGCGGATGAATGTTTCACTTTTTAGGACAGTTTTCATGAAATTGACAGAAATATTTTTAATACACGGAACAGGGAAAATGGGCACAATGCTTGCAGTGAATGAAAGCAGAAAAAAGTGATAGCTTGGGATAGTTTAGTACCTTTTGTGGTATAAGATAAAGGCCATTATGGCATAATATTAAGGTTTTATGGAAGAACTTTAAATGTATTGGTGTATTCAAATTGTATGAAAACAAGACTTTGTTGGAAGAGATCTGGGTAGAGTGCTGGAATGAGTGTCTTCAGATAAATGTGCAGAATTTGGAATAAATCAGTCAGCGTTAAATAGCAGGTAGGCTGAGTCAAACCCCTAGATAAGGCATGTTGCATTATTTATGGTTATCTGTAGTGGCCATTCATTAACCACCTTTCAATAGATGACAAAGACTGATAGATGGTTATCTTGTTAGAGGAAAAATTTATTCATTGGGCACATTACACAAATATAATTGATGGCTAGATAATGCTGAACAGTTGACTTGTTAGCAAGACTCTCTTTAATTAACATCAATATGCACTGCACGTGTCTTCACACGGGAGAAAGTTACAACATTGTATGTTCTATACAAAGCGCTTGTAAGAAGTGTCAATGCGCCATTTTTTCAGAACACACTCAAAAATTCCTTACAGTTCAATGCCAGATCAAAACAGACCACACCTGTGATCACATGAAATATTAAAATAATGTTTCAAACTTTATAACTTCAGTAAAACAAAGAATTGTAAACAAAGGAGGTCTTTGTCAGGGACGTTTGGATCCACTGTGTGTACCATTACAGTATGCATGCACAATGTGCCCTTATGCATTCAGAACTTCATTTGTGCCCTTGCATGTCCTTTTGCATCCTCTCCCTCAGGCCTAAAGTAATTGTCACGGATGTCAACTTAAGAGAAAAAACAAGGCATGGAAGCAGAGGACCATGTCCAGGCAGGACACACAGGACAAAAGCTCAGTCAGGCACTGCCTTGTGGGACTGTGACAACTATAACAGAGAGCCTTCACCAGTTTTCAGAGGGCAGGTCTTGTGGCCTCTGTATTCATCCAGAAAATGTGCTGTTTGTGTATTAAGCCATTTATGGTAATACAGAAAAAAAAATCAAACAATTTAAACTGAAAGTAATTTAACTAGAAGTAATTTAACCTGACCTTTTGATTTAAAGCATAGAACAGCTTAACAGTGGAGGTCAAAGAATAACAAACAAAAAGTTAAGAATGATCACAAATACATTGGTTCCCTCAGCTGTTAAAATAGTCCTTTAAACTCCAACATGGATAGCTATGCAAACATCATCTTGTTTCAGCAATAAAATAATGTAGTTATCCAAAGAGCCACGGCATGGATTATAACTAGTTCTGCATTAGTGTTTAATCACGAAGTCCCGAATTTACTGTGACTGTTAATTTCCATTTGACTTTAACTGTCGTGGACATTTCCAGTGTTTGTGTTGCCGACAGCAGCTTTAGATACGAGCTACAAGAATCCATGATTAAGTGATTATACAAAAGTTTAATTAGTAGCATTCTTGTAGGGAAAATTGCTAAAAAAAAAAATAAAGCTAACAATTTGACACAAACTAGCGTACACTGGGTAGGATGTGCAGATGGAAAATCTGGTTATGCTGAAGTAATGGCAATGCTACAGACTGAAAAAATATGATCAAGTTTAATATTGGTTTGCTTTAATAAAAAATGAAGAAAAAAAAACACGTTGTGATGTCAGTCCATCTACTATGTGAGACAAAAAAAACTAACAACTTTAAAACTGTGTCTTAATCATTAGTTTATAGGCATGTTATATTGTAGAGTTCCAGCCATCCATTTTCTCCCATTTATCCAAACCAGGGTCAGTGAGAGGCTGGAGCCTATCCCAGGTATCACAGGGCAAAAGGCACACCCTAGACAGGTCGCCAATTTCTTGCTGGGCTAACACTGAGAGACAGACAACCATTCACACTCACATTTACACCTATGACCAATTTAGAATCACCAATTAACCTAACCCCATGCATAATTTTGGACTGTGGGAGGAAGCTGGAGTACCTGGAGAGAACCCACACAGACATGAGAAGAACATGCAAACTCCACACAGAAGCAGCCGATGGATTTAAATCCAGGACTTCCTAGCTTTAAGGCAACAGTGCTGCCTGCTGTAAAAATCACATACTAAAGTATAAATTAATGCATTTTAATGCATTATGTTTGCAACTAAATACCTCCAAGAATTCAACATTACAGATTGATTTTTATACAGCACTTTGTTTACAACAACTCCTGTTGTATGTTATACTAGATACAATGTAAAAAAAAAAAAAAATACATAAACAATATCATGCTAGCAAATGCAGCTACCAGTAGCTTACTGTAATTAACTAATGAAGTTAGGTAGGCATTTTGGACACACACAGACAGCTGCACTCTCCACACATGCACAGTTTCTGTTCTAGTCTACATGCAAATGTGCAGGTGTCCGTGCAGTGTTGCATCTGCCCTGACAGCTGTGCGGTTTCAACAAACTGGAGGGTAACCAGGCAGAGTGTCATGGAATCCCTCTGAGGATGCAATTTACGACATAAGACACTTGTAGTAGGGCTACCAGTGACACCTTTGAGAAGGATAAACAAAAACTCTCCATAGTCGTCTGCATATCTGTGCATGAAATACAATCTCTGCTTATCAGGGGTGGAGAAAAGGCGAAAAAGGAATTTTATTCAGACTGTGTGTGCAAGGGATGCATACATTGGTAATGGATCCGTTAGGCTCCATATTATAAGAAAGAGAGAAGGCTTGCTAACTGCTTTCCTAAAGTTGATTATAACTGCAGATCATAAATAGCATGAATATATATATATATTCAGGAATATAATTTACAGTCACTGCATTTTTAAAAAATGCCCACAAAGACCCACAAGTCCCAGTAGTTAATGTCTGTTCACAGCTTGTAAAGTCTGTGTTTGCCTGAGCTGGAAACTGTTGAAAAAGCATCATCAGTGTGAAGGGGCATGGAAGTGTATAGAGGTGTGGATAGCTCCAATTAGCATCTGAACAGCAGTGAAACCACCAAGCGAGAACTTTCCTCACTCTAGCATCCAATGAACCAAAAATGAGAGTCACTTACAATTAGCTGCTACACCAGTTGTCACCAGCTCTACACAATGGTCAGCTTGAGAAACATATAACAAAACTACCAACAAAACAAATCATTTTGTCCTCTGCTTTATATAAGAAGATTAAATCTCCCCAGCTGCACATATAATATCTACTCCCCTCCACAGCAGGTGAACAATCATGCGGAGGCTATACACAAATCTTAACTCATATACAATAAAGCTCTCTTTTTCCCTTCAATGCACACATCTATGAGTAAACAGGAGATGGAGAAAATGTTTGTGAAATTGGCTTTGAGCTTTGACTCCCTCAATAAGTCTAGGGTCAAGTCAAGGAATTTAGGTTTGTGGCAGCAGAGGCACTGGGAGGAAAAAAAAGAAAAAAGATAAACATGATCAGTGCTTTCCTTTTAGGGTTCATTACTCTGCCGATCCCGGGTGAGCCAGAGTTGAGAAGAGGAGTTAATTCCTACCAAGTGAGAAAAAACACATTAACTGAGACCTATCCATCTTCGCCGTGCTGACACCTCCATTTAAATCTCTTATTTCTAAAGGATGCAGACGGAGAATCATCTTCTTTATGTATTACAGAGGCTGTATAAATGTGTGTGATGCTTTTTGCAGTAAAAATTTTTCATCATGATATTTTCAATTTAAAAAGAGGCCAGCATTTCCTGCTCTTTTGAAAAATTAAATGATATTTTCTGTAGATTAATATTAGACATCCGGCAGTATATTTATAATGCTAATGCAGGTTGGTGTGTTTTCATTTGCTCCAGGGAGTGAAAACTATGATTTGGGGGAGGGTCTCTATTAATCTACCTAAAGCCCATATTTTAAACATGAGCCACATTAAAATTACACTTGACATTTCATCAACAAGAGGTCTATAATACCTTTAGGGGAAGCTATACGTAAAGATGAAAAATTGTATTAATAGTTACCAAGTCCCACACATGAGGTCAATCTGCTTATAGAATCTTTTCAATAGAAAGTTTTCGTCCCTCTCCATCTTTCCTGTGCTCCCTTGTCCCCTCCGTCTCTCATTAATCTTTACCTAAATCTCCCACTACCTAGCTAATATATACACCAAGTGGTTTTGTCACTGGGTCCCTTGTTGGTTGGTGTAATGAGCAGCCTTAGAACGAGATCTGCTGACTTTAATCAAATCAGCCGCGGGTGTCACAAGCTCCCCAATGAGGGCAGCTTTGTGCCATGTCTGCCAATATTATGCCCCATTAAGAAACAATGGCAGAACGCACACCCCAAAAACACACACACGCTGATTGGCGCTAATCAGAGAATGAATTAAAAGTGCTAGAGTGCCCTGGGTCTACTTCATAGAAGTAAAATTAGAAGCAAAATAATTGACGTTAAAAGACATACAATATGTCACAGTAAACAAGTTTTGCTAAAATCACCTCCATGGAGGTTTTGGGATTTTATGAAAAAAAGAATACAAGAATTATTATAAAACTTTATTATTTATAAAAGAAGTTTAACAAAATTAATGAACCTACTGCTGCACTTCTCTTTCACTGGCATTATAGCATTTAAACACAAAAGTAATTAGCTTAAGTTTTGTTTTTCCCCCACAAAAACATTTGTAGTCCTACAGGAGTTCTATTAGTGTTCCAAGCCAATCCACAGGATTGAAACTGGGCCCAATCCAAGAGCTGTTTGATGTTTCAATATTGGCTACATAAAACTAAATCTATTTCCAATCTTTCGTGTTTTGCTTCAGGTACACCAAACTGTCAAATAAAAGCTGTTTTGAGACCAAAAAAACAAAAACAAAATACTGGAAAGCCTCTTTGCACACTGCGTTGTGAACAAGTGAGCTGTATAGCATAAAGCAGCTGGAGTTTTATTAAATCCGCCACACACACTACCAGGAACGACTCACTCAGTACTCTCCAACATGAGAAATCATTACCTAGATTGCTCACAGGTATCGCCAAATATCATGGCCATGACTTTCTGTTGTCTGCCACTCATTATTACAAACTAAGACTGCTTTTTTTTGGCAAATACGTTCCCACTTCTGCTTTCTACACATGTCTATAAAGATTGACCAATCTTGTGAAATTTCCAAACTTCATGACTTGTTAACAATAGGAAACAACCTAAAAACATACCGTCACTGAGTAAAAAAAAAAAAATTCTACTCATGGTACATTGATTACTACAAATCTACTTTATGTGGCACAGCTCAAACTATACACACATGTGCATCCACACACTCCCGATGGACCTAACCTTCAGGGGAACAGGACTTGCCTTAAAGTGGGAAATAATTTCCAATACATATTAATGAAGCAGAGTTGAATCGATGCCCTTGGAACTTTATGAGAGTGTGTGCCAGTGCAATGCTGCGACAGCATCACGGTGTATGTGTGGTTCAGATTTTTGGAGGTAGCGGCAGAGGGTGGTAGCGCTAGCTTGGCTCAACGGTTAGAGCCCTCATCTATCATGCTGAGCTCAGTGTGATGGGGCCTCATAGGTCCCGTGGGAATGACCCTGATTATGAAAAAGCCTATCAGGTCCAGATAGAAGGACTAGCAGCGTTTTAGTTCTTCACTACTTTATGTGTAAGCTATTTTCTGTTGTGGATGGATGCTTGGATACATCAGAATTGTACATGAGGACAAAATTATTAGCCCCCCTCGTGAAATTTAAAGTTCTTGTCAAAATAAAATAGATTTTTTCCCCCCAAACAGAGCAAGGGATTTTCAACATTCAGCATTCCTAAACATGCTACTTTTCTTTAGAGAACATAGACTATTTCTTTTTAGAACACAATAACAGAATTATTTCAGGAAAAAAAAACGCCAGGTATTTTTAGCACTAGAAAACTGACCTTTTATTGACACAAACCACGCTAAAAACTTCACCAAGGGTTTGAGTCATCACTGGCTAAAAGAAAGAAAACATTATCATGCTTTTCCAAGAGTCAAAACAAAAGAAAACATTATCACAGCTTTTCCAAAAGAGTCAACAAGCTACAAGCCTGGAGAAGTAAGAATTATCAAAAATGAAAAATAAGAGCCCCAAAGACCTCAGAACAACTGCCAAGACACTTAGCCAAGTTGGGAAGTGTAGTCTCAAAGATGAGAATCATTAGAAAGCCACACAGGAATGGACCGTGAGGTTACAGACCAAGAAAAAACCCACTTCTGCAGAAGAGACACCTTCAATGCAGACTGAAGTATGTTAATGACAACTTGGAGAAACACTGCACACTGGAAGGGTATCTAGTGCTATATAAAACTTCAAGTGGTCATGAGCAAAACTGTGTTTATGTCGTCTCTTTGTCACATAACAATAACAATTCATGTCACTCCTGCTGAAGAACTACTTCCAGAAGTTTAAAGTGAATATTATTAACTGGCCAACACAAAGCCCAGACTTTAAAATCTGTGGAGTAAACTGCAGACCAAGCTCCATTCCAGAAGACCATCAAATATGGAGGAGCTTGAGAGATTTGCCAAAAAAGAAGGAGCTGGGATTGCTCAGGAAACGTGGGTGAGAACGTTATAAACTAGAATAAATGACTACGGGTTGATATCCAGCAGGAAGGATACACAACTTACTATTAGCAGGGACGCTAATAATTCTGACCAGCGTAGTTTTTGGTTTTTGTGAAATAATTCTGCACCATTGTTTTCAAACTAAAAGTATAAGAAAGCACAAAGAAACCTATTTGGAACACTAGGAAGAAGAAAATAAAAACCAAAGTAGATTAGAAAGTTATCTGGCTTTAAAAAGAGATTACAAATTAGCTGAAAATCTTTCTGCTGTCAGAGATAAAAGAAGAACAAAAGCAGAGACAGAGGATAACCAAGTACAGACTCAGTAGCCACAAATTGGCTGTCAAAAAAGGGAGATATAAAAAATTATAGCAAAACAAAAACAGAACACTTTAGAGGTGATATATAGATATATACACTTCCTTGAAAAATACTTTAACATTTTAAAGAGCTTAATGATTTCTGAAATTAGATATACTGTCTTCAGGAGACCGGGCAGCAAGTGTACAAACACTGTGCACATGTGGAACCATCCATGCAAAGTCCTGCCTCTGCAGCTCATTGCTGAAATCATCTGCTTGTTCATCAAGGACTTTGAGCGTGTACTGAACAGAGAACTTTACAACCTCTGCAGCACTCACGTGACTCAAATATGTAAACCCACCATTAACTAAAGCCAGTGGTTCCTGCATACGAAGGGACATTACCAGGTGAGCAGACATGAAATTAAGAATGTCCACATATCTATAAATTAAAATTGTGCCCAAAGCCTGGAAAAAGGTAAGCATGTTTCTAGTAATCTTTCGCTTTTCCACCCAGCATTGTTCACACACGAGGAAGGCATTTTTAATCAGTTTATTGGTTTCCAGGGGACGGAACGGAAATGGGCAGGACAATGTCAGTTTGCAAGAAAATAAAGATACTCAAGAGTGTAATTAAAAACTGTCTTGCTGCAGTAACACCACACACACGCGTGCACACACACAGACACACAACTGCAGCATGGTTAGGCTTATTGTTATTCCTGCGCTGTGTTGCCACTGCATGATCACGCTGATACCCTGGGGCAATTTGTTATGGACATCAGAGGAACAGCAAAGGTTACAAGCAAGACAAAGTATCAGCCGGCCTATCATAGCATCCACTGACTCAGCACTTTTAAAAGACATCACGTGCTGTTGGTAGAAAAAAAAGACCCAAAAAGGAAAGAAAAACCAGAGCCACTCTGATGACATAGACAAAGCAAGGGTGTTAAAAAAAAAGGGCAACAATCTGACTGACAACAGCAGAATTAGCTCAAAGATGTCGTGTAAATTTATTCTCATTTTTGAAAGCAAGTTAAGTGGTTGTAATTGGGTGGTGAATGTTACACAAAGTACATAACGTCTTACCCTCACACTGTAAGCCTAAATGGGACTTTTCCCATTGACAAGCCATGGAAAAAAGGAAATTTATCCAATCAGCAGGAAGATAAATAATTAAAAATGAAAACACAGGCTATATAGGGCAAATTTCTGAAGAACACGTTCCCATTCGCCAGTTCATTCAGTGCAATTACCTGTAAAGGCCAAACTTATCTTAAAAACAAATCAGATGGCATTTCACACTCAATTTACAAACACAGGCCCTCAGACTGATATTGAGCTGGAGCTGCTCCTGCATAATCCATATCTCAATGATCTTAAAGCCTCAGAATCCTCCTCTAAGTTATCTGCTTTTTATCTGGAGAAGTTAAAATCAGTAATTTTTATTCTCCTGGGGCATTGCTGGCAAATTCATGTGGCAAATTTGTCTTTATTCAACCAATAAACATCCTCCTCCAAGTCTATCTAACTTTAAAACCTATCAATCCAGATACAAAACCACAATAACATCTCAAGCAAAAAAAAAACAAAAAGGTCTGATTTTTCTGCCTGAATAAGGGTGCTAAAGATTACAGGCATGGTGGTTCCTTTATCATTTCAATTAACACACGCAGAGGTGTCACAACCCCTGCCACTTCAGTCAACCAAAGCTTTTCCAGTGTCCACAAGTGGAATTAAACTGGCCAACCTCATCATAAACTCAATATTGTGTGTCCCCTGACAGGTACTGGAAAGATAAATATTGGTAAAACGATAAAATATTTGATAGTGACAATGCAGCCTATAAAAGGCGCTGGGTGGTTTTAGTCTCGCAGGAGCGTTTTGGGCGAGAGAGGGACAGTAAGTAAGCGTTTGAAGAGAGAGTAAAAGAGAAGGAAACACAGAAAGAGAGCGAGTCAGTGGGACTTCCACAGGGGAGAGGCAGACAGGAAGAACGAGGAGTATTTAGGTCTCTTTAGTGCTGAGTTGCAGCCACTACTTGATTGGGTGCTTTGGGAGGAAATGGAAAAGCTCTCCAGCCAGGTGCTTATCTCTGACCAGAGCTTACAGAGTCAACTGACCGCCAAACTGCTTTACCCTGACAGCCAGACTCTCGGAGTAAGTTCCAATCAGCCTGGGAAGAGCAATGTCCGGGAAAGATATTTCTACCAAGCTAGTTGAACTTTTTAGTAGCAAATATGTGCTTTCTAAACTTCTGTAAGAGTTAAGAACATTGACGTTTATGTTTCACGCTGCAACATCTTCCATTTCAACCATTTCTCTAGGTGTGATGGAGCTACAGGGCAGAGAGATGACACACAGGTTGTCAAACATCATACACATGTGAATGTGATACACGTTGCTCTAGCAATACCACATCATCTTTGCTTCATCAATAACACAATCTGCTGTCACTGCCGGAGGTAAAGCGAGCAGGAAGAGGTGCTCTTAGCCCAGTCCAGTCATCCACTCAAAGCACTGAACTGCCAAGACTTAAATTGTGTGATCAGTTCAGGAACAAGGAGGTGCAAGTGCTTCAAATGGTCTAGAGGAAATGGGACCAGATTTTCTTTTTCAACCTTTACTGGGTAAAGATTTTTCTTTTTTGTGGGGATCGGGGCAAGTAAAGTGCAAGGTTTGTGTTTCAGGTGCTGTCCTTGATTTAGATTTAGATTTTTTTAAATGATTTAGTACGATGAGACCAACCCAAAAAGGAAACGATAAAGCGCTTACTTTTCAGTTAATATACACTTTATTGTCAGGACTCCATTTTTAAAACTTGGAAATGCATGAGAACGTCTCAGGCGGTCAAAATTTTTATTCAAATTCAAACTCTTTATATTAATTAAGTGAACTGGGCAATATATAGGAAACAATGCCTTTAATATGTTCAGTGATACAGCAAGTGATGATATGCATGTGCATTATGCACTGATAACAACTACCAAACATGACCTATTAAATACAAACTGAACATCAGTAGTTGTCACCCTCAGCTTCATATTGGTCTCTGTGAATTTATGAGGTAAGTCTTTGGTTCTCTGCAATCCCATTATCCCTGCATGTATGAGATGTGCTAACAGTCCCACAGAGGGGTGAATGAGCCTGGGGGTAGGTGGGTGGATGGGGAGGGGGGGCTGCTGATAGTGAAGAAGAAAGAAAAGGTAAGGTCCTGGGAGAGAAACTGAAAAGAAAGGCAGATAAAGAGAAAGATAGAGCGGTGTGGTTGTGTGGGGCTACGAGCCTCTGTGTCCTGCAGGGGATTACAGATGGCCCTCAGAATTAAATCAAAACTGTGCTGATGCCAAGAAACGGGCTCTGCGACACATCGGGTGCCACATGAGAGGGAGGTACGACTGGCGTAGAGGGAAGAGGCTAACGGCGAGGGCTGCAGCCATGGAGTGAAAATTGCCTTCAAATGAGTTTTTGAAATATCTAAAAATAAATTGCCTTTGAAAAAGCTCAACAGACAGCTGATATGCAGGCTGGATGAGGGCCAAGTTGAAAGTTGCACCTTCCCTACATTTCTCCGTATCCCAACCTCTTCTATACCTTGCCATCATTCATTCATTTTCTCATGTCTCATTCCATTCTGTGCACACTCTATGCATGCACGTACTGTAATAACACGTGGGTTTAAACAGAGGTCAAGTCTTTCATTTTGGTTTCATTACCAGTTAACAACAGTTGGATTAGAAAGTGAACAAAGCACCTTCTCCCGGCTGATAATATTTATCCACAAAGTTCTGTGCATGCGAATTCATTCCAAGGGGACAACAGATGGTAAGGTCTATTTTTAGAGAAAAGGGCTTAATAATATGTAAATTCCCCTTTCTGCTTATCCTTTCATTTGCACTTGCTGTTCCTCTTTCGATATATATAGATAGTATACCTGACAACAACTTCCACAGATAATGACATTAAAACAGCTTCAACTGTACGCCTAATCATCTTACACCTGTACCTTATTCAGGTAGCAATTACATAGTGCAATTTTAACACCAAGTCTGATGTTGCCTGCCTAGACATGTAACAAAAACACAGGATCTAAGGTCGCTAATGAATGCACAAATAAATCACATTATAACAATGATTTTTGAAATGCTGCATATTAAAACCTAAATAAAAGTACACATGCAAAAATAGATACTTTTGCATGTTTGTACAGGTAAACAATTCAGCAGTAAGCCAAGCTCCATTTCAATTTATAGGGGAGCCTAGCTATAGCCACCAAGCTACTGGCATTTACTATGTGGCGACTTCATATATTACATAAACGGTAGTGAAATTCAATTGGCTGAACTTATAAGATATGTTATGATTATGACACAGAGGCCAAACATAAAACACTACCCAGATATTGTTCTTCTTTTCAGACAATGTTTTGAAAAGCATAATCAAATAAAGACACTGCAGCACATGGTTAGAGAGACCATTTAACAAACATGTGGCTGCATACTAATGAATAAAATGTCTTCCTTCCTGTTCTAATTAGGCAAACCAAAAACAACTGATAGGCTTGTAAATCCACAAAGCTGATGTGTGCAATGAATTATTGAGCCTGGCTGAAATGTCAAAGGCAATGTTAAAATCATACTTGAAACATTTTCATCTTCAAACCATCACTTCCCTGTAATAGCCAACAGCATTGTGCACTAATGTTTTAATCTGAGAAAACAGATTTTCCCAATAGTGTGGAAAATCCGAACAGAAAACAAACCCAGATCACGGACCTACCTAATAACAACATGTTAAATAGTTGAATATGCGAAACAGCTTCAAACTAGAAGTTTTCCCATTTGTACAGATTTGTAAACACTTGGTTATGCGCAGTCTGCTCATTCTGCTGATTCCCGAGGCCAAAAGTGTATTGTATTTCCTGAGCCTGTGTGTCTCACTGTTATTGTTTCCCCTTTATATTTTTTATAGATGCTCCAATACTAAAGTATAAACTAGTTACCGCCAGGCACAAGCAAAGAATAATCATTTTACTGAAGAAAATTATATAGCATTCTCCAAAGACGCAAAAAAAATTAAAAAGTGCACCTACTTCCTACGTAACTTTAATATCTAGTCGACCCACGGAAAATTCACCCTTAGTACTTAAATAAATAATAGTGAGAACCATATAATAAGAAATAGGGATCATTTTCGGGAAAATAAAACTGTGAAAAGTTATAGTTATAAAGAAGTAATAAAGCAGTAAGGAATATTTTCCAAAGCAAAAAACAAAAACAAAACCCAGTGACACAAATGTCTAATTCACCTCAGCATCGTCAGTCTTCCAAACATTGCTTGTTGGCCTCGCTAAAGGAAATAGAAAAACACACGCACATCCACACCAGAACTGGGGCAGATGTTGGGCCAAATAGATAGAAATAAACCAGAACATAAGTGAGTACATCAACATTCAGAGATTATAGTAACATGTGAAGTACAGAAAGAAAATTATACTTTTCCTCTTCAGCACAAACTAATAAGAATTGGAAAGTCAAGGAGACTCATAAGTACTCATATACAGGGCAATCTAATCTTACTCACCGCCTAATGAAAATGTCTGAGTTCAGTAGTATTATGACAACATGGCCATTATAAACCATGGTCATTAAAAGCATGAAATATGGGAATAAAGCAGTAGTTCATAGCACTGACCATATTACACATGCTAGCATAATAGTGGGAGTCATTCAATAGGACCTCTTACTTCATGGCCATAACTGAACTAATTTTTTCAGCCATTCAAGACGTTTTTTTCATTAAAGTTAACAACTTTGCTCAGCGGTTTGAATATATAATGATCTTAAAACAACAAATAAGGTCATGTGCTCAAAACACTTTTTATGGCAGAACTGCATTACAGGGTACAGGATTTACACACTCTAGGTTCGTATTTCTTCCCCACAAGCCATAAAACTACTAGATAAATACCAATACATGAGCACTGAACACTGAACAAGTGCATGTCACCTAAAAGGCAGTGATTATTAGTTGCATTACCATTTATATTTTTTATTACACTTAGTATTTTTTAACTTCCTTATAGCTACTGTTTTTATTTATATTTTCATTTTCCCTCACCCTGGCCACCTCTTCCACCTTGTTCGGGGAAAGGAGAGATGTTCCCAAGCCAGCCAACAGAACTAATCACTCTAGTGAGGCCTGGGTCTGCCCTGGGTCTCCGCCCTGCAGGACATGCCTGGAATACCTCACCTACGAGGTGTCCAGAAGGCACCTTAACTGTCTCCTTTCGATGTGAAGGGGCAGTGGCTCTACTCAAGTCCCTCTCAAATGACCGAGCACCTCACCCTGTCTAAGGGAGACCTCAGCAGCTTCTCAGAGGAAACTCATTTCTACCTAATTCTTTCAGTCACCACCCAGAGTTCATGACCATAGTAGAGGGTAGGAATGTAGATTTGACCATTTGGCACATAGGCATAAGTAAGAGTCAGGACCTGTTCCCTGACCTAAAGGTGTAGAAAAGCAACTCTCTCGTCCACCAGGCAAAAAACCCCAAAACACAACGTGTAGGCAGCAAAGCAAGGAGATACAAGTGTGCCAAACCCCTGCCCACCACCTCTCACCCAGGGCAATGTCAGAGGGGAACTCAGTCCAACCCCTCTGCAGAACACTGGCTCCAGAGCCTGAGCTATGGATTGTGGTGAGCCAGACTATATCTAGAGCTGGTATTAAACAGTTTCTCTTTATTAACAGTTTGGAGGTACCTGATGGGGAAAAAAATACAAATTATAATAATTATTATTATTTTAAAAACTGTATAAAATGTAGCATGTAAAATACAGAATTTAGCATTAATCAACAAAATAAACAACATTCCCTATGGACACCATCATGTACATGACAGTTTTTGTATTGCTCATTTTTGATAATCACTGAGAATTATCCACTTTACAGACATCAGTCTGTTCCTCTTTTTTAGTTAATTCTCAGACATGGCTCTAATCTAGGAATGCCACAGAACCAATGCTTACAATATTTTGTTAATATTAAAATTCTGAAAATGTAATAGTACCCATGTTTTTAGTACCATAGCTACTATAGGCGTATTGTATGTACTGAGGCTGCAATTCTTCCCAGAACTGACAGGGACAGCATACACCTACAATTATTCTTGTCTATCCATGCATACTGAAGAAAAAGAAGAATGCTGTGAACACAGGAAACACCACTAATAGCACAGTAAAAGATAAATGTGGAACAGCTGGACTAGTGCAGCTTTAAGTTGATAAGAAAGCTAGTAAAAGAAAAAAGAATGTAGATCTGCTCACTTATGTTGACTATGAAGGTTCTCAGTCATCCAGGTCATTGTAGTCTAAGGAGCTTGCAAAGAAAAGCATCTGGACTTCTTTAAGTTTCGAAGTCCAGCCGCTTTTCTTTCCAAGCTCCTTAGACTCACTTATACTGACATAATCCAACATATTATCCTTGTTTTATCTTGAAATATGCTTTAACTTTGTTGTTTAAAACAGTTTGCAATTGCGAAAAAAAACAATTTTGCAATGGCTAAAATGTTTTCAGTAGTTAAACATATATAGGTAGGTTACATGTACTTAGGTTATCATAAGGTAATTTACATTATACCTCATAGTAACTTAAGTAGACTAATTTTAGTGTCAGTTTGTGTCTTACTGGGAAAATATACTGCACAAAAATATAAAACGAACATTTTATAATCAGAGTCAGTTAAACCTATGGGATATTGATTTGGTCAATATCCCATGGGGGGGGGGCTTAATCAGTTTTAGCTGCTTTGGTGTTAATGAAATTAACAGCAGGTGCACTAGAGGGGCAAAAATGAGACAAATCCCAAAACAGGATTACTTTTACATTTTTTTGCTCTTTTTTTTAGCATGAGAAGATACCTGAACTGATGATGTGTCAATCTAGAATGGTGCATCAATATGTGCCATTGCTGGAAGTCTTGCTGTTTCTTCCAGCACAGTCTCAAGAACTGGATGAGAATCCAGGAGACAGGCAGGTAGGAGAGCTCAACCAGATCATATAAGGTCCTTAACCCATAACCCATCAGGAGGAGTTGTATTTGCTCCTTTGTACGAGGATCAGGATAAGCACTGCTAGAAACCTACAAAATTACCTTCAGCAGTATTAGTGTCAGTGTCTCACACAAATCAGATACAGACTTCATGAAGGTGGCCTAATGGCCCAGCGTGCTCTAGTGGGCCCTTGCCCACTGCTTGGCACCACGAAACTTAATCTGCATTTCCCATAGATGACCAGAACCAACCAGGAGATCAACCACTAGGATATCCATGGAGTGAAACACAGGTCTCTACAGGCTAGGCAGGAGTAACCTGACTGCCATTACTTAGTGGGATCAAATCCTTACCCATAGTCAGACCCTACACTGTCGCAGTGGGTCTTAGGTTCGTCCTATTGCACGACAATACCCGGCCTCATCTGGCAAGAGTATGCAGGCATTTCCTAGAGGGTGAAGCAATTAATACCCTTAACTAGTCCCTATGTTCGCCTGACCTAAATCCAATAGAAACATCCTACATTTTGGTCCATCTAACCCCATTATGTTGCACCGTAGACTGTCTAGTAGCTCAGTGATGTCCCGGTCCAGATCTGGGAGGAGAATCCCCAGAACACTGTCTGTCGTCTCATTAGGAGCATGCTGCAATGTTGTCAGACATGCATACAAGCACGTGGGAGCCATACAAACTACTAAGTAAGTTTCTGCAATGAAATTTTAGCAAAAATTAACTATGTCTGATGCATCATTTTTTCCATTTTAATTTTCTGCGTCTTTGAATTCAGCCCCTGTAGGTTGATAATTTTTATTTTATCATACATTCTGTCATCTTTTTGTTCCTAACACATTACACAGTCCATATCAGTACAGATATCAGCATCTTTCCACAAGCAGTTTATTTATATATAAGATTTATATATAATAGAAGTTTAGCACAGTGCCAATGAGCTGAAAAGAAGGACCCCAATGAAACAAAACATCATCAGAACTCCTCAATAGCATTCTATTGGCCTTTTGCAAGCCGTCAAAACACTCCCAAAGTTAACTTTACAGCTAAGGTTACCTGTAGTGTCTGATGCTGAGACAGCAGCAGATGCATGCTAATGTTGTGAAAGTCTAAAATGTAATCCTAACATGTAAATGGTAAATGGCCTGTATTTATATAGCGCCTTTCTGGTCCCTAAGGACCCCAAAGCGCTTTACACATCCAGTCATTCACCCATTCACACACACATTCACACACTGGTGATGGCAAGCTACGTTGCAGCCACAGCCACCCTGGGGCACACTGACAGAGGCGAGGCTGCCGGACACAGGCGCCACCGGGCCCTCTGGCCACCACCAGTAGGCAACGGGTGAAGTGTCTTGCCCAAGGACACAACGACCGAGACTGTCCGAGCCGGGGCTCGAACCGGTAACCTTCCGATTACAAGGCGAACTCCCAACTCTTGAGCCACGATCGCCACACTGGTCCCAGCACATCTCTTGACACCCTGGTGATGGCTCTGTTCCATCTCAGAATATCAAATCTCCCCCGACCACAGTTTTTGACCGCAAATACACAGGCCTTTCTGGTTTTAATATCTTTCTGGTTTAATGTCCTCTCTTTATGGATTTGCGCTCTTCTCGTTTGTCCTATTTATTTTTTCACCAACCTTGGCATGTAACAGTATTAGGACATGATAGCTGTTTAGACTTGCGGTTGTTGACCTTTAGCAAAGTTGCACTGCTATAACAGAACTCCACAAAGAGATCACTGTGCACCCTTACATTTGTGATTTGCACTTTTCCACACATTCACATCACTCTTCAGGTACAACTTCAAGTAGGCAGACCATAACAGGCACGTCTGTGCTAAGTACCATCCTTTAAAGAAAGACAAATAGCATTTGTTAGTACATCAGGATCACTCAGATGCTTACTTCAGAAATCACAAATAGGGTAAGGGTGACAGGAGACAACGAGGGCGAAAGATTCTCGAAATTGAATGCTTTTTGTCTATCATCTTGGATAATGACAGTGAACGTTCAAGGATTCAAGCAGTTTATGAGCTACTTTAAGCTTTTCCTTAATATCCTCCACTTCAATGCAGCTCCCCTTTAAAGCTGCCTATTAAAGCTGATCATGAAGGCATGTCTGCCATTAAAATGGTCTCTTTTAGCTGTATTTGCCTGTGAGGGAGTTTTCCCTCTTCATTAAAATGACAACAATGATTCAGCCTATGCATATGCAAATACACAGAAATCGAGATAAAATTGCAGCAGGCATTATGCTTGCGTAGTGTGCCTGCACGCACAGACCTGGGCTTCACAAAAGATGGGATTTGAGACAGCAGCCATTGCTCTCGTCCCTTTAGACAGTCCAGATGTACTTGAGGACTTAAACCAAACAGAATTCATTTACCCATTTAGGATTGGAGCTCCTTCTGAGGATTAATTCTAACTTTCAATAGTGAGAAGGCAGATGCTTTGGCATGGACAGAAAGCAGGCATACAATGGTCTCAAAGGAGACAGTGATCAACATTATACTCCAAAAACTAATGTACATTGTTAAGGGGCTGTACACAATTACTCCAAATCCCTTTGGCACAATTTCATTTCAATGATAACCATAAAGAGACAGAAAAGTAGAGTCAAAGAGACAGATGCTTTGAAGTGCACGTGATCCAGGACTGGCCAACTGACAAGATTATCCATTTGAATTTACTTTTGAGACAAGTTAACATATAGAAACACTCAATGTCCCTTTGAATAGCATAAAGGTGTTGAGAGAACATCAAAAAGATGAGAGAGTGACGCGCTGTTTGCACCATGTTAAACCCAGCAGCTGAGGGAAAAGCTTGGTGCTTGCATAAATTCGTCTCTGAGGAGGACAAATGGGAAAAGGTCACTCATTAGGATGTGATCACAGATGTTTAGTGAGGTTCCATAAAAGCAAACAAACCATGTTATCAATTCTCCACCTAAGGATAGAAATTTCAGCATTTGTCTCGAGATATAGCTTGGTACAAAAGAAGAAAAGTGATGTGCCATTCATTTCTTTAGTGAATGTAAAAACATAAACTGTCTGATCATTAACTGTTGGAGTCTGGCACAATTCATCATACTTTCAAGTTGCAGGATCAATTCAAACACACTTTGCACTCTCAGCAGAAAGTCAGAGACTTGGAGACTATGTGAAAACTGTGGAGAAAGGGATTCTTCTCAGAATATGCCCATCGAAAATATAAGAAAATGCAAATGTAGAAGCCATCTTATTGCATAATATGTGAAGTAACCCTCATTCCGTGACCCTACAGCCATACGCCAACATTTAAATTTGCATTGTCCATACTCATGAGGGCAAAGGAAGAAATCTCTGGGTGTTGATTAATCTAACGTGACCCTTGGCTTGTCACACCATTGTTACACTATCCAACAGAGTGGCCCCTGTCTGAGCAATAAAAACTGACACCACCTCAGCTTCTTCAGTTACATATACACAGACACACAACTTCTGGCAGATCAGCAGTAACATTAACGCTGCATTACAACTGCATTTGTGGACATTATGAATAAGCAGTGATTCAAAGCAGCTGCATTCATTACGCAAACGTGATTAAAGTGCCGGACCCCTCGGGCATCCGGGGGCCTAATGATCCCACTCTGCCTTTTGTTATTCATGTCGGCCGAGGGCATGCCACTAAGCGGTAGCCCTGGGTGTCTGCTTGCACCGAATGAGGCCTCATTAACAACAGGCCATTCACAAACCCTGCGTTCGTACTCAGCGCCCAGCCGTGGTAAATGAAAGAGACGAAGCGCTCCGGATGCCCGGGTCTACCCCTGCCGCAGATGGGCCTACCCGCTCTTCTGCATCATGATGTTGACGTCCACTTGTGTGTGTGACAAGATGACATATGTTACAGGGCATTCATCGCTGCCTGTTAAATTGCCCTCTCCGGATGCTCTATTCAGCCCCATCAGTGCAGCCTCCCTTGAGAGACTGGCAGTATACATATTTACATAATGCTCTAATGCAATAAAACAAATGAACACACTCTTGTCTGTATGATATGAAGGAAGCTCGGTAAGAGAAATGAGAAATAAAACTTTGGTGATCTCCCCCCCCCCATTTAGCTCACAGTTAACAAACCCAATCTAAAAATGATGATTTTGACAAGTATGCAAATCCAAACCCTGATATAGCTTGTTTATCTGTGTCATAGAGGTCCACTATATTTTCTCTCTCTCAGTGTCATATGAGTATGACATGGTTCTTCATAACAAATAATACGGGCATCAAAAACTTTGAAAATTTGTGTTTGGTTGATCATTCCTTGTTGTAACAAATCTTGTACTGTTGAAAAAGCCTGCTTATTTCCCCATTGCACCCATGAAAAACTTGCCAAATCTTCTCTCCCAGTGTCAAACAGCTTATTCTGCAATTGATTCTTTTTTTAGTGTCATTTATTGATATTAATGGTTTAAGTCTGAAGAAACCGATTTATTCACTGGGGCCTCAGTAGTGAAAGAACAATACACAGCCTGGCACCTCCTTCTCATGCTGGTCACCAGCTTGGTTACACATTGGTGTGGGAAGGCATCCCATTCTTCAACCAGCATTTGGTGCAAGTCAGCCAATGTGGTCATGTTGGTCAGTCTGGCATGAACAGCACGCCCAAGCTGATCCCACAATTGTTCAATGAGGTTGAGGTCATGACTGTAGAGAGGCCTTTCCATCCTCTTGACTCACAAATTCTCGAGGTAGCCTCTGATAAAGCCCACTCTGTGGAGGAGAGCGTTGTCATCTTGGAGGATGAAGTTCAGTCCCGGACTGTGGAGACAGATTACTACCGGTTACAGAATCTCATGTGGATATCTCTTTGCATTGAGAGTGCTTCCAATGTTGACAACCCTTGTTTTTCCAGTGAAAGAGATGACCCCCCCACACCATCATACTGCCCCCATCACAGTTAGCATAGCATTCCCTGCATCTTCTCCACAGGTTTACCCTAATCTGGACTCGTCTCTGAACATAATGGTCCTCCACATGTTCAAGCTCCGGGGCAAATTAGCCCAACACTGAAGTCAGTCATGGTAGGTCTCCTAGCACACCTGATAGACCGGAGATGTGTGCAGTTTGTTCCACATTGTCTGGGAAGAGAGCTGTCTGCGATATCATCCTGCAAGCACTGATTGCAAATCTATAGATGATTCCTCTCCCTGTCAGCACTTACGATCTGTAGGCAAACTGTCTCTTTGTGGTGTCGTCTTCTTGGGTTGCACACTTCACGGTATGTCTTTGACATCCCCTGTTATACAGAACGTGGCCTTCAATTTGAAGACAGGGCTCAATCCAAATAATGCTACAACTTGAACACCAGCTTGAAGTTGCCCTTTGACATGGGCCCTATCCAGATCAGTCAAATATGGAGCAGACACCAACTGACCGCTGTAGCAGGTGTCCATGCTGACAGGTGCTGCTAATTAAGCACCAATCAGGTACCTGATTGTCAGCACCTGGGGTACCAGAATCTCAAAACAAGAGTTAATAACAGGAATTTTCCTTAGAAATGTGCCACCATTTATGGGGAAATAAACAGGCTTTGCAATGGTATATGATTTATTGCCAAGAAGCATTGTTACAACAATATAATAATAGACCAAAGACTAGTTTTTAAGGAAAGTTCAGTTTGCCTAAAAGCAAATCTCCACGTTTTTAAGCAGTTAACACCTCTCTGCTAAGAGTACCACTATAGCACAGCATCTACTAGCAGACAAAACCATAAAAACAAAAAAAAAACAAAAAATCTATTTCTACAAACATTGTCCTCCTATAGACATGACCCATGTACGCTGTGCTCCAGTATGCATTTTCAGGCCCATTCAAACTTCCGCATCTGGATTTTCCCCTCATGCTCTTTCTACCCCATCAGATGGATTCTGGATCACCCCTGTTGCTGACCAAGCACTAAATTATTCAGTTGAAAATAAGTCCACATTAAAAATGCATTGACTCACAAGAGTAAGACACTGTAGAACAAACTGCAGTACTAAACATGTACAAAGGGGATCAGTGTATTAGAGTTTTTTGTCATTTGCATTCCTAATTTTCTATCAAGTACTTTCAGAAAACGAGTGACACACAGCACCTCTTTAGGTTCACATTACAGCTCCATCAAAACAGACGGTGGTAACAAAGCGGTATGTTTATAAAGAGCTATATGTGGTATGTTCTCATTACATTGACTCTTCAGAATAACGTATGCAGTGAAGACATTTAATAGGAGTGCACCCAAAGTAGTGTCACTAAATGAGTATCAAAACTGAAATATAGTCACCATCTCACCTTCAGTTCTGTGACTCATGGTGTTGAATTATAACTAGACAGGTATTTTTGCAGAACACAGTCATATCAAACCAATGTAGGCCAATGACCTTTTGCTTATAAAATGTTACCAGTTCATCACGTTATCCTATTACACGGTGGTGTGAAATTCTGTCAAAACTGAATGTATGAATTCTTGAGTTATGGGAAAAACAATTAATTTTGAGAGGTCACAATAACCTTGACCTTTGACTACCAAAATTAAATCAGTTCATCTTTGACTCAAAATAGATGTTGGGTTTTTTGTTTTTTTCAAATTTACTGTAGTTCCTTCACAGCATTTAAAAAAGACTGAATTCACAATAACTCCATCTTAAGTACGTACATAGTGACAGAGGAGAGTAAAGACCCGCTTTTAATTAGGCTACTGTCTATACTGTATGTTGCAGCTGTTTACTGTCACTAGGGGAAAGTATCACCAACAACCTGTCTGTGGGCTAATCTTGCTTTTGATGTTGTTGGTCCTTGCCAGCTGCAGAGAAGAACGAAGAAGAAGGAAAAAAACAAATGTTAAAAACAATGAAATGTGTCCTTGTACTGCAGCCACCATCTGGTGCTATATCATGGAATCATGGAAAACTGGCAATCGTGGAAAATGACTTCCGACCCTCCATAAGATACTGGACAATCTGAAGACCATTTTCAGGAACAGATTCCTTCGACCTCACTGTCTGAGGGAACAAGACAAGAGGTCGTTTCTTACTGCTGCTATCAGACTATTTAACTCATCCACCTGGGTGAGACCCACATTACTGAAGAGGACTCTGTCACTTCTGTACGCCACAATGTATACTTGCACACCTGTGCCCTTATAACACCTTTTAATATCAAAGAAACATTAGGGTAATGCTTGTGTCCTTTCATATTTCTATTATATTTATATCTCTATATTTACCCATCTATATCTCTCTTTCTACAATTCACTTTATACGATTGCTTTGAAATTGCTATGACTACTTAATTTCCCTCTTGGATTAATAAAGTTTATCCTTTTAATAGAACAATAGAATAGAATAGAATATTCTAGAATATTTTTCATTTTTTGTTATTTTGTTATGAACGCTACTCTCACTCCCTCCTCTGTTCTCGTCCACTTTTCAAACAGTCAGCATCTGACCTATGCAAAGCATCATCTATCAGCTATATGCTCTTTGCTTCATTGGAAGACTGCAAGCAAGTATGTTTGCGTTGGTTGCACACCCCTTTACGTATGCAAACACTTACAGAAACTAACACAAAGTGTACCATAAAACAAGTACAAAAAGACTAGTGGTGGTGATGTGGTCATTGATTGGACCATTGATGTGCCACATTCTCGCATACCCACGCACACACACAACCAAACCAAACCAAACCTAGTCAAAAGAAACAAGTCTACATCTATAACTCTATACCACAGCGATCGCACTGCTCTATTATTTTCATGCTCTTCTGACTAGAAAATATAGGGACATAAACAATCCTATAGCCACAAGACAAAAGTAAAACTAAAATAATGATGACACAGTTAAAAGAACTGTATTTGATCTTGGTGGCTGGTATATATAATCCCGCATAAAGGCCAGCGGTTTGAAAAGCACATTCAAAAACTCAAATGTTAAACATTCATCAGGACAAAAAACCTCTTTTACCGACACAGGATGGTAAAATATCAATTTTACATGTTTTGATCCCCAAAAAGTGATGAAATTGATAAAAACAATTTGCAAAATATTCTCTGTTCAGTGTGAAATCAACCATTATCAGAGCAGATAAAACTCCATAGTAATGGTAATATACCATATCAAATTATGGCTCCATGCAAGTGCTGATATGCTTGTAGGCAGTGTGCAACATTTTTTAGCAGTTCTTCAGCAATTATTATTCTCTTTTTAGTATCAGTCTGATGCATGTGCCATTTCCTTCAGCTTCCTGTGCTGTCTACACTTATCAGTGGCAGTTGCTTCGAAAATGCCAGTAAGAAAGTGCCAAATGTGCTAATATTCAAAGAATATTAAAAATCTGAGGATTCATGCAAGTATGCCAAAAAATCTTGCTTCATGAGTATGACTGCACATTAAGAGGGATCAGCATGTATCAGCAAGTATCATTCATGCCGAAAATAAAGACAGACTACCATCGAGACACACTGTTCAAACCATCTCTGAAGGTTGCTGACAGTACCAGATTCCAGCTTTGCTGACTCTGAACCTTCAGGCCTCACATGGACCAGTAGGAGGGGGCTGGGCAGACAGAGGCCTCAGCAGCTTATTAAGCCAGGTTTAATGGCCTTGACCCTGGCCCACAACCCCCGAGAACAGTCCTGGAGGGAGAAAGGTCAAAGTTTGTATAACATTACAGAGTGAGGTGTGCGGTGTTTGGCAGAGCTCCATTGTTCTATCGACTATAAAACAGATGGAATTCTGTTAACCAAGACTTTTCCAAGTTTCTCTCCTTGAAAATGTGCTTAAGCTTGCAATCAAAGCCAGCCAAGTTTGAGAGTAGCACATTCTTTGACCTTAGCCCACAGCTAAAAGCAATTACAATTCTATTTGTTTTTAAAGGTTTTTGCTTTTATAAGGCACACGGGAGAAGAGAGCAAAAGGGGTGACGAATGGTTCTTGGCCAAGCCAGACCCAGACCTTGAGGTTACACGGCATGCATTTCAGAATACTTAACACCCATTTAGCCCTGCAATTATATATTTTGAATGAGAACACGTTAATGTACTCCACTTAGACTAAATTACTGTCACTGAATTTGACATTCAAGAAAAGATTTATATTTTAATAACTGCAAATGTCGGACGTTTTTCTGCACGCTGCTTATGTCATCAGAAATCTTTACTAATTCATTTATGCACATATCCATTTATCGACTCCTGCACACGGTATCGTAGTTTTCAATGACTCAATGAATAGGATTTGGAAATCATAAAGTGACAAAACACACCCATCTTCTCGAATATCCATCCTAATGTACAGTTTCATTCTTACCCCTCCACTTCAATCCAACACCACAGTTCTTGCACACTCACTTGCTCAGTCCCCACTATTTCCTGTACTCCTTTTCAGGGATGTTGCAGACGCCTGAAACAGAGGGCACAAGCAAAGCAATAAGGCCTGTTGTGAAACGGCTGTGGGATCAATGGGGGTTTTAAGGAGGCCGAACACGTAGCCACAGCTGGTCAATTAGAGCAAGGACAGCACAAGTACACACACATATACAAACAGTCAAAGTGGCTGGCCTTGAAAAACAGAGTTACTTTTCATACCTCGTCAGCTGTTTGTCCTCCAGCTTTAAATGAATCAGCATCTCGGATTCTTGATGTTTCAGTGGTTGCGGTGTGAAGGCTTGAATGTAAAAAAAAAGCAAAAACAAAACAGATTTGGATATATAGTCATGAAAAGAAAGTTTCACAGGAATCTGTGCAGTTGTGTGAAAAACTAAATACACCCTTACTGCTCCCATAGAAATAAGGGGGCAGCAAGTTGCTGCTAATCTGATGTCCTTGGTCACCATCAACAAGTTTGAGCACCTTTACAAAAGAACAACTTTTGCCAGTTTACTGGTCTAGAGCATTCAAGTGTGTGTTAACAAAATGCCCCAGTATGGCCCACATATAGCAAAGCTACATCTCAGACTCTATGGGCCTCATTTAGCATGTTAAAGTTCATGATAGTACGACAAAAAATTGAACTAATATGACTTTTTTTGGAGGGTTGCTTTATTATTTAGCGTTGCATTTCGGCCTGTGGCCTTCATCAGGGTCATCAAGAACTATATTGTAGACAGCACTGTAAATAGAATACACTGAGTATACCTATCCACTAATCCACTCAAATGTGAAATTGCACAGAAAAAAAAGAAAAATTGCACAACTTTTTTTTTTTCTTTAAACCCATCGAATTGTCTGCATGCAGTACATTTATCCACCAATGAAGCACCAACACGGATGGGTTGGCCATATGGTTATGTGACATAAGGCCAAAATGGGGGGTTACCAATGTCAAATCTAGATATGTTTGATAGTTAAGAGAGTGCAAATTCAGGGTGATGATTTGAGTTTTTCTCATCCAGTGTTACAAACATACACTATGAAAGAACTTAAAGATACAAGTATTTGAAAAGTACCAAACATACCTAGGTTTGACACTGGTAACTGTCCAGTTGGTCTTATAATCACATGACCATACCCCAGCCCATTCGTCTTAGTGTTTCATTGGTAAATAAATATAATGCACGTGGATGATTGGGTGTTTAAAAAAAAAAAAAAAACCCACAAAAAAACTCCACAAAAAACTGTTACTATTTAAAAAAAAATCTGTACAATCACACATTTAAGTGGGTTAATGGATAATTATACTGCAACAGCAGAATGATCCCAATGATCCCACTTGCAATGGCCAAGTCAAAGTTCAGACCTCAACCTGATTAAATGCAGTGGTGGGACATTAAGAGAGGTGTGCATAAGCCAATGCCAAGCTTCAAATAACTTAATAAATATGGAAAGGAGTGGGCCAAAATTTCTCCACAATGATGTGAGAGACTGATAAAGTTATATGGAAAACCATTACTTTGAGTTATTATTGCTAAAGGTGGTTCTACAAGCTACTGAATAATGGGTGTACTCATAACCCTGCAGTTGGACAAGACGCACTATGTAGACAACAGGTCAAGTAAGAGACCAGCAAAGAAGTGATGTGCACTGTAGCACTTTATACCCAGCATGAAAACAGCAATTCCTGTTACTGAATTAGCATAAGAGGGGGGAAGGAAAAAAACAAAATTCAGAAGACTAGTGAGTCAGACCTTAATGAAGCTCATTAAGTCAAAGAGAAAACATTGTGCCATTAAGTATGACAGAGTGAGTCGCTGGCATCAAAATATGCACTTCTCCCAAGCATTTAACCATGGGTTATTTGATTTAAAACAGGAAATGGCAGGTGAATCCATTACTCTGCTTTGTATTTCATCTTCATCATCACGAGTTAAGGTCGTGGTTCTAGTACACAGCTTGTAACTAATAGAATTTTGTCAAACATTGTGCAAACAGAATTTCAACTACGCTGAGCCTTAGTGAGCACTTATTTGAAAATTTAGCTGGCTGGGATGAAACATAACATAAAGTTTAGTAGACTCTTGTGATGATGCAAATGTGATGAGAGGTATCACAAAGATTGTGAGATAGTATTTACTAAAATAAGCTATGAATGAATGCTCAAACATTTTTCTTATTATATGTTTACCGTTCTGTCCCCATTACTTTCTCCTAGACATGTTTTTTTGGCTAGTCAGGATCCAACCAGCATAGGTGCTGGAATACTGATGATAAAAGATGACAGTGTTGATAATCTGACCTTGTAACTCCCAGCAAGAGCAAACTAAGCCAAGTATAGCACAGAGTGAGGAGTGGAGATAAACCCTTGCATCTTATCGTGCATATTTCTTCTCTTTTTCTCATCGATTTCACCTTTTCTGATTGCTACCAGTTACTGCTATAAGGCTGAACTGCTCTAAAAGTTAAGATTTTTGTCGTGGTGTTGAATCTTGCAGTCCAAAAAACTGAGTTTGTATGACATGGGGCAACATGGCTATATCTCCATGTTTCTCAGCAAGCATTCACTGTACAACACAAGGTGACAGGCTCCCAATATTCTTGGTCACAACAATCAGCATGCGCAAAGACACATAAAAGTACACCTGTGAGAAACCCTTCTCTTTTTTTTTTTTTTAAATGTCAAAATATTTAGTCTCATATTTTCCCCATCTATGAATGTCCTTCATGTATTCACTTCTTTCCATTCTAATCTCTCCTCTCCACCGCTCTTGTCCTGTGTCTCAGCACAATACCTTTTGCTAGCGCAGAATATTGTAATGAGTCTATAAATGGGTTCATTACCTACACTACATTTCCAATTAAGCATGGGAACACATTGTGAAGGAAGAAGGAAATAGACACTTGAGAGACAGTCTACTGATAGTTCAGCCTCTTGCCTTTACATTTACTGCTTTTTTTTTCCTGTTATGTTTTCCTTGCCTTGATGATGATCTTCTCCATACTCCAGTTTCATCTAACAACAAGCTGTGCCTGAAGAATAAAGGCAAAGTCTTGACTTGATTATTTGTAGTGAAAACCCACCTGATGTCTTCCAAAGTTATATAAAGTAGTGTTTGCTCTTTTTCAAATACTTGCACCAACTCTGTTTTGAAAATAATTCTTGTAATCAAAGTACATAGTACAAGAAACAGTGAAGGGAGGGTGGAGGAAAGAGGAGGAGCAGATGATTAAAGTAAGACTGAAACATGTAGAAAGCAAAAACAGAAATACTAGAGTCGAAACATATAATCAATACCAAGTCCCTTCATGGTTTCCAAGTATATAAGATTGTGTAAATGTTCTCCCTCTGTTCCCCTTTCCCTCCAGCTGAATGTTGAGCACTTCCACTCTAATATCCCGTTAGATTACAAAGAGTATTCATCACTGACAACATCCTTCAGCGGCTCCCCCAGGGAGTCGGAACTACAAGAAGGAATCCTAGAGCAGCTACTGTACCTCTGAGCCAACCAATGACAGGAGGGCTGTGAAGTTGTGTGATCACCTGGAAACCTTTGGCTGCAACATCAAAGCAAATGACTGATGCCGTATAAATGCATCTAAAATTTTTCACGTTTTTGTTTGTCAACACAACCACTGCTCCTGTTGGATTTCTCCTGTTCACTTTGAAATGTTTACATATTCTTTGAAGGCTTTAAGATAGTTCTAAGAAAAAAACATTTTTTTTAAAAAAAGGCCTGAGAAGTGTATTTAATTTTGATTACTGCAATTATGCTGCTTCATATGCTAACATTAAACTAACTAAGCTACCAATCAATTCATCTTCTACCACTTATCCGAGTCTAAACAGAAAAAAAAGCGCTCCCTCTCTTCCTGGCCACCTCCTCCAGTTCATCTAGGGGCACCAAGACGATCCCAAGCCAGCCGTGAGACATTACCTCTGTAGCATGTCCTGGGTCTGCCCTACAGCCTCTTCCCGGTAGGACATGCCCCGAATACCTCAACTAGGAGATGTCCAGGAGCCATCCTAGTCAGACGCCCAAAAAAATCTGAACTGGCTCCTTTTGAGGTGGGAGAGTAGCAGCTCTAGTCCGAGTCCCTGCTGAATGACTGAACTCTTCACCCTTTCTCCAAGGGAGAGCCCAGCCACCCTTGGGAGGAGGCTTATTTCTGCCATTCTGATTAAACTAGTTATAATGTATTAAAGTAAGTACATCCAGAGTTGGTACAAGACACCTTTTTTTCAGAATTTAAACTTTTACAGCTGCACAAGTGATGGTTACAAATACTGTAAAGCAGTTCGACAGGTTCTTTAAGTACATTAAGGGACTATAACCTACAATGAAAATGTAAATCTTATTTACATAAAAATATTGGTTTGTTTTTTTTAAAGTAAGAAAAAAATTAACAGGAAGTCTATACTGAACATTGCATTGTCAAAGAAGAGCAGCACACTTTCTACAATAATGTTATTTATTACATTGAGTACACAACCACAGTGTATTCTGAGTGTTCGAGGTTATGATAGATACATCCCTTCATTTATCTATCACTAATGACAACTCAAAACAAAAATGCATTATCTGAAACAGAACACTAATTGGACTGTAAAATGCTACGGTGTTAAATCAGATATAATCTACAGAAAGATAAGAGACTGCAGATTTTGGAATTCTTTTACTCCAAGCTATAAGATGGGAGTAATCGCTGAATGTTCTTAGAGTGAAATATGAATGAAAGTGTCATATCATTCAGTGGCCATGACTCTGCAGAGCACCGGTTAAGTTTTCGCAGAGGTTGAGATTTGAGTTAATGGACAGTACTGCAGTGCCCCCTGCTGACCATAGAACACATTTCACCTTTAATAACTTCTCTGCCCCTGGAAAGTTCACTGGGAGAAAAGAATCTATGAGAGAATTTAATTAATATTCTATGAGTTGCTTCAGTCCAATACACAATGCCAAAGAGACTCAGAGCATAACAGTTACTCTGAGCATCTACATATGCACTGGCTATAAGTTTTTGCACTGTGATTCTTGAACTATATTGACTAGCAGACATTTTTAAATTAAAAATTACACCATTTTATACCATATTCTTAATGAATGCTGCCAAAATAGTGCAACAGTTCACTGCTTTATGGACCAGCATTACAACTGCACTGGTTGTACTGAAAAAAAAAAAAAAAAAAAAAATGAAAACAACATGCACATATCAAGTGACTAAATGAAGTGGCTGCATAATTTTCTTCCAGATAAAAATAACTGAGACTGATAAGAAAAATGTTTTGGAGTTGGTACTGGATTAAAGATTTATTGGGAAGCCCAATAGACCCAAAGAATTTATAGAATGACAATTCAAACTACAAATTTGTGTTTAAATGACAGGAGATCTATTATGCTGTTTTCCAAAATTTCCATTCTTTATCTTTGGACTCTAGTAGCGTGCCTTTTTATGATTCACAGTTCAAAATAAACATGAATCCACTTCAATTATTTGTATAGCCCAATATCACATGTATGGGTTCAAAGGGCTTTTCTGGGGGTAAGGAGGTTGATAAATATATTAAAAAGAGATATTTAACAAATGAACAACCCATTAAAAATGCATATATGCACACCCACAAGTTTATAAACAGCTCATACATAAAAATAAATAATACATAAAGTCCCACAAAAAACAGGGAAAAATATAATGAAGAAGCATGGGTCGTATCTGCCAGACTACTGAATGGAGTCTCACCAAAACTGACAGTGGTATTATTATTAAGTGGAAATGCTAGTTGAATGCCAGATTTAAAGCGTGTTTTTAACGGTTTCTTGAAATTATTGGTAGAGTGTACTTCTCTAATATTTTGAGGGAGAGGCTGTTTCAGAGTTTGGGGGTATAATGTGCAAAAGCTGCATCCCCAATTTTTCTCTGTGAGGAGTACTGCATAGCTAACAGTTTGGCAGTGGAAGATCTAAGAAAGCAAACTCAGATGTAAAGTGACTAACTGTCAGACCATTTAAGATTTGTTTATATAAATAAAATATTTCTAAATCAATTCTGTAGGATTCTGGAAGCCAGTATCTGTACTAATGTGCTCTCTGTTATTGGTTTCCATTAATACCCTTGCAGCAGACCTCTGAATAAGCTACATCTTACTGAAAGTTGTTTTAGGAAGCCCTGCAAAAAGGGCGTTGCAGTAATCCAGTCAAGTAGAAATGAAAATCATCTTATACTAGGCGTTGATGCAGCCCCTCAGGCCATGCAGTGTCTGAAACAGGTTACTGTAACTTCAAGCCAACTTTCTTCTGATTGGGTCCCCCTCATAAACAGAAAGTTTGAACAGCAGAAGGGTGAGACTGCTGATACAAGGAAATATCTGATCTAAGAGTATGAATGGTAGCAATGTGTTTGTGAAACGTCCTCTACAAATAGCACAAGCTTAAACTCTAACATCTGTAAATTGGACCTTTACACCAAAAGGCCCAAAGATGCAAAACATCTAGTTTACTACAAGGTCATATAGCTTTTTCTGAGCAAATATAACAATTTATGTAAGGACAAACACCTTATTCTTGGAACTATTGTTTCAGCTTTGAAAAAGAAAGTCAATAAAATGCAAAGGTGTTATTACTAAATAATGCTGTAAACAATAGGTATACAGTTGGAGGTCTAGGGGAGAGAGAGTGATTTAACATCCCCGCCATCTTCTCGTCTTCGATAACTTGACCTCTCGACAAAGCTGGTGACGGTCCACACAATTACCTTCAATTATCCTCACTTCCAGCTCACCAATTACATCCATTATTGATTCCAGAGCCCCAGGCTGTAAACCTTATCTATACCTAACCATAGCCCATGATAGAGAAAGCAGAACAGGGCCAAATAACAGCACCTTGCTTCTTCAACATTCTCCAGCTTTTCAGTCCATCTATGTGACATCATCACCTATCTAAAGGATATTGCTTCACACTGCAGTGCCCTTGGGAAACAACTTCTGTGAATGGCATAAAAATTATTTGTCAGCAGTTTCGACTCTGCTAAAATGATCTATGCGCCAGAGTGCAAGTTAGTTACCAAAAAAAATATGTTTAAATGATCTCCTGAGTCAGAAAACTGAATAAAAGTCCAGGCAAACAATATAGCTAAAGGTTGACTTTTTCACAAAGAAAATTCAACAAATTCTTCTTAAAATTTCAACGCGAGTTGTGTGGAACGGGAAAGAAAACACACCCAATTTTTCTTTCTATATAAATATCCATTGTGAAGCTTTAGGAAACAATGAAAACACATGTCTGTCTGTAGAAAGCAAAGTAAGACAGAGAGGGATGACAGTGAGACAGAGAGGATTGAAGGTCAGCTACACAGTATGGAAGCTGTAAAACGCAGGATCACACTCTGCAGCTCTCCTGCCAGATTTTTTAATATGATACTTGCTGACATTTAGTGAGACACAAACATAAGCTGCTGTCATCACACACTAATGTAAAACATCCATCATCTTGAATACATGCCAGGGCACCTGCAGAGAGCCGTATCAATGATGCCCTACTGCCATCTCCTGTTACAACAAACTTGAAGAGCGCAGCTCCATGACTGATTTGTAATGCAACACTGCCCCCTTGAGGACGTATGAAATTAAATATAAGCGCATCAGAAACTTGCCTCTTTATCCGTTTAGCTCACTTTCCCACCAGAAGGTGTTTAAGATGCCAACTGTGTTTAGGGTTACAGTAATGTCTTAAACTTCATTTTAATATCTGCCACCAATACAGAGAAAGCTGCAGAAAGCTCAGAAGCACTGAATGTCTGGTATTAAAAACAACAAAGAAACCTCATTAATTGGAACTTTATTTTTGAGTTGCACAAAAATGCTTTCATTCAAATGAATAAAAGATTTCTAACAAATAAAATACACAAACTGCATGTTTACCCTGTAGCGTGCATCTTATAGGTTCATGTTTCTTTTGAGTAAGTTTTTGTTGTTGCCGTTTTACAATATTATGATGCATATCTTCCATTTTATTATAAATATAATACTATACTAAACGTAATTATCTATTTTTAAAAATTGCTAACTATTAAGCAAGGCAGTAATCTGATAGACATGACTTAACTGATACTATGAAAATATTTCACTATTTTAAAATCGGCATAGTAAAATTCTTGACAAAGTAATCTGAATTCAAATTTCCTGATCTGGGTGGATGACTTTCTGTAATCTGTGTTAACCGGTTCAAATGCTATCCTTTTGCTACTGCCCAATCTTGCTATGTCTCCGCATAAAACTTTGCATAAGTCTCATAATTAAAGTTGTGCAAATTAGTTGTGTATTATTAGGGAAAGAAAATAAACACGAGAAAATGAACAAGTAACAGCTTCGTCAACTAACCTCTTCGAAGAAAATGTTCATTACGGAAAGCAGCCTGGCATCTCTATGTCACAGCAGCACCACAGTTGCTAATTACAGTAAATTGAAATTTTGGTAGTCAACTAACCTCTTCGAAGAATCTAGAAGGCTGAATCTCTGATTGTCACAGCCTCTGGAGAACATCAGGACATGTTGAGGAGATAATTTACATTTAAATTCAAGGACAATTTTGGCCTCGGTGCCCACCCCTGGTCTAGCCTATTGTTGTTGGGGGGTTTTTTCTGTTTGTTTGGTTGGGGGTTTTTTTTAATTGTTAATGATGGGGTCTGAGTAGGGGAGTAGCTTTTATTAACACAAAATAAAGATGCTTTAATTTTGTGTGGTTTCGTGTTTGTTTGTTGCCAAACCGGATTAGACCACTTTTGAATAACGACCATCTTCTGGCGCCTGCCGCCGTTGAATAGAAAGGGGCGTGGCTCGACAGGTCTTATGTGGCGTTCATGAGTACAGGAAAAGTTAGGTTTCATTGCAGAATCGTAAATGCAATGAAAAAAAGGTCTGTGTTATATTAAACTGGACATTTAGTGACGTCCAGGTTTTCTACACGTGGAAAATCAGCAAAAACTACTTAGTTTGATCTTTTATTTACTGAGATAAACTTTATGTTTCATATTTCCATGTTCCCTTTCATTTTTAATTACTCTTCCCTCCCCAAAAAACATAATAAAGGCTCTGACTATAGTAAGTATTTAAAATCGGATATTTTAACAGTTTTGTAGGGGTTTATTAAAAAAATTTCGAGAATTTAAAAACTGACATAATAAAAAGTGAAGTTATGTTTAATATTTCTGTCATGTTGAAACATCGGCAATGAGTTGTTAACTAGAATCAGTTTAAAGAAAACAATGAAACAATGTCTACGAAGTATTTATGAGCACGTTTGTTATTGTAGTTTCAGTTCTTGTGTATTACTGTTACGGTTACGCGGCAGGCACTTGAAAGCATCACTAGTGCAGCTCACTGTTGTGTGCGGTCTGTTGGTTGTGTTTGGTGCTGGCTCCCCTCTGTCCTCCATTAAAGCTCGTCTCCATCCCCGCTGTACGGCGCAGGCCCGAAGTAGCGCAGCCGCTCTGAGGTTAGTGCCCTACCGCGCAATCTCCATCTATTTCAGCCCCGGCGCAGCCGCATCATCGAACCCGGCAGCGTTGGGGTGAACGATGCAGATTGTTTAGATGTTGACTGGAGTCGGATTGTATTTTAAATCTGTTTTTGGGGGGAATCGTGATCTAGGCGCGTATCGACTTCAACCTCGGAGAGAGAAGAATAGCTGAGGATGAGCCCACAGGCCCGGGCCTGTTATGGCGCTATGTTTTTGTGTGATTTTTTTTGCGCGGGTTTCGTGCTAGCTGCTGCATTACGACGGCTTTCACTGCGCCCTGTAATCGTTTTGTTTAGTGTCTGAACGTGCAAAATAGGTGGCAGAATTCGTGTTATTTTAGACGACCGGCTTTATACCGCCAAATGGTTAGCTAGGCAGCTAATTAGCTGAATGTAGGGCATTGCTAGCTTAGCTCAGTGAAGCAGTCGTTGACTGTAGACCGGCAGATCCGGCTAACTGTACACTACTGTCTGGCACGATCAATTCTTTATCCAGTGCTGTGCAAAATTAAGCTGGTTGCAGGTCACTAAATTGGTTACACATACACATTGTTGTGGAGTTGTGCGTTTCGTGCATCACTGATCTCCTCAGTGTCTAGACTTCATGTACTGCAGCTGGCTATAAATATATTAGACTGAAATTAATGACCTGAATTTCAGTTATATATAATTATTTATTTATTTATTTATTTATTTATTTTTTGGGGGGGGCAGTATTGACGTTCTTGTATGCCACTATAAAAGTTAAAACAGTGTGTGCAGATACATGATTAAAGAACTATTCTATAAATCATCTTTGCACTGTATCAATGAAGCAGGTTATCTACATGAAACGGTCTCCTTTCATTTATTCATAAACCTTTTAACCGCTGTAATTTGATTGATTTGGAGTGAACATAAGCATTATGTGTGTGTTAGTGTGCAATATATGTTTATTTTTCCTCAGCCACACTACAGTGTAACTCCACATACTCATATATCCAGTTTTCCAAATTAATATGGAGTTTCCCATATTGTGACAAAATTTAATTTAAAAGACCCTTTAGTTGGACATGAAATTGTGATTTGTTGTGCTAAGCTATCTATTACTGGGTGGAATGCACATCTTCCAAATTCATCACCTGTAACACCTAACATAAGTGCCCTCTATGGGCAGAGTGAAAGTGGTACAGTCAGACAAGAGTGGAAAAAAATGAATCATTGTTTTCAGACAATACTCTTCCAAATGAAATTCCCTATTAATGCAGTATGACGTCCTCTGGAGGCAGAGCGGCAGTGGTGCACAAGCACAAAGACACCCCAGCATCTTCATCAGACAGCTCTCCCTGTAAAAATAAATGACAGTGGCAGCTGTGCATGGTCACAGTTTTGTCTGAAATATTGTAACACTTCCAAATTCTTGGTGCATAGGAATTCATTTAAATGTATAAATAAATATCAGCATATTGTCTTGTTAAGATAACATATCATTATTCGTTAAATTTGATGTACTTTGATCACTTCCCTCTTTTTTTCCTCAGTAACTGTACTGTGGACCTAGCTGTGTAGACCAGCTGGCTGATAATGGATGAGCACTCCGTTCACCAGACAGAGCACATGACCACCATTGAGGCTAGCGCTGTCAGCCAGCAGGTGCATTTACAAGCATAATAAGTGGTGTAAATTAGAAACAAATTTACTGATATTAATCACTCATCTTGTTAAATTACTGGCCCAGATCAGAAATGTTAACGCCCCACTATAGCGCGAGTCCCAGGTTCATTCATTCATTGATTCGTGTATAGGTACATGTGACCACCTTGACTGACACATCCATGATGAGCGCTGAGGAAGACTCGACCTCCTCCCCAGATGACGATCCTTATGATGACACAGACATCCTCAACTCGGCTGGCACTGATGAGGTCACAGCTCACCTGGCTGCTGCAGGTGAGTCTAAACTCTGTGCTGTTTCCAGAGTGTGTTAGTTGGGTCTGACCAAAGTTACAAGCAGAAGTGCTTCACGACCTGTAGACTTGTGTTGATAATCATTATTAAGGTTGCAAAGTTTGTGGCAAATTAGACAGTCAACTCCTTACAACAGACCATTTTTTTGTTTGTTTTTTTAATTCTTCTTAGCATCTGTGATTAATTATACAAGCCTGGTAAATCCCATAACACCATAATTTAAGCAAAATGCTTTCAATTGAGCAACAGGTGGCGCCAGTGGATTAGTTGTGTAGGCAGTGTTGCCTTCTGTCAAGCCTCTGCCATGTTTTGGGTTTTTTTCATCTTAAAGTTGGCATGATTTGAAATTAAATCGGTGAAGTGCTATTTCAGGTCTTTTTAAAAACATATTTTATATTAAAAAAAGAGAAAGAACAATAAACAGTAACAACCGCATGGGCTGTGTATTTAAAAGCTCAAACCAGAGAAGGAAAATACTTTGTCTCTTTTTACCTTTGCTAAAATCTCTCCCTCCTCCTCTTTCTTTCAGGGCCAGTGGGTATGGCAGCTGCTGCTGCCGTAGCAACTGGGAAGAAAAGAAAAAGGCCTCATATCTTTGAATCCAACCCTTCCATCCGTAAGAGACAGCAGACTCGTCTCCTCAGGTGAATCTAATAGCTTTTCTGTCAGCGGCTATGGTGACCAAAATATCCCTCGCTCAGCTCCTAGGGTAGAATTGTTGTAGTGCTTTGCAGCTTTTAATCTGAACACAGAAGTAAAGGATGGTGTTTGTTAACAGGAAACTGCGAGCCACGTTGGATGAGTACACCACCAGAGTGGGCCAACAAGCCATAGTGTTGTGCATCTCCCCCTCCAAACCCAACCCTGTGTTCAAGGTGTTTGGTGCTGCTCCTCTGGAGAATGTGGTAAGTCTTATAAATAGAGCAGGTAGAAAGCATTAGTTTGTAACACAGTGAAACTTACCATCACACCAAAGCTCAGTGTTCTCCTTCATTTATTTCAGTGAAGTCCTCTCAGTCATTCATGCATATGCAATGTTTCCCTTGTCATAAGAACACACTGCGTGTTAGATAAACTGAATCTGCTTTACATCTTTCTTCCTAATAACTATTTATTTATTTAAAATACTCATAGTTTTATAGCTAGTAATCATTTATTAAAGACCATATTGATTTTGTCTTAATAACATAACCAAAAAAGGCATACAGATACTTATCTTTGTCCAGGTATCTACTAGCAAATGTTTGGCATGTTTTCTTCAGTGATTTTTTTTAAACCTGCTATCACTCTTAAAAGCTCAGGCTGACACACTGTGATGTATCTTTCATGGATACTAGGTAAGAAAGTATAAGAGCATGTTGTTGGAGGACCTGGAGAACGCCCTGGCTGAACATGCCCCTGCAGGTGGAGAACTCGCCTCAGAGCTGCCCCCGCTAACAATTGATGGCATCCCCGTCTCTGTGGATAAGATGACCCAGGTAAGGCTTACTGCGGATTTATTCTTTAGTGGGGAATCTACGCCGTAGCTACGTCTTAACTGCAAACTTGAATTTATCAGTGAGAGAATAACAATCATCATGTCAATATGAGTGACAATAAAATCAATATAGGAATTGTCAGCAAATTCCTGGAGGGTGATTGCTGAAACTATCAACTTTACATGCAGGGATGTAACCCCCCTCCCGCCAAAACAAAACAAAATGAAACAAAACTGACTGACCACAACAAAAAGACACAAAAATACTAGGACACAATCACAAAGTAATGAAAACATAATACATCAGAACAAGCTTAAATGCCTGCAACAACCTCAGCCACTTACTTTTATGCTGTAGGCTCTACAAAGATTCCCCGCAGAAATCTTAATAAGGCCTTCTCTCTATCCTCTAGAAGTGCTAAGGTTTACTCTCTTTTTCCTTTGTACAAATTCACTACTACACACACTACCCCCAGCAGAGGGCGCCAGCCGCTAACAAACCAGAAAGTTTAAACTGTGTCTTATTACTAGTGAGAGGAAGAGCTTAGCTAACTACATGTAGCAAGGTCAAATGCTTATTTGTAGGTGTGTTGTCCACTAGTTCATTTTTGATATTATTGATTAATCTATTCAGCAGTCATGCATTTATTCTCATCCTGAAGAGCAGCATCACCATTAAGAGAAACTCTAATCTGAGAAAAAGCTAATCCTTCTCTTTGATAAGCAGAGCAGCCGTTGTAGGCCATTCATCGTAGCGTTAGTACCACTCGCAGGCCTGAATTTTCTTTTCAGCCCAGGGGAGCTTGGCTTGTTTACTCTGCCGTCCCAGTGCTGCTGACGCATTCTCTAGATCATCGTCACAGTAGGCAGCATGACAGTGGCCCTCAGAGACGATCCACAACCCTGGGAGCACGTTAGCCAATCCCAGTGCCGGATGAATCCTTGGAGGCCAGGTGTTAGTTGGAGCTTGTTTTTCTGGAAGTAGTAGGATGAGATTATCGCGAGTAACCTGTTGCCTCACTCAGTTTGGACAAGCCGGGTGGAAAGGTGTGGGGGTGGGTGTTTTTACAGATATGTGTGTGTTGCCCGTTGGAAACGGGAAGTCCTTCTGGGAAAAGCCTATAAACCTTGGCCAAGGAATGAGAGGAGAGGAAGCTAATTTAGCAGAGACACCCAGTTCGTATCAGAAACATGTCTTATAAAAAGATATCTGCAGTAGAATTTTATACAGCTGAAGAAAACCCAAATGAGGTTAAGCAGAGGCCCTAGTCTGTCAGATATATGGAGCATCTGTAGCAGGTGATCCCACGACTAGCTTGAGCTCATAATTACCCCCTTGCCTTGTTAGGTTCAGGAACCCGGCAACATAACAGCCTTCCTGAAACCTGATTGGACCACTGCTTGGAGGATTAGGATTGGGGTGGGGTGGTGGGTGCGAGGGCAACATGCCACTTAACTCGCTAGCCACTGTAATTTGGCCATCTGGCCTTGCACACATACGTCCACATACGTCCACATCATCGCAGGTGTAAATGGGAGAATCATTTTCCTACAAGGCTTTTTCGCAGGTTAATGCAGGTTGCTGAGCTAGAGTTGGCTCTGGTGGAACTCCCATTACGTGGAGGGTTTGTTGTTCGAAAGCCGGCGTGAAGCACCGACCCTCCATTTTCTATCAAGATCCATTTTCTCATATCTGTTTGCGTGATGCACCGAGGAGCTGTGTGACTGTGAGTTAGAAAAGGGGGGCCTAATGGGGAGGAGGGAGGGATTTATTTCTCCCGGAACCAAATTTAGCTTGTGATGTCAAGGCAGGCGGACGCTGCAGTGCCTCATTGTGCAATATAATCCCCCGGTGATGCTTGCATATTACCGGGACGCCGAGGACACTGGCACTAAACCCCCACCTCAGCATGTCAGTGAGTGTAAGCGCGCGCCTGCTCGGGCTCTGTCGACATGATGGGGAGTGCATATGCGTGCCACTCACTACTGCACATGAAGTATGCATACAGACGATCGATAACAAGCAAATCAGATGAGATTAAGAACGTCATCCGCTCGCTTTTTCACCTTGTCAGGCAGCTGTTATTCAAGTAGAAACTAGATGCACCATAAAGCCTGGATTTTCAGCTTTTAGCGCAACAACATTTTCAGCAGATGGTCACCTGCAAAAGCAGTACTTTTTACTTCATTGTAAGATATTCCAAAACGGTGGACAAGCACTTGATAAATGGACTGATTCTTACATCTATACAACATGCCACATTCACGTTTCTTCTAAGCTTTTAGTGCTTCCTAACAAACATTCTCTGATGGATGCATCGGAGAGAAACTTGGGGTTAGTATCTTGCCCAAGGATCCTTGGCATGCAAACTGGAGGAGCCAGGGATTGAACCACTAACCTTCCGATCAGTAGCTGACCTGCTCTACCTCCTGAGCTACAGCCACCCCAGAGTCTTGACAGAGTCTGTTGACAATAAAGAAATAAGTCTGTACAGTGCACCTATTAGCACAGACTTAATGCAGTGCCCTTGTTTGACAGTCGATTTTAATTTTGACAATACTGACTGTCTCGTCCTTGTTAATACTTCTGCTCAGTGTCCTGGAGCCTTTGTTGGAACAGGCTGTCTGCTGTCTGTTGGATCACCTCTGATGTGCTCACCGTGTCTGTCTGATACATCAGGCTGGAGCCATAGCCATAGATTGGTTTGTTAGTAAACCTGACCCCATTGTTCTCCTTTTAGAAGGTCTGTTTCTATTTTCAGGCCTTGACTACCTCAGCACCCGCTGCAGGTACCTAATGCATTCCTCTCGCAGCCTGCTCAAGGGCGTGTATGCCCTGCAGCTTTCAACATTTTTTTTCTGTCTATATCATCTGTTTTTCCCATGCATTTTTTGCCTCTTTTATTTTCCTTTAGGCACAGCTGCGAGCATTTATCCCAGAGATGTTGAAGTACTCAACAGGCAGAGGGAAGCCTGGCTGGGGTAAAGAGAGCTGCAAGCCAGTGTGGTGGCCCGACGACATCCCCTGGGCCAACGTTCGCAGTGATGTGCGCACAGAGGAGCAGAAACAGAGAGTAAGACAAACACTAGTATAAAGTGATATTTTGCTGGGAAAGAGTACAAGGTTGTAAGTGCACAAAATGAACGTTGCTTGTGAGTACAGATCACTCAACAACAAAATTTTTATTGATCCGAATGTGACAACAAACTAAACAGATGTTGTATTTTACACCCATGAGAAAGATTGTTTTTACACAGTGTTTTAATCCTGTTCTGTTACATTAGCTAGTTCTGTTTGGTGTTGTCTAAAGATCCAGAGCTCTTGCCTTTGCAAGAGTCACCTGCCACGTGTAATTCAGTGACAGTGATAACAGTCCTTAAAGACATAGTTGATGGCATTTTGGGGAAATGCCATATTTGGTTAACTTAGAACATTAGTTCTAACTACTAAGCCATTCTAGACAACATTAGGATTTGGATCATTGCTCCCTTAGTGACACAAGTGGCTTTAAGATAGATTGGTGTGATATGGTATAACATACCAGAGAAAGACACAAAGATACCATATGAAGGAGTAAAAGATACAGTAAACTTGTTTTATTAGCATATATACAGCAGAATTTTAGTAGTAAATTGTTTTGTAGACCTCGAGGAAAATTGCTACCACTCATAAATCAACACTTTCAATATGAAGCTACAGCTAATGCACATCTTTGAAGCTGATTATTTTTTCCTCTTAATATAGCATGAGAAGAACAGGCTTTAGAGGTGCTGGTAAGCCAAGTCTATGCACTTTTAGTAGAACCAGCACAGCTGTTAACACCTGTTCTGTCATTTATTTTGTGTTTTCTGTGTATCTTCTGAGATTGCTCTAGAGCAAAGGAAACAGGCGCATGTCCATTCATTATTACAGTTTAATTTAATCCCATTCTACATAATTCATATTTATCATCTGATTATATTAAGAGATGTACCACCATGCCTTAGAGTCATCGGTCTTAGGAATTTAAATTGTGTCTGTACTTCCTCAGGTCTCTTGGACGCAGGCGTTGCGAACCATAGTGAAGAACTGCTATAAGCAGCATGGCCGTGAGGATCTATTATATGCTTTTGAAGACCAGCAGGTAACCACGGCAACCACCACCCAGCACCACCTGACCACTGCACAAAGTATCGCTCACCTTGTGCCCTCACAAACCGTGGTACAGACCATCAACAATCCAGATGGAACAGTCTCGCTTATCCAGGTGCGTTTTATTCACTGCATGGCCTTCTTACTCCTGAGTGGGAGTTTTTGCCCCTCTTGTTTTTTTTACAGAGCCTAATGCACTTGGTGGAAATTTATTGTTTTCAGGTCGGTACAGGACACACAGTTGCCACTCTTGCGGATGCCTCGGAGCTGCCTGGTGTGACAGTGGCACAAGTTAACTACTCAACGGTAACTGACGGAGAGGTAACACCCACATGCGTTCAAACGTGCCTAGAAATCATTCTTTTATCAAAAACCATACTGAAACACATTAAGTTATTTACTGCACACATAGCCTCTTAAAAATGCACTCTATTTAATGCCACAAAATCAAAACTAAAGCCACAAGTCCATCAATCTAATACCAGCAATATTTGCTCAGTCTTCATTACCTCATTGCTAATGTTCATCTACACTTATGGTCAGAATTTTAAATCCACACAGTGCCAAATGTATACATGCAGGCTCAAATATAAATATATATATATATATATCCCACTAATATTTGGTAGCTTAGCATATTGCACCTTGACCAGACCATTTTGCTTACCATTGCAAGCTTCTGGCATTAGACCTGGCTGGATATTTAACACTCTTCTTGGCAGATTTGGTTCAGTTCATTTAAATTGGTTAGTGGTCCAATTATAAAAGCTTTATGTCGTCAGCCTGTTTTCTGCATTCTAAGATTAGTTTTGATGTATCATTGCCCTGTTGGAAAACCCAACTGTGTCGAAGTTTGAACTGTTCTAATTTAAAGATCTTGGAGGTAGTCTTAATTATTCGATTCACATTGTGTAATGTACCAGTACCACTGATTACCAAATAGCACTAGTGCATGATGCTACCACCATCATGCTTGACAGTTATGCTGGTGTTCCAGCAGTTTCCAGCTCATGGCAGGTTTGAGCGTTGGTGGTTCCTGGGTTCTTTCTGAATATCCCAAACAATTTCCTCTCATCGGGGGACAGTTTGGGTGTTCTTCCAAGTTGGCAAAGGGGTGAAAATCGGAAAAACTTGTACTTACATAAATGAAATCTTGATGAAATCTTTAGTTATTTAGAAATGGCTCCAAGAGATCTTCCCAATTTGTGGAAATTTACAATTTTCCTTTTTAAGATTTTCACTGAGTTACTTGGACTTTCCCATTGTTCTGAGTATTGGTCATTCCTACCAGCTGTAGTTAAATAATGAACATTAGCAAGAATTAATTGACCATGTCAAGTTAAAACACATTGTTGAACCTTCAACAAATCCTGTTAGTGTGTTGTGAGTGTATGTTCATATTTTGGCCTGTATGTATGATTTTGACCCTGTGTGGAACAGAGAAAATGCAACATATGTTTGCTATACAATCATTTAATCCTAATAAAAGAACAGTTCAAAGAAGAAGCCTAAAATTACCATGACATTCATGCCCCTGATAAGTGTATGTAAACTTAAGTATATACTTTGTTTTTCCTCCAGGTGGAACCAAGCTGGGCCACCCTGCAGGGCGGGGAGATGACAATCCAAACGACTCAAGCTTCAGAGGCCACGCAGGCAGTGGCATCCCTAGCTGAAGCTGCTGTCGCTGCTAGCCAAGAGATTCAGCCTGGAGCCACTGTTACAATGGCACTGAACAGGTGATTCTGACAGAACTGAATATTATGTTATGTGATTTCCTGAGATATTATAATAGGTCTCTAACCTATTATGAGGGGGTGCATGCAGTGTAAATGGTCCAGGTACAAGGACAGGACTAAAAAATGCAAACTTAGATCTGGAGAAACTTTGCTCAAGACAACTTTTAAAAAGGTTAAAAAAGAATTACAAAATAGTCTATTGTAATAATGGCTAGCATCCCTATGTTGTTAAGCCTAAACCTACAAATGTGTTAACAGAGAAGAAAGTTTTGGTGTCACCAGAAAATATCAGAAACTTTTAAACAAAGAAATGTTATTATCATGTCAAGTTTTAATTTCACTGAGAGAAAAAAATCACAGTTGCTCAGAAACTAGTGTTGGAGTCAGCAAACACTGACAAGTATAAAAAATGTCATAAATGCACAGGCAGCTGGATGAAAATGGCACAAATGTGTCAGAGCAGGTTACTGGATTCCCTGGAGATACTTTTTGTCCTGTTTCAGCATCTAAATAATTAGCTTGTACCCTTTTATACCACCAGCATGCACGGTGTAGAACCATTAAACCAGTTGTTAGGCACATATTTCACGTTCTAACAGCTATTACCTGCTGATATGCAGGTAAAAGCAGATTAAAATAGCTGCATTTGAGATGTTGTGAGTATAAATATACAGCATTACATCTCTACTTCATTTAGGCTGCTGTGTTAGAAAAAGAACAAAATGTTTTCAGTCCTATTATAGTCACAAATTAAAGTTCCTGTAGGATCACAACAGAAGCAGGTTAATAGTTTGTTGTAGTCTTTGTCGCAGTTAAAAGAAGCTAACCCTTGGCTACCCACTTCCTGAATTACATTTTTTCAGCAGTTTGTTTCTGAAGTCAGTCACCTAGATACTGCCGTGTTAGAATTTTTTTTCACTGCAGTCCTGTCCTGGCAATCATTTCAGATGTGTATGGGTATGTCCCACTGGGGCTTGTTACCTGCACCCACCTGAGACCCCCTCCTTCTCATTTCCCCTCCCTTCCTGCTGTTTACCTGAGCTGAGCTACTCTGGGCTCTCCACTCTGCCGTCTCTGGAACATTTTGTGTCTGTTTTCCAGCTACAGATGGGGTGCAGAGCCTCTTATCCTCACTGTTTTCCTTCTGTGCGATTAAAAATTACCTGAGATGAAACATTTATTAGCCATGGTCAAAACCCTCAGCAAGCTTAAACATCCAATCTAAATTCACATATTAAACAATGAAACAACACACACAAAAAACTCTGTTGTTTCTGGTACACTTGATTGCATCATCAAGAATCTGTTGTCTCAGCTCTTGCATCTCCTCTTCCTTTCTATCGCTCTACATTTCTGCCTCAAGCCTGATTATCATAAAGCTGCGAAACTCGTGTGCTAATGAGCTAGTAGTAATTCTGCTGCATAGATCCAGTATATAACACTGCTTTGTTAGACCCATAGCACCTGGCCTTTAGGGTGATGTGACAGATTCTCTGTAAGTCCAGACTAGAAAAGCCTCTTACAGCTCATGTATTCCTGCGTCTTCACCCCACATCTCTCTAATAACCCTTGGCTCTCTGAGCAGACTCTGCGTGAGAGAGCTTTTTGGCTTTGTACCAGGAGATTGCATCTTCAAGCCTAATTTCTTGTTTGTGTGTGTTTTAATTTGAAATTGCATGTACAGAAATATGTTTTTACATATAGTGCACTTGTGTTCGTGTGTTACAGTGAGGCAGCAGCTCACGCTGTAGCGACGCTGGCAGAAGCCACACTACAAGGCGGAGGTCAAATTGTCCTGGCAGAGACGGCAGCTGCTGTTGGGGCACTGGCAGGGGTTCAAGATGCCACAGGTACCCAATTATCAGCAACACAGCAAACAATGAAGCAACATAAAATAAAATACACCTCAAATTACAGCAATTGCATAATTATAAAGAAAGGTGTCAAGTGTTTTTTTGGTATGCAGCATTGAACTGTAATAACAATGAAGGTCTGAAAAGTCAGTTACTACCTCACTACTGCAGTGCCTGCAATCACAGGTACATTAGTAACATTATCAAACAATCAAACAGTGGTGGTTTATATATAAACTATGTTATCTAAACTGGCGACCACATAAATCAATTTATCTGTATTATTTACGAGGACCCCAAAGATTAGATTGCCGCTCTCTGGAATGACTCCAGCCTTGCCAATATACTTCCTCAGGTGCCCTGCAGTCCAACCATCAAGTTTAAAGTGGGTCTGATTAATGGTTGTCACTAAAAGTGCAAAACAGACACACACATACAGAGATTTATTCATTTATCAGAAGATAGTCACACTGTGGTCATGCGGTGTTTAAATGATGCTCAGTTGGTAATGAGTGGCCCGAGACTACCAATAAAATATCACCTACAGCTTTATGAACCACCAGCAGCCTGAAGTAGTTTTCCAATCTTCTTATTTTTTGGTGAGTCCGTTCGAATTAGTTTCCTGTTTTTAGCTGGCATGAGTGGCACCCAGTGTGATCTTCTGCTGCTGTAGCCCACATGTTGTGCAATCAGAGATGCTCTTCTGCATACCTTGGTTGCAGCGAGTGGTTACTTGAGTTACTGTTGCTTTCCTGTCACCTTGAAGTAATCTGGCTTTCTCTTCTGACCTCTGGCATCAACAAATTATTGTAACTCAGAACTGCTGCTTACTGGTTAGAGATGGTTGTGTGGGAAAATCCCAGTAGATCAGCAGCATATATCACATCAACAGCCTTGCGACACTCAGAGTCATTTGAAGTCAATTTCTTTCTCATTCTAATGCTTAATTTCAACTTTAGCAAGTAATCTTGACCATGTTTACATGCCAACATTGAGTTGCTGCCATATAATTGGTTGATTAGATATTAGTGTTTCTGACCAGCACCTTGAGGTGACTGTTGTTGTGATTTGGCCCTATATTAATAAAATAAAATTGAATTGAATCTAAATTGAATTGGAACAGGTGTGCCTAATGAAATGGCAAGTTTTGACGTAAAAAAAAATCCTCTTGGTAGACTTTAATGGACAAACGGTAAGCAATAAGAAATATTTTTCTAGATTGTGTGTTCTAATGTGTACTTTACAATAGAAAAAAAAATTTAATCAGTGAATGTGTGCAATTAAATTTTACCCATTGGTGTTTGTGTGCACTCCCCAGCCAATGGCCTTTCTAATTAGCCTTACTAAGTGTAAGCTTCCCACCCGTAGAACAACTGTGAGGCCTCTGAGCCCCCACATTGTAATCTGCTCTGTGCTGATGTGACAGATGGTGTGTATTTATGTGTGCATCTTGTCCCTTCTTTTAATGACACGTTATTAGAGGTTCACCCTCCGTAAATGCATAGTGCAAACGCTGCTATTGCCGTGTGTCTGCTGGGACTAGGCTAGTTTGCAGTGACAGCCTTCCCTCTTTGCTCAATAGCACTGATAACAATTTCGTGGATATGTTCCGTCAGTACCCTCAAGGCTAAACATGAAGCTAATGTTTCATAAGCAATAACATTTTGTCAAAGCTGCATCGTGAGTATTTATTATTACTGAACAATTTGATTCACTGGTTAATTTAAACGAATCAGGATATTGAATTGGGAAACCTTTTGTAGCCTGCAAGCTGTCAATCTTTTACTTATTATGTCATCTGATCAGTACAATACACATATTACACACACAAACATGCACTAACACACAATGTACACTAGTCCAGGGGCATGAAGAGGTCCCTCTTGTGCCCTCCTTAAGAGCTTTGATCCACTCCATTATCAGTCCATAGTCTAATCACTTGACCAGCTGTCAGCAGACACCACCAAGCTCTGTTGCTATATATACATATACATGTATATATATATATGCGTGTGTGTGTGTGCCCATCGAATTTCTGTTTAAATCACACTACGGAGTTTTAGAAACCAATGGAATCAGTTTAGTTCTGTAGCAGGCAAAGCTGGGAAACACGGTGTGTTTGCATTCATTTTTTTTTAATCTTTGCATAACGGTTAAAAGGCTCTAACAATTGCCAGGCTACAAAATGATTGTATCCATTAGCCAAACAATTTTAGAAAACCAAATCATCCACATCATCATGAAAGTTTCCTGTTAAAACATAATAGGTGCTACGTCTGCATTCATATCCTATAATGGGGATTCACCTTATTCAAATCTAACATCTGCAGGCTTTGTGATTTGTTTATTTATTTATTTTTGGCATTTTGCTTCCTAAACCACGAGGAGCCATTTGGCTGTAATAGCTCACTCAAACAATTAATGGAGCTGCCAAATCCAGCCCTTCTCGCAACTATTGACCTTCGCTAATCACTGTAGTGCTACACAGCAGAGAAGACTGGTGTTTGAAGTGCACCAGCCAGGGCACACTGCTGATTGGCTTGTGTAGTAACCCTGCACTGACAAAGACACATATATAAACACAGCTATACAAGGCGTGACCCTTCATCTCTAAGTAACAATGTTCGAGTGGCACTTCAATTAGAAACTGCACTTCATCCCAGGTCTATGTTGCTGTGCTAGGCCAAAGCCACGCTCCCTATAAGGTTTCCTCCATAATAACTGTCAGTACAGCTTAACACTGTCACAAATAAGTGTCAAGAGGGGTGAGCAAGAGGCAACAAAAGGACCTTTTTTTGTTCAAAATGTTATTTATTCTCAATTACAATTATATCCACCCTTGTTTCATCTGGGTTATGTGTTTTAAGTGATTCATTTGTAATGTGGACTGGTTGCCTGTAACATCCAGCATCTTAGCTTGCAGTAATGGGAGTGGGTATGAGCCACTGCCATCCCCTATGCTGACCTTCTTGCCTGCCTGTGACACTGTGACAGCTTGCAGGGTGGGGCAGAGCACCACGTGACTGCAGCAGTAATCCCTGCAGGCAGAGACGCACAAACAGAGCTGGGAACGGGGGAAGTAAGCCGAGGACGTTCAATTGGGTCATTGTTCAGAAATGCCTTCTCTGTAACATGTCTGCCTCCTGTCACCAACAACTACCTGGAGTTGACGGGTTCCCAAAGGCCCGTGTAAAACATAAAATCCGTCAACAGGATTTCCTCTAGCAAGAGAATGTAAAAGCAGATTTTCTTAGCAGAAGGGCTGATTTATTATTTTTTAAGCGTGACAACCTGTGGCGTTGAAAAACAAAACCAAATAAACTGTGGATCCAGAAAAATGACCACTTTGGGGCATCTCAAAAACAGAATCAGTCCCTTAGAGACTCCCATGTTAAAATCCCCAACTTCACAGCAGAAAAAAATATGTTTACAACTGAGTACTAAACTACAAATGGTTTTGGCCTCTACGACGTATCCCATCATAATAGCTATACTGATGAATTAGCTAGTTTAAGTCACAGGTGAATGCTGTCTAGGCCTCAAACTGCCCATTAGGCTTACCTCAGCCTGACCATCTTGACTTCCTGTCCATGTTTGCAGTGTCTTTTGAACGTAGTTACTTGACTATTACTGTGGACTGCTGTTTAATTGTACAGCTCACATAAGAATCTGTGCTCCATGTTTAGTGAGTGAAAACCCAGCATTTTATTTGTACTTTATTTCATATTTATTACCAGTGATCTATACCTCTTTACAGTTATGGGCGCACCTGGGTAACCAAGCATTAGATGGTAACTACTCAACTTTCTCCTTTAAATATGCTCACTTAGGCTTCTAAAGAAATGCAGTGAAATGCAACACAGAAATCAAAGCTTTAAAACAAGATCTACAAACCACTGGGTGGTGTCATAGTGGTTAGTTTCATATTTAAATGGGGTCTATTAGTGCAGCAGATAACTGAAACAGTCCTTCACATGTGGATAGCAGCATGTGGATTTGCATGTTTGTCCCCCTGGACCCATTAATAATCAAAAGTATCATTAGCTAGTCATTAGTTTAGTCCATGGTAAACTGACACTAATTTTAATACTTTTAACAATGCAATCTGCATTCACAAACACATTTTAACACTAATTCATGTCTGCAAACCTAGATGGAAATGCATGGTACTGTTCAACATCTTGCCCATGGACACTTCAGCATACAGGTGCAGGAGCTTGGTATTGAATCACCAACCTTCTGAATACTAGACAACCCGCTCTAAATTAGCCAGCATCTAAATGAGCCACCATAAACAAAAACAAGATTTCTGAGGACAGTAGAATAGAATTGGGTAACCAGTGAGGAGTATAAGATCTTCAAATGTCTAATAGGTTTATTTAAAAAAGGTACTTGTGTCCACCTGTGAATGATTTCCCTGTAATATTAACATACCTGCGACCTAAGTACTCATTTTAAACTAATAAAAAATGTATTAGTGATGCTGGTGCTGTATGTTTAAGTCCAACTTGTCCTCTTTTTTCCTTTAGGTTTGGTCCAGATTCCAGTCAGCATGTACCAGACTGTAGTCACCAGCCTTGCCCAGGGTAACCGGCCCGTCCAGGTTGCAATGGCGCCTGTCGCTACTCGCATAGATAACACTGTCACACTGGACGGCCAGGCAGTAGAGGTCGTAACCCTGGAGCAGTGACCTCGGAAGGAGCAGAAAGCACTGATTGGCCACCTAGGAGATTTGTTTATCTGTTCTGTTTTCCGAGACATCATGCTGTGTACAATGTCAAATATATTTTTTAATGTGCATCTGCAGGGGACGTGTACGTGTGTTATCAATGCATTGTGTTTACTATGTAAAAAGATTGCGTTTGTTGGTGTATTTTTCCCATTTAGCATTGTTTTTTGGTTGGTTTTTTGGTTTTGGTTTTTTTTTTTTAGCTCTTTGAAGTTGAGTATTTAGTATTTATTTCTTTACAATTAACCTTTGCTTAAAACAAAGATGAACCAAAAAGCTCAGGAGGAAAGCCACCCCTGTTTCACTGAGTGTGTTTCTTGTCTTTGTTTGGGATTTTTCACTATATTGTCCATGCTCGACTGTTTCTGTTGTTAGGACGACGAATTCAGTGCCATAGTCGGAAAGTCACTCCTGTGTTTCGCCATATTCACAATTGCTGTTCCCACCTCAGCTCACTAACTCTCTCACTGTACAACACAGCATCTGAGATGCAGACACTCCCAGACAGTCTTGCCCTGTTGTTCCCCCCCCTTTTTTTTGTTCTACTGTAATCCAAGTACATGCCAAAATTTTGCAAAGACTCAGGATAACTTCTTTTTTTTTTTTAACTGCTGGATGGCTGAGAGGACTTACTGATGCAGTCTTTTTGTCCACCAAATTTTTTTAATTATTTTTTTTCCCAGTGCATGGATTCGAGGAGGCAACCATGTTATTTGCAACATGAACTCCTTTGTATGTCACGCAGGACTCGGTGGTCTCCATCACTTTGTATGTCACAGGAAGCTGGTCGTACTTGGACAGAAGCTGCACTATTTGTGATCCACAAAAGGATTTGCCACACAAAAAAACCATGCTTGCCGAGAATCAACTCTGTTTGATGAAGGTGTAACAGTTGGTGTGACTTTCACCAAAATTGTGTATTTGGAAAAAAATGAAGTCCAATAAAATGGCTGCTGTTCACCATTTATCCAGTTTCTCGGGTATTATTATACTCTTCATCCAAAAGCCTAACAATTAGTGGATTTTGTCATATTAACATAAAACATACATGTGAAAAGTCAGCTCTATAAAACCTTTTTGGCATCTGCAGGTTGTTTTTGTGATATCCTACAGCGGGGGTGTCCAACTCCAGTCCTTGAGAGCTACTGTCCTGCAGCTTTTAGATGCATCCTTGTTCCAACACAGCTGAATCAAATGGTTGGATCGCCTCTTCAGCATGCCATCAAGTTTGGTAAAGGTCTGATAACAAGCCATTCATTTGATTCAGGTGTGTCGGAACAAGGATGTTTCTAAAAGCTACAGGACAGTAGCTCTCGAGGACTGGAGTTGGACACCCCTGATCTACAGTATAGTTTATACTTCAACTTCTGAAGGTAGCCATAAAAAATTACTAATAATACATATAAAGCCAAAGTTATATGTGCTTTTCACTGTTACGATGCTCACTTTTGCCTTTGTATATCAGTGAGAGATCATATCCCTAATATGGCAGTCTCAGACATAGCTCCACCCACTTGCTTTCCAAGTTATCTGTATGCCAGAGACAGAATCAGAAAAGAGTTGGCTTAAAGGGAAGGTGGCCTTAAAATAGAGGCACTAAAACACCAAAATATTTCTGTGAATCACATGAAAAAAAAAAAACATGGATCTGAAAATGATCATATTCAGCATATAATTTGTTTAGGACAGACTTTTAAAGATTTATGATGACCTTACAGCCTCATTCCTTCTACCTTTATCTGAGAAATACCACATTTCTACACCTTTTACCCATAATGGTGCACTTGCCAGAAAGCCCAATAACCTCCACACTCTCCTCTATAGCACCCCCCACCTTTCCCGTGACAGACATGGGCCTTGATTACATCATAAGCTGCCCGAAACCTCTGCTTTAAAGCCTGGGATTTGTGAGCAGGGCCCTTCTGTTGCAGAGCAGAACAGAGAGAGAAGCGTTCGGGCCTTAATCTATCAGGCGTCAGTGTATATCCCGCTCTTCCTCCAGATTAAAGCCGAACCAGGTTGCATTCACAGATGAAAAAGACCTTATTTTTCTTCTTCTTTTTTAAAATGTATACTCCCTTCTGGGATTTTTCGATTGGACCCCTTAATAAGGTCAAGTGTATTGTGTGCGTCTCTGTGGGCAAGAGAAATGGTAATTTTCCATGTAAGTCTCTGTATAATGTTGCAGTCATACACTGCGTGACATGTATGCAAACTGTCACTGCAGATTAGAGGCTTTATTAGCATGCTTTCTTTCTCGCTAAGTCTCTCCCTTCTTTATTTCTTGATCACTCTGCAGTATCCATACATAAAGTGCATTTAATCTTTTTAAATTTGTGATTAAAGTAGTAACAAAATAGCACAAGATAAAAGCCTTAGGATAGCTGTCACCAGTTTTACCCACTGCATCATATAATGGTGGCACTTCATCTAATAAATGTATTCTTTACTCTATTCAAAGTTGAGAATGGAGTTCTTGAGTTTCATTTCAAAATAAGAGCTCAAATATCTGATAATAATATATGTTTTTAACTTTCAGCAAAATGTTGCTTTATTTATTTGACCTCTCCTCTCAAAAGGAGTTTACTATGAATAATTTTAAATACTCTAAAACCTCATTTTGTTGGCTAGAATGTCTCGGCTGTAAAGTCTCTTACATTAGTAGAAGAAAAAGACTTTTGCAGAATAGTTTAGCAGAACTCAAATATGCCATATACAGGCAATACTAGTTAGACACTACATTTCCATAACATTAACCCATTTACATTACATGCCTGTTGAATAACTGAATGCCTTTTTCCACATGAAGAGGTGACATAGGTATCTTATTCAAAAACAAGCATTTCAGATTCATAAATTACTAAGTAGTTTGCCTTAAATTACCACTTTGATTTGACTTGTTTTTGTAAACCTGGTTTTATGTTTTGGTAATGTAATTCTGATTTAAATGTAGTAAAAGTTGGTGGCTTTGTGCCATCTGGTCCTTTTTTTGAAGGCTCCTATCCTTCCTATATGAAATATGTTTAACTCCCTGATGAAGGTTTGTACATGACTGTGCCATGAGAATAAACATCCTAAATAACCTAAATAACTGCAGACCTCATTCTTCTGGATGAATGAACACCTGTTAGGTGGTTACATCACCTGCATTTGTACCAATTGCTTTATATGAGAAGTTCAACTGCTGCACTGAGGTATTGCCGACATCATGGTGCACCACACTGCAGTGCACACTTTCAAACTTCAGATACATCATCTGACATAAAATCAGACCAGATGTCATTAAAACCATTAAAACCAAAATCTAGGCAACCAGGTTTCAGTGTGAGTGCCTGCGCTCCATCCTGGAGGTGATATGTTTAGTGGTGGAAAAGCTCTCATAAGAGAAGAGGCAGCGATATTGATTCTCCCCCGTCGGCAGACTAGGCTGCAGCACGAGCTTCAGTGGCCCAGCTCCACAGGGGGCACTGCAGGGTGTGAAGGGAGGGGTTGGTCATTCTTGTTGCCTGGAGTCGTGCAAGCAGACTCTGGGGCAGAGCTTTAATCTCCACTAATCGTTTCTTAATACGTGCATCCCAGGCCCTATGCCCGTGCATGCATGCACACACACACATACACACAGGGCCACGCACACATATGGGCAAACTACTTGCAGTCCAAGCCCCCGCTTGCTCTAACAAGACATAATCTCCTACCGCTCGCCCATAGGGCTGGACCACAACTTGAGAATGCATCTCTCATCAAGTCGATGAACTCAGTAACCTGCCTTTGAGGTGCTCCTTAGGGCAGGGAACCCTGCTTTTGACCTATGCATGCCCCTCTAGTGTAAAATGGAAACTTTTTCTAATCTGTGGAAATGTAATCAACTCACTCTAAATCAATTTCAATTTAAATCTAGGCGTCTTGCCGACATGTTGCTGATGAAGCGTCTTCCCCCATAATGTAGTCTAATAGTCTAATAATGGCCTCCTCACCTTCCCGGCTCACACCTCTGTCCACCTTCAACCCAGACACTGCGTAAGAACGATGATAATCTCATTTCACTAATGCTCAGTAGCCTGCATTAGAACACAGGAGAAGCACTGTCTCAGCTCAACTCTACCCACCCAGGAAACCATGTGTGTGTGTGTGTGTGTGTGTGTGTGTGTGTGTGTGTGTGTGTGTGTGTGTGTGTGTGTAACAGAAAAAGAGAGAGAGAAATAGAGAAAGGGGCCAGGGGGGCTGTGGGATAGAGGGGGCACTGAAAAATGCAGTGTAACCTGAGCTGCTCGGTCCATCTGGAGAAGGCCTTGAATTGACAAGGGTTATCCCTCAATGCACTTTGCTGCAAAGAAGATCGTTAGACGGAGTCTGACACAATGGATCGGTCTTTTAAAAGTATTTATTTGCATCACACACAGGCAAATATGTATGCTAGATAAACAGCTATGCATTTCAGTGATGAGTCAGCAGGTGTGCACACACAATTAAGAACATGTCAAATCCTTTGATTCATGCCCAGACGGTTAGGCGTTATACGTGCGTGATATATCTGTAACACGAGACAAAAAGTGCAGTTAACCTGAATCAGTTGCCCTGAAAATATCAGCCAGAGCTGAGATCCTTTATGTCAAGTAGTATGTGTATCGCCACAATCTAAGCACTTACCCACTCTCTGTTTTAATGGCCAATCAGCACAAAAAGCAAAAGAGCCTCTGCAAAGGTCCAATGATGACATCCACGTAGATCAAATATAGCTAGCCTGCAGGCAAACAATACAAATCATATTAGCTAAAGCTGAAGTGTAGGCTATAAAGCAGGATTTAAGCAAAGGCAGATAAAGAGGTTTTAATCCCCAGATCCCCCTGTCACCTACATTAGCAGACCCTGACCCAGATATATGAAGCTCAGTATGGAGCTTGCTTTTTGCGCCAAACTGTCAATGGACTGTTACAGCAAACCAAACTAACATTTGAAACACTGCCTCACTCTCCACCCTTTCCATTTGGGGAAGGGAGGGAGGAGGGGAAAAGGCTGCACTGAAAAGAGAAGGGTAAGATGACACCACACGGTTTGCCAATTATGCCATGGAGCTAAGAGAGGAACCCCCTGATGGCTGGCTGAAGGCGGAGGAGCTGAACCTCTAGACATAAAGTGGAGCACTTCGTCCCTCTCACACTGCAGAGCTGCACTCATTTGTCCACTTGTCAAAGACTGACTGATGAACCATTATTTTAATTACATTATCTGCATGGAACAAACTACGAGCTATCAGTTTCTCCATTAAAATCATGTTTGTCATCATTATTGTTTATTCTCCTGTCCCCACCACCCAAATTAGTTATTTAGCCTACATCAGGAAAAAAAATTGATTCTGAAAATCTCAGCTTCTTCTTTTTTTCTCTGATTTAAACTAATCCAAATGAAATAGTAAGCTGAATATATGTCTTGTTGTCCGAGTACTCAATCCACTATAAAATGTTTGAACAATTATGCGGTAAAACTGTCAGCCTGATCTTGCGAAGTGGAGAACAAGGTAATACTTGCAGTGCTAGACTTTTCATTGATTGCATTCAAATATCTTGTTTCAAGAAAACACTTACATTGATTTTTTTTCCTTCTTGTTTTTAGAGGTGAAACCGTTTCCCAAAGCTAAAAATTGATTTCTACTTGTCCTGCCTCCTGCGTGTCATCTTTTCTGAATTAAAGAAGCCAAAGACTTTGGGAGTTTTATCTAGATCCTGATTGTTCTTTAAAATTGCTTGTAAAAAGTTTATACCAAGTCACTGGAGCTTTGAGGCCAGGGTGTGCAGGGGAGGAACAGAGTCTCACCCCACCCTTCACCACCGTCAGCCACTCACTCATTGACTTAAATGAGCTTCAGATGCTTCTCTGCTTGGGGCTATTTTTTGTCTCCACATTGTTCTCAGCTGGTGGATGCTCTCAGGCAGTAGTTGGCAAGTCTAGAACCACCGGATCCATCTACCTCACCAGTGTGAGTTCTACCATTGCCAAACACCACCTGATAGCTGTAGGGCCTCTTCTTACAAAGTGAGCCATAAACATGGATGAAGCCACTAAGACGAGATGGCATTTATCTGAAGCTGAAAAGCATAGAAAGAAGTGTTATTTTTAAAACAAAAAGAACAATGAAACGATGCGAAAAATAAGCTGACTGTTTCATAGCCCTGCTGTGCTGATATCATCCTCCGGGGTCGTGGTTTAAGACAGACTAGAACAGGAGTGTCAGCTCCATATCCGCCAAAATACATGAAACCAAGGGGACAGCAAGAAGAATTCAGAGTTCAATCATCAGGACATTTTAAATAATAAATACCAAATGTATCAATCCACAATTGTGCAAAAGCGATGGAAGTCTGTCTTGTCCTATATTGGCACTACACATAATTGCTCAAAGTATATATACAGAAGCAAAAATGTGCTAGTGCCAAAATGGGCAAAGAAGAGGAGTGGCTGGGGCATCCAAATGCAAGCAGTTGTTGTTATAGAGACACCTAAGGACAGAAAGATGCTGAAGCAAGATGAGCGCAGCGCAGCACAGCTCATGCAACCGCACCAGAGTCATTACATCACATTCACCCCACCCACAAGCACAAGAGAGAGGAGCCACAGAAAGTAAGCCGCGATAGACGGGCATCGTCATCAAGTGGTTCTTTCTCTGCTCTGTTTATGGCCCTATGGTAATTCACTGATAGTGAGCTCTCACAGTGAATTCTACCAGTGCCATACACAGAACAGGAGTCATTGTCAACCCAACACCAAGGGACAGTCATCAAGACTATGCAAACTAGACCACCAACCCACAAGAGCAGAGCATATGCAATAGCCTGGAGAGAGAGAGTGAGAGAAGAGAAAGAGAAATGAGTGAAGAAGAAGTGAAGAAATTATTTTAGAACAGCCACAGCCTTCAATATGTCCGTAGTGTTGCAGTGACGCAGCTTAGCTCAAGACTGACTGCACTGCAGTGGACTGATCCACACACTGAGTAACAGGTCAAAGCCACTGTGCCTCAATGTGAGCAACTAAATATAAGTCCAGTCAATCCTACGAGTGAGCAAACACCCTCTTCTACCTGTTCTCGTCTAATCACCTGTACTCCCGCTTTTAGATTTCTAGGAACAGAGAGCTAACCCTGACAGCATACGTACCTGATAATTACATATAAATAAGCATGTTATGCAGTTATAAATCAACTATTAATGGTTTTTTTGGTAAGTTGGATTTTATGTTGTTGCTTATAACATATATAGAGGATATTTTACAAGGTTTCGTGCAATACTAACCCTGAATCTCAACATCTTACCCACATACAATCAAGCCAAACATAATGCTTGATGGATTTTGCTTAATTTCATTTTTTTACTAAACAATCAAGCAATTAATATTTGGGACTGAAAGTCCAAGATTTTTCAGGAACAGGTGCTGTTTTTTTATTCACACAGAACTCAATCAGAATACCACTTGGATAACACTGACAAAATACGTTAGCCACTGCTTTTCTGCTAAGACCAAACAAAGAAACACATATGCACTTCACTGCTCAGTTATCAAACCCACCGATGTCTTAAACTTAAGTTTGGCACATGACATAGATTGATAAGTAATCCCTTTACATCCTGGCTTCTGCCCTCCCCCTAAACAATCAACCTGCTCACCTTTAACAAACCTCTTAATTTGCTTGCTGCATTTGTGTTGAGGTGCATCAGTTATGTTATAACGACCCATTCATTTTAATCTTTAAAATCTGTGATAAAATAAATAAAGTTTTCATCATTGTTGATGTTCTTGTTATTTCAAGAGTTTACATGTAACTAGTACAAGTACAGGTAAAAACTGGCTTGCAGGTTTTGTGTCAGTGAAATGAAAATAAGGATAAATTCACATATTGTGTGGTGTATCTGTGATTTAAGTCTGATCTTTAAAAACAACAAATCCCAGAAAACGGCTGCAGTCAGACTAAGATATCAGCAATGAAGCAACTCAACTAATTCAAAATGTCTGTCAAATAAATATGCAAGGCTTCTCTTACAAAAATATACACAAACAACTGAGCCTATTTCTCTTTTCCTTCACATCGAAATAATAAATAAAAGGGTTTAAATCATGATACTGCAGCTGAATCATAACCTTCAAACCATCTCCTGACCTTGGATATGTTGTCAAAAGCATCTTTGCACCACAGATAATCCGAATCAGAGAGAAGCTAGCTGTCCTCAGCTCAGTCCTGGCAGGGCCCAGACGCCCCACCCTTGGTTCAGCCATTAGCTTCCCTCACCCTGGGCCCTGCAGTGCGGGGAGCTCCCATTGATTCCAGCGATCAAACCATGTACTAAGTGATTCTTCAGACGCCCAAATGGCTCCCTGAGCAAGACTCCCATTGCCATTTCCTGGAGAAATCAATACCACTAAAAAGCCAAGTCCGAAAAAAAACGAAGAAGAAGAACCTGTGTCCTTTAAAGGTTTGCCTGTGTTTTTCCATACCTTAATTAGTTAAGGAAGGAGCTTCATGAGATTTTAGTAATATGTTTTTAAATGAGAGCCTCTTACTCATGGAAGTAGAACAGAAAAAAACAAGGACACTATTTCTGAATGAAAATAAAATCAGAGAAAACATTACTAGATAAATGTAGATTTATCTGGGAAATAAAAAACAATTTAAAAAGCCATCTTGTTTTGATGTGTCGTGAAGACCAACTGTCAAAGGAAAAAAACATATGTGAGGTTTGAACATTTACAATAATTAAGTAGCTTTTCTCACAGACGAATTCTTGATGTCGTCTTTGACAGCTTAATTTAAACCTAAACATGGCGCTATAGTTACATTTCATGAATTCAAACATAGGCCAACTTATTAAAAATCCAAGATTACATGAAAATATTACCTGAAATGATGTAACACGTCCAAAGGGATGTTTAGGAAGCGCTCATAATTCCCTTCCTCGTGATTTATATTTTTGAAATGTTAACACTGCAAAGTCCGGACTTCCTTTTCTTTCTGTCGTCGTTATTTTAACCTCAAAGCTGCTCCAAAGCCCCTTGTTAATCGCATTTGTCTGAATAGGGAGTCTACAAGTCCTCAACTTCACGGTTATTTCAGGAGGATTTATCACTCCTCTAAGTCCTGCAGCAAGATCTAAATTCAGTCTTATGACCTGAAACACACAAAAAGGTACTTCAAGTCACATTCAAGTATTTTTTACGTTTATATTTTAAGGACCCCTCCCTTTGGCCTTTATTGGTTATTAGGAATACTGTCCTGTTTCATAACACCACACACCCTGTATACAACCCTAATTACCCTCAGTGTGCAGGGATTTTTTTTTTTTTTTTTTTTTTTAAAGGAGAAAAAGAAAAGAAAAAGGAAAAAAAAGAGAAAAAAATTTCAACATACCCAATTCAGTATTAATCCGCAGGATTAGGTTGAGGTCTTCACTGTATTCTCTTGGTATTGGACGGAAATAGAAGCAGGTGCAACGTGATTACATACCACAAAGCTCGAGCATCACCGAAAATAAAAAAGAGCCTATTTAATTATCACAACTGCATTAAATTGAACATTTATTTAAATAATATTTTATCAGGTGGCGGTTAAATTTCGCATTTCTGGGATTTAGTCTATTTCATATTAATTTCGACCACGTTTAACGGACTATTTGTGCGGATTTTTTTTTTTAACCCAGAAGAGGTTAAACAAAAGTAGTACCTTACATTAAATTGAATTAATAGCAGTTAAAGTTTTTAAGTTGAAGTATTCGAATAGCCAGATTTATAAAACTACTGATCTGTTAGTAGGTCATTACCCATTCATCTTTTAAAAAAACAAAGTAAAACAAATTGCAATATTAGCCAAGTATTTTGGTAGGTAACACGGCCTCCTCGCCCATCTTTTCTCATTTGATGTGAACCCTCTCTTTAAGCTAGCCTGTGTATTCGGCTGCTTTATTTAAACTGCTAACCTGTGCGTTAAAAAACAACAACAAAAAAGCGAAATATTGTTCGTACCTTCCTCTCAGTCCATCGTCGTGCGTCACGAACCGCTCAGAAGTCGGACCCAACTCACATTTTAGTCCTCAACCTATCATTATCATTTAAGGATTTTCCGCTATTAACATTGTGTGGAAGTGACACAAGCCTCCCGTTCGTGTTGCCCGCAGCAGGACTGCAGAATTACAATGAAACAAAAGAAATCCAAGCAGACTCCTGAACTTCCTGAGTATCAAATGTCAATTTCAGCCCTGCGCTCCTCTCTTCTCCCCTCTCTCCCTCTCTCTCCCACCGGTTCCCTCTCTCCACACTGAAACCTCCTCCCTTTTACCTGCGCGTCCCGGCTGCACACTTACAGAAAGATAGGTGCCCCGTGCACCTTTTTAAAGGCGCAGACACACAAAGCGGCAACAACACGCGACAAGAATGAAACTACAGCCACTGAAATTGGCCAAAGTTTTAATATTTAAATTTTCTGAAACTTCCTTTTGTTTCAAATCTTTACTTGAATCCTACTTTTACTTACAAATTTAGAGCTATTTCTGTGTGTGAAATGTGAGACAGGCCCCTACCCTTTAAATGGTATGGGCAAGGAACCGAAAATGGTACAAAACCCACCTCTGTTTGGCCTACCTGCATTCATAACGGTGGACTTTTTTTTTCTAGGCTCAAACCCAAACAGCTTCTATCCAGTCTCCCTCCTCCAGGTTAGAGCTGTGAGCACACATGCTAGGAATTGCCCGGTAGCAAATAAAAACACATTTTTCGAGCATCTCTTCCCACGAATCAAATAATCCAACCTTCACGAGCCTCTCTTTGCCCTGCTGCGTTTAGGGGCCTCTACAGTCTCTTTAAGAGTGGATCTCTCTGAAAAGGACCTCAAACAGGGCGCTGTTTTTAACCCCGGGACTGCTGCACTCTGAGTGGATGAGGATTGGTTTTGTCTCCGGATTAAACGATTTCCTGACAAATAATGTGGACCAACCCCCTCTTCTGACTGGGCTAACCCAAGGAAAGGCTGTGTCGGATTCTTCTCCAGCTGGAACATCGAGATTATTCCATTTTGTCCTACAGCCCGCGTGGATTTTAAGACATTAAAATATGTTTAGACAGTTAAAAAAAAATAGGAATGAGAGGAAAATTGCAAATTTAAATTAGGCCTTTCTGACCACATGATAAGAATGAACATTTACAGAATTTGACTATTTTTTCTGCATCATAGCATTTTTCTACAATCTTAATGCAAACACGTAGGCTAAATTGATTTTAATCAGCTCTTTCGTCCTTTATACGTTGTAATGTGAATTTAAAATTCAATATTTATTGTAGGCTATATTCGAAAAGTAGGATATTCCGCTGTAAGTGCTTTTAAAAAAAATCAACTACACGGTTCCTCATCGGTCTGGTGCCTGGCTAATGGCCTGCAGGCCTGTGATTGCTATATAGATCACTGTTGCACGGTCTACCTTCGCAGCACATGCAGACCACATTACTTTCCCAATGAGAGAAAGAAGGATAAAATAAAGGCATAAAGCAGTGCATCCGCTTCCTATTTCAGTGTTTCACATTCTGTTAAAAAGTAAGCACAATAAAGAAAGTAACTGATGTACCAAAGATGCTGACTGACATGGCCTGTGATGCATTTTCAGACATAAAGCAACGGTGCATCAGATAGACTTTTTGGGACATCTATCCCAGCTCCACCACCACCCCCTCCCGCACACTACCACCATCCCGGGATTAGTTTTAGTAGGCTGAGGCTGCAGTTCTTGGGGTCGAGATGCTGTAAGATCAAATGACTACGTCCAGATGGCTAATGATTATCAAACACTGCATTTAAAGCCTGCACTGCCGGTTACTCTGTGCAGATTGCGTAACATTTCCTGTCCGAGGATAGCAAGAAAAATGCCTTTGCTGTAACACCAATGTAGGATTTTTTTTCCATCACATAACAGGTTCTACTTTTTTTTCATTTCTATTTTTTTAATAACCTACATTATAGTTTATTTACAAGCTTCTATTTATAATTCCTTCCAGTGAAAACCATACGACCTGGCGAACCTGATGTGGGCCTGGTGTCTTGACGCAGCTCTGGGCCTTTAGTGGGCCTCTGATGTCGCTCCTCATCCTCCTCCAGCTTTTACGCAGAGCTGCACATCACCGGAGTGTCCTTAGTTCACTCTTGGATGCCTAATATATGAGGGCCAGTACTACCCATCCTCCTCTCCGATGGCCATACAGAGTCCATTTACCTGCTGTTGATAATGAGGCAGATAACGAAGCAGACAAAACTCGTCTAATATTTAGAGGTGATGGAACTGGGTTTGGTTACACTCCTTTCAGAGTGAATAGCGACAGTGAAATTAATCCCCGGTGACTCGTCGTTGGTGCTCAATTCATGGAGAGCATGAGCACAGAGCCCCTCACTGGCTTGAAGTGGTTTCCACCTGGAAATTCTGAAACTGGAGCCCCGGATCATCTGTGTGAGAGGTCGGTAGTGTATACAGGAGACGAGCAGCACTCGATGAATATTTAAAATACTCATTTGGTTCTGTGCTGTCGTGCCGAAGCAAGATGAAACAGGTGCCAGCGGAGGGATCGGATGGAGGGGTCTCTGCCGCCTCCTGTGAAGGGATTCGGGCCATAGGACAAAATAATAATAGGGCAAGATTTAGTCTGTTGTTCGAAAAGAATAACTGAATAGATTAAAATCAAGATAATACGTCTGTCTCTCTCTCCATATATATATACATTTAAAAAAGGTGTGTTACAGGAGAAAATGCTGATTGATCTTGTATATCATATACAGTCATTGCAATTACTGTTTTTTATCTTTATTTGCTGGGTATATTGGACACAATAATTACATCTTAGTAATTCAATTGCATTTCACTTATATTAAATCATGAGGATTATGACAATGATTTGTTCATTCTTTTTGAGAAAATATGAATTTCCAACCTAATTGTTCAGGTGGAGGATCAAAGCATGCCACATCATTATTCGGGAAAATGTTAATAACCCGAACAAAAGGTATATTTTTGCAGGAATGTTCAGTTTTGCTTAAACAAACAAACACAAAAGCAAATTGCAAAATAAATAAATAAACTGGCTTAGATTTTAAGTCCTGCTATTTTTATTATTATTATTATTATTTGTAGAAAGTAGAACCTCCTGTTATATCATCTATATATATCATCATGTATTTGCGCCCTCCCCCCCAACAAACCAACTTCTGCAAGGTGATTTGTATGACTCCTGCACCACTTGTCATCAGTAGCACTGTTTCTCTGCTGTCTTCTCCTGCTTTAGGCTCTGCAGAACAAGCAGGTGGAGGTGGTGGTGGTCTTGGTTGGGTAGGCGTGTTAATCAGCGGCTCATCTATTAGTAAAGACCCAGCAGCATCATTGTACCGCTTGCTGCTGTTGCACCGGCATCACTGCCACCTCGTCCACCCCCTGCCGTGCCAGTGAAACAGAGCTTGTAACATGAGAGAGCACTGCCTGCTACCTAACACCAACATGAGGAACCTGGCACTCTGGCTCAATGTATTATTATGTATATGCTTTAAAAAAAAAAAAAAAATCATACATGAAACCTAATACAAATCTATTCATGTTACAGCACATAAAAAAACACATTTCTGCTCTTGCCTGTGAACTTATTAAACCTTAAAGCTGGAGGCCTAAAGTCACAAAAAAGCACACACTGTCTCTTTTATACACATAGATTGGCTGAAACTGCCTTCGTTAGAGAATGTACACACAAGGCAGGTTCACTGCTAAAAGCCTTGCTGTAGAAAATGCTGTAGCCAACAGTGATTGATCATAACTTGGAGCAGACAGTCATGAGTCTAATGTGAAGCCTCGGGGCATCGTAATGCCTTAAAAGGCCACAGAGGCACAGGACACCTGACCACCCTGCTCAGCGTGGACCAATCAGACAGCTGGTGAATGGCTTTGGCATTATGTCATGCAGGCCCGCAGTTTGTCTTGACCAACGCACTGCGGATAAAACAGAAGCTTTAAATATTTCATTGAGGATCTCAGGTTGCTTGACTTCTGGAGGTCAGGGCTGTGTGGAGACATAGCCTCACCCTCTTCTCCCTCCCTGCATGCTCCTCCTTTTCTGATGCAGGAACAGGGTGTCGGGCTTTAAAAAGAGGTTGAACAATACTCCTTAGCCATATTGTATAAAATGAAGCATGTAGTGTGTGGGCCTGTCGTCATTTGTCATCAAAGCTACTGCTACTTGGAATGCCCAAATTCAGATTTAAACTAACACATCCTAATTACAAGACATGCAAATATGCTGCTACAAGATGTCAGATTTTCACCCTGCAAATTTTATACATAAAGGTAACATTACTCATCACTATTACTCATAATCTTGACAAATGTCACCTTTTAGTTTAGACTTCAGATTTGCATGTTTTACAGACTGTGGGTGTGTTTAAAAGATAAGGTTTCTAACATGCAAAGATGGCAAAATGAGAGACACAAGTCAGTTTTAGAAGCTTTTGTTTTTCAAGATTTACTCAAACTAGGAATTACGAGTCAGGTCAGCTTCTGTTGCCCTTTCTTTTCTTTCTTTTCTTCTCTTTTCTCTTTAAATCTGTCATGTAGCTGAAGTGCAGAAGCCTACTAATTTGCTGCAGAACTCCTTGATGACAGTCAGGATATGGAGGACCTGGCTGTTCACCAGGTCTTCCCTTATTACAGCAATCTTTGTGTGGCAGAATCTTTTTCATGTTTTCTGGCTGTGCTGGCACACAGACACCAACCTGTTGATCACCTGACTGACATTCCAGGCTAAGATGAAGACCCTCTAGGGCTCCGACACGCTGCGGCTTGTGGCCTGGCACTGAATATACAATACAGTAAAAGAGAAGTGTATGCAGGATGTACTGTAAGGCTGTTGGTAATTTATAGTTTGTTTCTACATGACCTGAAGAAAGGAAACAGATACACAATACAGCAAATTTTTAAAAAAAAGAAAAATGAACACAGAACTATAAACTGGAGAGTAATTTTGTTGCTCTGCACTGCTACTGCAATAAGGACAGACAGGAAGGGAGAGCAGATTGCTGCGTGACAGAATACATTTTTCAGAGGAGAGAGGATTAAACAGCCTTATGTCACAGCATTTATTTTCTCCTGCTGTGATTATACAGAGCGGGTTGCAACTGAGGACAAAGGATGGAGCAGGAGGCGGCGCCCTCATCTGGCCTGTTGGCGGACACTGCACTGAACTTTGAGACTGCCGTCATAGCATGGTTAATCGCACACAGCTCAATATCTCCCTTCAAAATAAAACCCGAATCACTATAGCTCTCACATTCTTAACAGCTCTTGCACAGATCAATGAAGTATGTAATACTAACTGATTTACACACCGAAGCCAAGGCTCTCCACGTCTTCCTAAATTTGAAAGAGGTTGATGCTTTACCCATGAATAGCATCCTTAAAGGTAAACATGCTCCGTAGATCAAGTGCTGTGTGTCTGAGGTCATTCGGCAAGACTGGGGTACTAATGTGAGTCTCAAGTTTCACAGTACTCACAGAGACTATGCCAGACTTTAAGTACAAACATGATGGGGGTATCAGACACAGGAGTGCAGTTCGACACTGACACCTAGTGGAATAAGTTGATAGTTAAAGTGGACCTGTTATATTCCAGCTTAGGCTCTACTAAAGTGACTTACCATGGTTCACAGTTCAAAATGAGCCCTCTTTATCTTGTAGTGGTCCTTAGCACAGCCTCTCATCTGTTCCTTTAAGTCAGCTTTTCTCTGATTGGATGCCCCTCCTATTCACAAGGTATGGCAATTTGTCCAGAGCTGAATTTAACTGAAGGTCTGGACTTCCTAAAGTACATTCAGTAAAAGGACTAAATGTTAATTATCAGAATACAGTTACCTGGGATAAATGTGAAGTCATGTCCTCACTCTGAATAATTCAGACCCTTCCTGTTTAAAAGTTACTACTCTCTTATGTTGGCTTTAAAACTCACATAAATGCCAAATAGAGGCAAACTTCTTCAAAATCTCAAACAAACTAATATCTAACACTGAGAAATGGAACATAATTCCTGTTTCAAGGCCTTGTTCGTGTTTGAATTTCCAAGGTTCTTGTACCTGTTCCAAAGCCTTCCTATCCATTTATTATTGTCGTTGAAAAACACTTTCATTCACTTTTCATATCCAGGACTTTGCGATCCAACCAGCAGTTTTTATGATCTGCTTCTATTGAAACCTTTGATCTCCCACTTTGTTGCCGTGTTTCCAAAACCAGTAAATACCAGTCTTATCGTGTCAACTGGACTGTGAGAGGAAAACCTGAACTGAGAGTCAGACGGAAAGAAAGAAAACCAAAAACGTGAATCTCATTCTCCTGTGCACGATAGATGTAATACTGCTGAAGTTCATAACCAGCCTCAATGATTTTCTGAAGTATCCAGACACATTTGTGAGTATTGTGAGTATTGTGAGTGAGTATTTTGGCCATATTATAATTTTTATGCATATTTTCCAGCGGCAAGCTGTATAAACGTGAGTGCTTATTGAATTTAAGAATATCAGGTGATGTGTATTTGCGTAATGAGTGAGGGTGTGGCCTAAGAATATCAACACTATATAAAGGTGTGCATAATTTTTAGGCAGCTTCTCTTCCTCAGGCAAAATGGGCCAAAAAAGAGATTTAAAGGACTCTGAAAAGTCAAAAATTGTAAAAGCTTTTTCAGAGGGATGCAGAACTCTTGAAATTACTAAGATATTGGGGCGTGACCACAGAACCATCAAACGCTTTGCTGTTTTGCACCCAGATGGATGGGCCCATGGCTGGATCAGCAATGGACACAGAAATGTTAATGCAAATTTTGAGTGGTTTTATTATTCTCACTTTAACAGATGAAAATAAACTAGTGAGATGGGAAAATGTTCATTTTTTCATTTAGTTGCATGATAATTCTGCTCATATATATATTCTCTTAAAGACAAAACCTCACTTTTACTTTCTTAAACATTCAGGTTTAGGTTCATTAACATTTGGATTGACCGAGTGCACTGTAGTTGTTCAATAATGAAATTAATCCTCAAAAATACAGCTTGCCTAATAATTGTGCACATAGTGTAATTGTAATGAATTGCTACCACTGGATTGGCTTATAAAACACTTGTATTGATGAGCAGCTGAACAGGTGTACCTAACAAAGTGACCAGTAGGTATGTCTCTGGAGTTTAAAGTGCACAATTTCTCTCAGGAAAATGTGCACAGATAAAATCGCACAATAATCACCCTCAGACAAAGACCATCTATACACATTGAATGTTTTATTAAAAAAGAAGTTATAACAGTTTATTTTATACACAACTATTTATGAGGTTATAAGCCTATTAATAGAGAGCATCTGTCATTTTTGACAAGCATGCCCACTTCACAATGAAAAAAACCCAAAAGAAAACAAAAACATGAGGGCAGAGAAGGTGGAAAAAATAAAACAAAGAATGGATTTACTGAAACAAACCAAAATAAAAAAAACAAAAAAAAAACCTTTTGACTTTTAAACCCTCGAGTATCACACACTAGGTACCAAATACATAGTTTCTATTAAAACAAAACTGCTGTTTTCCATGCTGCGTGTGCCTGCTAAATCCCCTGACGGCAGCGGTCGGCCAGCGCAGGGAACAAATCCACACAAGCACAAGACAGGATGGGAGGTGAGCCTCGACTCCACACCAGAAGCATGCAACTGCTCGAGGAGATACAGTCAACACATGGGGGAGGTGACTTTACAGGATGAGGGTTCTGGTTCTTTGCAGCTGTGCTGATAAAATAGAGAAAGGGCCTTGGAAGTCTTGTCTACAGATGAATAGACCAGTCACTTCACTCAAATCCTTCATCCTTATTGTATGCAGCAGGTTCTGGGAGAGGAGTGTGGTTATAGTTGTAGGACTGTAGCCCAGCTCTGGACTTCCTGTGCAGGTTTACAGTCACAATTGTGATGCTCTGTGAATCCTAGCATCTAAGATATAGATGTGCGGAGTCTCTGTTTAAACCTGCAAGCTTGTTGTGTCAAAGAAGTGAATGGGGAAAAAGCCAAAAGGATATTAAATAAAAGCAAAATAAAAATGCTTTAATCTTTAAAGAAATAATCTAGAATTCAAGTTGCAGTGGGAAGTGTAATCATTCACTGGCTTTAGGATGTCTTCTTTAGTTCTTAAGTTAAAGATAACTCGAATTCAAAAAAAAAAAAAAAAAAAAAAAAAAGGCAGCTATCAGTAAAATAAGATTGGCCATTGAGAAGATTGTTTACCAGAGGAACACCAGGCCACAGCTGAGTATATCATCAATTTATTGCAAATAATCCTGACAACCAATCTTATGATTTTTGGAGGGGGGTGGGGCAAGACAAAAGAAGATAAAAATTAACTATTAACTCCCTGTAGCACTGCTGCATCATAATGTGCCATTTTTATTACAATTGTCACCTTGGATCTAGTACATTATTAGTACAATACTGCACAGATGTCAAGTAAAACAAGATTTCTGAGTTGCTTGTTACAAAAAACCCCCCAAAAACCTTAACATGAAATTCTTATCAGTGTAGCTGAACCATAGCTAAACCAACAGGGACCAAGTTTAAAACCCTTAAAAAAAAAAAAAAAAAAGAAGGGGGTCCCTCTCTGTGCGAATACACAATTTTTCTTTTTTCTTTATTTTGCTGTATAAGAGGGGGGGAGAAAAAAACAAACACACACACACACACACACACACACACACACCATGGGTAAGGTTTAGCTTTTGATGTGCATCACAAACCTCACCACAAAATAATGTATAACATTCACTTTGCTTTCAACTGCCTTGAATGTGTCAACTATAGCAAAGGTTAGCTCTGCCGAGAGCTACCCCAAGCTGACATTCAAAACTTCCTCAGGGCGGATTAAAGGAATAACAATCCCGGGTTCAAAGCGGTCAAACTGAACAGAAATTAAAAACAAACCATGGAGGCGTCTGCACTCAAAAGAGCACAGAACTATGTTATAGATCATGCTTATAGAGAAAACCCAACGTCTTGAAAAGGGCTGAACCACACTTTTGATTTCAGTACAGTTAGATCTATCAGGCTCACTACAGGTCATCCTAGATTCAAATCTCTCTCACACTCACACACACACCCCTGTACAACTCTGAATCTGAAAGATGATGACGAGCAGGCATGTTTATGGGGCATCTCACATATAACCACAAAACAGACTAAGAATCAGATGACGCATCGATGCTTTATCAGGTAAGTATACCAAACTATGTAACGCTATCTGTAATACAGCCATGTAGCAAATGTTTAGTTGAAGTCGGTAAAACTAACTATCGTGACATGTCAAAAACACTGCTCAACAAACATTAGCATGATTTCCATCCTTTCATTATCACCTGGGTGAAAATGTTAATCACTATCCAAGATACAGCCCAACTGAATTTCAAACCTGAGCCATACAAGTCTAACAATCCTACATTAGCTCAAATAAACCCTATTGTCATTCGCAGCCCTGGGTAATTCCCCTAATTGTCAACAGACTGAAAATTTAGACGTCCAATCACAAATTGTATAGGATCAAACCGCAGAAACAGGAGAAGATGGTAGGTTAAAGTGATGTGCCTTTTTAGTTTTTAAATGAATGACCTTCATGGCTTTTTGAAGACGTGGTTTTTGTGGACTTCCTTTTTATGATGAGGCACAGAAGAGGGAGTCGAAATCAGAGGTGATGAGGTGACCTCCCAAGTGAAACTCTGCCTTGAATCTTTCACTTGGGATCCACAATCCGCCACAAAGCGACCAGTGATTCTTACTGCAATCTAAGAAGTGAATACATTTCAAGGTTTTCTAGGTAGTCCGTCTGCCGCGTTAGCCTCCGTGAGCAACACTAAGTCAGTGTTTTTGGGTTAACACTGAATTTTCATGAGGCTACAGAGAGGTGTCTTTTCACTGTACAAGGTATACGCTGTACAAAAAACAAAACAAAAACAAAAAAAAAAACAACCAAGATTTAAAAAAAACAAACCAAGCGTGCTGACCCCCCCCAACTGGGGGAAAAAAATGGCAAGAAATTAAAGTATGGAAAGGAAAAAAAACAAAAACAAGTGTCAAAACTCAAAAATGTGACTGCAATTCCTTTCCACGCATCATAGATGGACATCTTCACCTGCCACAGTCCACAGTGAATAACACAAGGTGTGTTCCATTGTTTGATTTTAAAGTTAGGAATTCAGATCTGTACAGTTTAGTTATCATGTACAGGGCTCGTATTTCGTAATCCAAAAAGAGATTCTTGTAAGCAGACAGTCCACTCGACACCACCGGGGTTACGTACCAGTCAGACCAACATGGAGAGCATGCATTGGAGCAAATCCCGAGTAACAGTGGAATGTGAGGAAGACTGATACAACACTAACCTCAATAGGGAGGGGGACAAATTACTCTTTAATTTCACTCAGATCCACTCAGTAACCATATGACCATTTTTTGTTGCTTTTTACTGAGATTAAAACAGACTTGAATGCTGTTCCTTTTAAAAAAATATTTATATAGTCAGCAAAGTTCCCCAGGACCAATAACGCTACTAGAAATGCGTTTCCAAAACACAAATACAGCTGATTGTAATACAGAGGCCTCCCTTCACAATGACACAGTCTGGTGCTCGTGTGTTTGAGGTGACTCCTGATGTGGAGTATAAAATGCATACGGTCAGATGGTTAAAGTGTAGCTCTGGTCTATTTTTAGTTCCCAAAATACCAAAAGAGTCTGACCAGAATGCCCACAAAAGAAAACCTATATTAGAGCTACCTTCTGTCTTCACTGCCTGTGTGCGCTGGTCTTACATGTACAGTTTGTGCAGCTAGCATACATTGTACAAAACAGATCTTTAGTTTGTTGCTTATAATGCATTACGTTGGATTCTCACATTAAACATGTAGTTTCACATAGTGAGGACATTACATGAAAAGGCTGCTCTAAATGCTCGCTTTGATACGTTTTTGTTTTCCTACTCTTGGCTCTGCATGATGTACACGGCTCTGGCTAGGAGCACAAGAAGCTCCGCCTGCTGTTTATCATGGGCAGCCAATCATAAGGAGGCTGACTTAAAGGGAGAGCAGCTAAAACAGGTCAGCAAACGTATACAGGCGGCTGCAGGTCAACAGAGTAACAAAGAGTAATGTAACAGGCCATGTAGAATCTGAACTGAATGATAAAAAAAACCCCCAAAACTATTTCATATTCTCATAATATGTTTTAAGAGATATGCTTAAGAGGTATTCCAGGTTGATTTGTTAGCGTCTATTGGCACTGCACTTCATATAAAATGTGCTCGGACACTTGTGTGTCACTGTGTGCATTTAAAAAACAAAACAAACCCCCCAAAAATGTGGTGATGTACACCAGAGAGGGCAAGTAAGACCTAACCTGCTGTGATGGGGACCAACTAACAAAAATGGTCAGAGTCAACTGGTATTATGGGAAAAGAAAGGAAATTATATGTCACTGAGGTTAAAAGGGAAGTTTTATGAAGTGGATTTGTGTAGAGAAATCAGATGTTCACATGGAAGCTTCTTAGATGACGCACCACACAAATGAGCAGACTGACAGGCAGAGAACGTGGATGCGTGTGAGGAGAAACGGCTACAGAATGGGAGGGGAGGTCAAACACACCAAAGGCTATATATCCATAAAAATCCTTGTTTAGTAGTAATAATAATAATAAAAAAATCAACTTGTTTAAATATGAATATTATAAGTCTGCTTTCTCATGGTTAGGAAATCAAATATAGTCTCTGTGGGGGTTAAGGGGGGGGCAGGGGGCGGGATGGGGGAACCCTCCTATTACTACAACTCCATGTCCTGGGCCTCGTCTTCTGAGAAGTCAGACATGGAGCTTTCAGATGAAGAGTCGCCTGCCCCCTCTTCCTGCTCCTTCAGAGCCTCCTCTGTTGCATATTTCTGAATGTACTCTGTGGAAGGAAATAGAGAAAACAGATTTAAAAGGTGAGACGGCTGGTCTGCAATGAAAAAGGCAAACCTCCTGAAAGGAAAATACTTCTACAAATTTATATTCTGCTGGATAAAAAAAAAATGGATTGCTGCAGGCAGCATATTTTCATTAGGTTGAACCTTTGATTTTCTGCTTGTACTCCTCTGGCCGATGAAGGTACATGGCAGCTGCATCTCCGTTCAGGGGATCAATGGGGTTTGGGTAGGCCAGCAGTTGGGGCAGGAACGACTCAAAGATGTTGGTCAAATCTGAAGAAAAAGGAAACATTATCACTTTACCCAAGGAAAGAAATTAGTTCTTTCTAGTTACTAAGCAACTATTTTGGTAATGCATCAAGACAGTTGTTTGAAGAGTTTTTTTTAAGCATCTCTAAATGGATGGGGTGAGAGCATCATAGCTTTACATGCAGTTTTATGTACTGGTTACGACTGAAGTTCTAGAGTCACCAGGAAAACCTGATTTAAAAATGGCGCTTTAGAATTTATGTATTTTTTACAAATAATTCTTAAAATTTTGTTTTCCTTTCCAAGACACAGATCTATCATTCATGTTTAAAGTTACATAACACTGCAGCTTCATTAATCCACACTGCCAACATAATCTGGCTTATCCCAACAAAGCCCTGGGAAAAAAAAGAAGCTAATTCACATTAGATATGGTAAACCAAGAAACACAGACGTACACTTACCTACATTTTTACTGTAATAATGATTAGAGATGCCTGGTCTGATGCTCTAATGTGTGCATGCGTTAATTCAACAATCCAGAGGTTTATGTGTTTCACAGAACTCTCCAATACTCTCATTGTGTACCATGTCTCTCCACTGGATACTCTACCATTGCCTTTGAAAGTGGACTGCTCCAACTCCAGGTTGACAGTTTTAGGGTTTGCCCCCAAAGCATGTAACCTTATAAAGCTCTTCGATATGAACTGGTGTTCATTTAATCGCTGTTATTTTCGGGCACGTAAATGTAACCTCTAATCTGAATAAATCTGGTAAAGAAATGTCATTCCGTTATGTGCCCAATAAACATTTGGGTGCTCTTGTTGAGTCACCATGTCATAGCTTAGTTTAGCTTAATTTAAAAAGGGTTAGTTGGGGATGAACTCGAAATTCTGAGCTTGATAAACTCACACAGGAAAAAACAAATACAAACAAAACAAAACAAAACCAAACCAAACCACCACTTTTCACTAGGTCTCAGCTAGTTCTCTCAGAGCTGAGGGAGAGCACAAAACCTGAGATGACACTTTCATCTCCTAGGTGTCACTGTTGGGTCCATTTATGTAAGGAAAGCAAATACTCCCCCAGTTCTTTTCCACTGTTTTTGGTTTTTACAAGATTAAATCAAATGTTTTTGCTCCCTCTTCCTTTGTATAGGCTCATTACACAATGCTTGGCTGACTGGCCTATTCCTGTCATTTGGCTTATTTCTGTGGGGTTTGTTTTGTTGTTTTTGTTTTTTTGTTTGTTTTTTTAAAACATCCGACAGAACAAAACCTACAGTAATCCACACAAATGCAAACATTCGCTGGAAAATAATAAAGACCAAATGAATTCTCAGTTCATTTTTATTGGTTCTCTAAATAGCATTTAGGGTTTCAGTATTCTCCTGAGTAGGAACACGAGCTAAAATAAATACCAAGGGATGCCGGAACATCTGCTAGGTATATTACTGTAAAGTCATTTATACTACTCAACAGCTATTTTAACTCTGTGAAGTGGATGTTATGGGAAATTAATGGGGAATTTTACTGAGAGAAGGGCACAGGAACGTCAGGGAAGCAGGGAGACCAGCAACAGTGAGGAAAAGTAACTGAGTGAGTATAATTGCTCCCATCATGTATATGTGGGCATATCTTCCACAGCTGACAGATAATAACTCACTCCTGTCGAAGGTGACTGTTTTCTGACCTTACTGGTTGAGAGTATTACCTTGTTAGTGCTCACTTTTCTCCACAGTAAGTAGATTAAAGAGCAACAGTACACCATTTGCTAAAGAGGAGACGCCAGTATTTATTTTGTGCGGATGGCACTGTGTCCAGTTCTTCACACATAATCACACGACCCTCAGAGAGGGAACTCAATACAGACACATACAGAGCGTAGTCACTCACCATAAAGGGCTGTCCATGTCTGGTTGATGACATCTAAGCACACCGTTCCTGATCTGGGAAACAGAGAGGGAAAAGAGAGTTACAGGTTAAAAGGCCGAAGGCAGGCAAGGAGGAATCTGTGTATGTTGCTACGCAGAGTTTTTCTTTTTCCTACAAGAGGGCCAGCCTGTTTTGAAAATGTCTTCACATTTGTTAAGAGAAATGCAAAATTAGATGCAACAGGTGTACTTCCCACCAGCTTTGGAGTAAACTGTGAGCATTCAACTGTACATTTCCTGTCAATTCTGAAAGTTGTGATATATCATGTGACCAGAACGGCCTGTCCCTACTAAATATATAACTAAAACCAAGTTGCTGTGTAAGCTCATGTCAAGTTTCAGTAATTTAAGCTTTAGATTGTTATTGTTGACATGGTCCTAGCCACAGATCAGCAGTTATATAAATGCACTTATTACAGATCTTACCCACTGGCTAATAAAATGTTTCTATTAAACTTGCCATCATTTGCTGATGAGAACAGCCTGGATGCCCTGCTATTTTTGGTATTTGAAACGCTACACTGTCACATATGGGGAGGAGGCACAAGTTTTTCCTGCTCATCAGGTCCTCCCACGGACCCACCTTTATGGACAGTGGATTTACGGACTCAGAAAAGCAAAGAGCTTGACCAAGCAGGTACAAATGCACTTACCAACATAAGCAAAGAAAAACACAGCAATTCTGAATTTTTTGGTCAATGTTAAGTTTGGCCAATATTTTTCTGCTTCTCTTTTTTGCCATCATTTTTTGGTGCCCAAAGATTACTGGAAATCACAGTGAAACAGTATTACTGGTATTTATATGGTGCTTTTCTTTATTTGACCACTCAAAGCTAGTCCAATCCACCGTTCATCTTTGTACAAGCGCTTTTAACCTAACGTTCGCACACTCGCACTCTTACGGATGCACCTTGGGGCAACTCACAGTTGTACAGTGTCTTGCTAAAGGATACTTCGACATGCACACTAGAGGAGCCAGGGATTGAACCACCGACCTTCCGATTGGTAGATGAGCTACTCTACCTACTGCCCTTTCAATCTAACTCAAACATTTTCAGACATTAATTTTGTCGTCTATGAACATTAAGCATAAAATGAACGTGATGGCCATTGGCGCTGCTATAAATGAGTTAGGTTAATCCTTTTCACATTTTAACATGAACATTTTCAAAACAATGAAAATAGAAGAAGACTTGAAACAAAACATAGCAAAATACTAATAAATTAAATCAAGATTTTTAGTTTATTATATTAAAGGCGTGACAACATACAAATATGAACTCTTGAGCTTCAATACTTGCATTAATAGTCTGAAATGGTGCAGCATACATGACTGAAATCAACTTACGCTTCATCAATGTTGGGATGAAAAATCTTGTTCATGAATCCTGAAAAAGACATGAAGTAAGTTAGGACAATGCTAAAAACTAAAATTAAGACTAATAAGTCTGGATGTAAAGTAGAGTTAGAGTTCGTACCTATTGATGGTGATTTGAATGGGTATTTATCAGGAAGATCTACTCGCACTTTCCACACGCCTCCCTCATACGGTGCTGTACATAAGGAGGGGACACAGAAACATAACAAAAGAACAAAGCTGAGTGCAGACGACAGACTTTTATTCGCCTCAACATCATCTTCCATCCTTCGTGTATTTAAATGGATTTAAAAACAGTGTTATAATCAATTTTCTCTGCTACACATGAGCTTCCCTCATCACGTCTCTGTCATTTTATGCAGTAATGCACTTCAGCCCAGGAGAAATCTTTACTTCCAAATCTCTTCAAATAATACGCTGACATCAAAGAGGAAGCGACTCGGATTCTGTGGGGGTGTTTGGTGCTTGCCCAAAATAGCTGTGTGTAACAGGACCCTCATGTGCTGTGCTGAAACTGAGAAGCACATACATGACAGATAACGCACATGATGGTTGAGCAGCAATGGGCACAACAGTTCCCCTTTATTTGGCATTGTTTCGAGGCAACATAAACAGGGTCAAATACACACTTCCCCTCTTTGCTGATGTGTAAGTGACAGTGGTTTTAGTGTGACAGATGTTACAAGTAGCATATGAAAGAAGTATTTCCTGCTGATGAGGCCACACTCCTCATCCAAATTCCCCTCAAGCCTGTTCAAGTCTAGCTCCTTTCCGTTTTACACTTTGTGGCCTCAGCTCTAGTTTTGCGTTTTGCGTTTCTTGCCTGCTGTGAAAAAGCTCTTTATGTTCTAAACAAAGAGACTGACTGATACTCCTGCAGTGGCTGCTCTCACAAACACATTTACTGTCACTTCATGCTCTGGAGATCAATCTTAGCATCTCATTTGTTTTTATGGCGATGGCACTCATGTTAATAGCTGGTTTAAAATACATTAAAATGCTTGCTTAATAGTACAGCATTCAAGGAAAAAGAGGTACCCTGGATGAAAATAACCCCTAAATTATTTTAGAACATGTTACTGAGTAAGAAGAAGGAATATTCAAAGTGTCTGTGGAATGAGAAAAAACAAAACAAACAAAAAAAAAAATGAAAGGAGAAAATCTTACTTCCTTGTGGTCCAAAAAACTTCACTACAAATTCATTGAGTCCACTGAGGATGGTGACTTCATGCTTGCTCTCGATGCTGTAGGACAGTTAAGGAGAATTGCTTCACGACAGCATACACATAAACAAACACAGACCTGCAGGACTGATTCTTTAATTTGGCTTCTGTAGAAACAGTCAGTGAGCTGTGGTTGCTTCCTGTGTAATATATCATCACATATTTTCCAGCATGGTAGACCAATGCACAAGAATAACCTGACTGGTTTCCTCTCTCCTACCTGACATGATTGTCTGTATCAGTGTGAATTATGAAGACTAAAAAGAGGAATGACAGCTTTTAACAAATGATAATAATTTTATTGTTTTAATCCATAATCCTGGAGAGGCGTTATCTATGGCAACTAATAGCTCAATGCCATGCCCCTCCGGACACTGAATTAACATCAGGATGCCGACTGAAGTGTTCACCCATCCTTCATCTGCTAACTATTCCAAGTCTCTTTTCCATGTGTGACTCTCCATGAGCACCTTGGCTTTCTAGAACTTGATATTACCACACATACTTCTGACAAAACACAGTACTCGCTGTATGCATGTGTACAAACTGAAATGCGAATTTTAGTCACTTGTCATAGTTGTAACTGATGGAGCTGATAGCCCAACAGTCCAAAATATACAGTTAATACTGGTAATATCAGAAAAGGAGGTTTCTATAGTGTCATATGTTGCTGAAAAACCTATATATATTGTTGAGCATTATTGGTGCCTTCACAGACGTGAAAGCTACCCATGTGAGCTGCACTAATGCTCCCAGGGAGTCTTTCATACGGTGGTGAAAACCTCCATGGGATGCTTTTTATACCCAGTCATGTCACTAATGAGCCCAATTAGCTATGAGATGTTTGAGATGAGATGTATTTTTCACAATCCAGCTCAATGTTTTCAGCCTAAACTTGTTTCTGGGATCAAACTAAAACAATATGTATACATTTGATGTGTTGTCTGAAGTTTCATTTACAAATATTTGCAAAAACAATGATTTCCTGTTTTTACCATGAGCCAGGTTTTTGTTTGTTTTTGTTTTTTAAAAGAAAGGTGTTAGTAAAGAAAACAGCCTGTGTTTTCATCTGCTACTCCAGTCATAGCTATAATTATGACATAGATAAAGTCTTTAAAAAAAAGAAAGAAAAAGAAATAGTGACCTCACATTACAGATGGATATAAGTGCTTATCACACTAAGCATTCTGGATCACCGCTGTTTTTACAAAACCAAAAAATCACTTTGCCTAAATGTGACCAAAGGAGATCATAATAAAAACACGAATCACCGTTTTCCACAGCGAACAGAAGCAGCTGTCTTGTTGATCCTGATTTAGTGTGGATCTAATTAGCAGCATCACTGACCCCAAACGGTTAAATCAAACTGAAGGTTATTTTAAGTTCTGGTAGAGACTCTTAGGAGCAGATTGAATCCCTGGCTTCAACAAGGAAATGTGTCATTTTCAGACAGAAGAGGAACCTCTCTGTTCTGACTCGCACTGGAGTCAAGTAAGCATTATGAGGGTCTCCGATGCAAAATCCAAGGCGAACTAAATACTCATCTAAAGGTCACTAGGAAAACATAAACAAGCCCAGTGTCTAAAGAAACACAACTCCTGCATCATATTTCAGTGCTCACACATGCATAATTCCTCATTTTATTCTAGTTCTGCTCTTTATCTAAATTTAATCTAAAAGGTCGACAAGGAACAGGACGATTCAGACTGTGTGTTGTGGTATGGAACAGAAAAGGTGGTGGGTGATTCTAAAACAACAGTAACTACAGAAACAGGACTTTGGCATGTCTGTAAGAACAGTTGATAAGGAGGCAGGAAAAAGTTGCTATATAAATTACCCCAACTGTTTGATGGATTTGAGATGATAATGAGACACCAATGACATGTAACTTCCTTTCATCCATCTAAAATCTATCAGTTTTCATCTAATAAGGAAACAGCATTCACATGTAGCCACAGATTCACCCAGTTTCAGCATCTGTCAACTCTAGATTTGAATTTTTTGTTATAATTTCTATTGTAAAATTAAAAGACAAAAATATGAATTACATGAATGCAATATGAATTCCAGCTTTTTAATTTAGGCTAAAAAGGCTAAAGCGTAGAGTACACTTGACCCACTGACTGATTCAGTTAACCTAAAGATGAAGGAAAGAAGAATCTCAAAGGTCTCAAAGAAGAATCTCTCTCAGACACAAGCTCAAAACTAATATCACTTTGATGCGATTCTTTCCATCTGTCTGGTCTAACCCAATAGCCTTTTCTACCCAATAAATAACTATAGGTCTCTGTTGACAATGTTCTCACACTACAGAAAAGGACTTTGGCATGTCTGTAAGAACAGAGGGAAGTTGTAAATTCCCCAACTGTTTGATGGATTGAGATGGAATGTGAAAAACACAGCCAACCAACTTACTAGCTTAACTGAGCTCAACTCTAGATTTGTTTTTGTTTTTTTGTTTGTTGAAGTAGACCGTGTTCAGATTTGGCAAGTAAGTCGAATAAACAATGTAAACAAGCACAGAAACACTGAGGAAATAGAACCTCTGCAACATTTACATGTGTATCCCTTTAAGAACATGTGACTGATTTGTGTGCATTTAGATGTAACATGAGATACTTTGTATCCTTAACATCTTGAAAACATGGTAAGACACACTTTGATCACAAAAGGCTCTAAAGGTATAAGCATGCGGTGTAAAAGCACAACACACTTAAATGTTGCACCTCATCTTAAGAGGTTATAATATGAAGTGCTAAAATAAATAAGCGGGAACTAAAATATAACTAAATAATTTGTCACCCAGCATGGGTAAACTCAAATACCCAAACAGAATTAATGGGAAAAGGACAATTAACTACAGAGTTATATAATTTCTTGTGCCGCCTCCACGCAAAGATAGTCTGTCCAACCCTTCACCTTGGATTTATATAGTTAAAATCACATAAACAGGTAAGTCAATAAATATAATCCAACACACAGAGCCCAATCAAGCTAGGAGAACATACATAAATCCACAGATCACAGGAAGCCTTGAACTGTAACCTAAATTCCTTTGTTAACACAGTGTCACTACCAGACTTTATTATAAGGATATACTGACTACAACATGCCAGCTCACTCTTTAATAACACAGTGTAGACATGAAAAAAAAGCAATGAAAAAAAAGGTATAAAAGAGCTCCTCTCAGACTAAAAATTACCTTGTTACTCCAGGACTAAGGTCAGTGTTGTCCTGATATTTCTTCTGTAGCCTATAAAGCACATTTTAAATACTTAAATGTAAAAATATGCAGTAAATAGCATTTACAGTTGTGGTCTAGACATGTCTTGTTTTCTTTCTGGTCCACTCAGGCCTCTATCCCTGTCTGACCCAGGATCAAAATATCCCCTCGCAACCAGCCTTGTTCCAAGTACAGAAAACAAACACGACGGAGAATCATAAACAGCATACTGTCAAACAATGTGGCGTCAAATATGCTCAAACATTTCTCTCTTGGAGACAGCAGTTGTTGATCTAGTGATGGGAGGCACTGGCTATTTTCAAAGCATGTTCCTGTCTCTTGCCGTTTTTGAACAGCAGGGGTCGAGGAAAAGCCAATTCCATTCATCTGATCCAATTCATATGTGCCATTAAAGGATAATGACGTGCAATCCAATCAAACTGACTGCACAGGTCAGTTATTTACAGTTTTGCCTGAAACTACCAGGATTTCAGCCTTAATTACATAAACTGTGACTTGAGCTTCATCCAAGTCAGAATTATAAATCACATGCAATCTGACTAAGCTAATAACATGCACACTGTTTTACCTTACACGTCATCAACATGCCAGGCTAGAAAAAGTATGCGATCCTCTGCACCAACAACTCGACCACAAGCACAAATGAGAGTCAGAGAGTTTGGAAGTTTAATTATGTCCTAACCTGTAAATGAATGGGATATAAAACCTGCTATTGGAGCTCGAAAGACTAAAGCAGCAGCTACTCTAAAGACTTGGGTGTTCATCAATCTATAATAACATTTCCTAAAACAACCCCCCTCCCCCATAAGACTGAAAAATATTTTCTACCTGGGATGTTGCTTTAAGTCCTAATTTTCCACCATGCAACCACACTAATGATTTCCATTCACCATTTGTTCTACCTGTCATATGGACAGCTAGCCATTGCTCGGTTGAGTCATTTTATTATTGCGTCACAGATCAACAGGTGCACGTATCTCTACCTTTGTAGCCTGGTGTGCGTTTTTGTCTCAAGAGCAGAAACATCTAGCGGACGCAGTTTTCTTCCATATTTGGTAAAGCACTGTGCTTTTTGGAGGATGTTGAAGGTGGTCCCTTTTAGATGTTAAATCTTTGATGAGGCCAACATATACAGTGGTGTGAAAAAGTGTTTGCCTCCTTCCTGATTTCTTAGCGTTTTGCATATTTGTCACACTTACATGTTTCAGAACATCAAACTAATTTTAACATTAGACAAAGCTAAACTGAGTAAATATAAAATGCAGTTTTTAAATGAGGATTTCATTGATTGAGGGAGAAAAGTCATCCAAACCTACCTGGTCCCGTGTAAAGAAGTAATTGCAAACCTCGTTAAACTGTAATTAACCACATTTTTTGGATATCTGAGTTCCGTTTCACTAAACACACCCAGGCGTGATTACTTGCAGACCTGTTGAATCAAGGAAATAGAACCTGTCTGACAAAGTGCAGGAGGCTAAAAGATCTCAAAAAACAACACACTGGGCAATGATCTAGCGAAGCACCTGAGAAACAAGGTCACTGACATCTATCAGTCTGGAAAGGATTACAAGGCCATATCTAAGGCTTTGGGACTTCAGTGAACCACGGTGAGAGCCTTTATACACAAATGCAGAAAACTTGGAACAGTGGTGAAGCTTCCCAGGAGTCGACATCTCATCCAGGAGGTCCCAAAGACCCCAAAACAACATCCAAAGAACTGCTAGCCTCACTTGCTTCAGGTAAGGTCAGTGTTCATGACTCCACCATAAGAAAGAGACTGGTCAAAAATGGCTGCATGGCAGAGGTCCAAGACAAAAAGCACTGACCAAAAAGAACATAAAGGCCCGTCTCAGTTTTGCCAGACAACATGTTGATGATCCTCAAGACTTTTGAGAAAATATTCTCTGGACTGACGAGACAAAAGCTGAACTTTTAGGAAGGTGCATGTCCCCTTACATCTGGCGTAAAAGTAACACAGCATTTCAGAAAATCATCATCATCATACCAACAGCAAATTACGGTGGTTGTAGTGTGATGGTCTGGTGTGATGTTTTGCCGCCTCAGGACCCGGAAGACCTGCTGTGGTAAATGGAACCTGAATTCTGCTGTGTACCAAAACATCCTGAAGGACAATGTCCGGCTATCTGTTTGTGACCTCAAGCTGAAGTGGACTTTGGGTTCTGCAGCAGGAAAATGATCCAAAACACACCAGCGAATTAATTCCACCTCTGAATAGCTTAAGAAAAGCAAAAAACAAATTGAAGATTTTGGAATAGCCCAGACAAAGTTTTGACTTAAATCTGATTGAGATGCCTTAAAAATGCAGTTCATGCTCGAAAATCCAACATCCATCCATCCATCCATCCATTGAAGCTTATCCTTTCCAGGGTCGCGGGGCGCTGGAGCCTATCCCAGCTGTCATAGGCGAGAGGCGGGTACACCCTGGACAGGTCGCCAGTCTGTCGCAGGGCCAACACACAGGGACAGACAACCATTCACGCTCACATTCACTCACACATTCACACCTAGTGACAATTTGGATTATCCAATTAACCTATCCCCTTAAACTGCATGTCTTTGACGGTGGGAGGAAGCCGGAGTACCGGAGGGAAACAAACCGGGAGAAACAACTGCCTGATGGTGGAATTGAACTCAGGATTGCTGTGCGGCAACAGTGCTAACCACCGTGCCACCGTGCTACAATGTGGCTGAATTACAACAATTCTGCACAGACAAGTAGGATAAAATCCCTCCATAGCGCTGGAAAATATAGCAGCTATTCCTGCTAAGGGTGGCCCAACCAGTTATTAGGTTTAGAGGTTACTTTTTCCACACAGGGCCATGTAGGGCTTTTTTTCCCCTTAATAATAAGAAGTTGCATTTTGTGCCATCTTGTGTTATCTTTGTCTATTATTTAAATGTGTTTGATGCTCTGAAACATTTAAATGTGACAAACAGTTAAAACAGAAAAACAGGAAGGGGCAAACACCTTTTCACACCACTGTAGCCCTTGCTCTCAGACATGTCCAGGCTCATCCAGCTGTTGTGCGTACAAGGAAACCTAACATGGCAATGCTAAAGCGATACAACACCTTTATATAACTTCAAAATTTAGACTGGTATTACCACGAAGGATATGACACAGCACTAGAAGAAATGAATGATTGTCCTAAAATTCCTCCTCATCAGTAAGTAAGAATCAGACTTCGGAATGTGGTAAAAATTATAGAAAATTGTTGAAGCGAAAGGATCAGAGGCAAGTTGTAAAGTAGTGAAGTGAAAGATATCACGCTACAAATTCCTTTTTCAATGAAAAACTTACAACTTACAAAGAGAGTACCATATTTATATTTCTTTGTTTGGAGATGAGGAACTCTAAGAAAGTCATCTCTACATTACTTCACTCCCTCAGACACAGACTGTAGCAAAAAATATACAATCAAAGGCCTTGGAGATGAAAGGCAGGAAATATAGCAGCTGCCCTCAGGGTGTATGCAATAGGTAGGCTTCCTACACCGAGAGACAAATATAAACTACCGAAAGAAACACACATTCACACCCATTAACCACTAGATGTAGAAAACTATTATTTCTATGAATACAAGCTGCAATTTGCAGAAAAACAGACAGCAACCACATTTAGCTGAAAAACACAGAAACAGACAACAAAGTCAATGTGACCAACAAGACTGTTCCTCCTATTTAAAAATGGATTGAGAGACATGAATTAGGCATGTGAGCACGTGAGACCATGAGTGTTTACTTCTTTGAAAATCTCTGCCAGCATACAACTTTATCTGTACATGTGCATTGTTCCTGCTAAAGTCCAATGTTTAAATCTGGATGTGTTTGTGCATTCAACTTTGTATGTATTAGTGCACCGCGCCGAGCCGAGCAAGATTACTGTGTGACCTCCACTACACTCTGCTGCCTGAAAACAGAGGCAGCTACTGTAGCACAGCAACCATCCTGCCACTGCAGGCAGAGCGAGTGATAGGCAGGGTGTTTCTGAGAGAGAGTGATTTAATCAACTCAACACCAAACAAACACTGTTCTCCCCTTGCAGCCATCACCACAAAACCTCACTGACCTACAGTCTCCCTCTTACCCTGAGGTAAACACTTTCCCCAAGTAGGGTATTTTCCGATATTGCTCATTAAGAAAAGACAAATAAAAAAAAAAACAAAAGCAAAAAACAAATGTAGCTTGGTGTTAATGGGGATTTGAAGCCTGAAAAAACAAAACTAAAATTAAAATACAAAACAAACAAACAACAACAAAAAACCCCAAAAAACTAAAACCCCAGCTCATCGACTCTGTAGACAGATAATCCTGTGAATACATGGTCAGCTAAAGAGGAATGAAAATGAGAACGGAACCAGGCCTGCAGCTGCAATTCAACTAGTCTACAGATGGCTCAAAACCACCCTTTTATTTACAAGAGTGATACGACACAGAGTATCTTTCCACTCCCATTTTATATCTAACAAGATGTAAATAATTAATCTATATAATATGTAAACTTGCCAGTTGCTTTACTGGCTCATAAAATGACATGAACTCTCTGTTAAATCTAATCCAACGCAGAACACATTAAGTAAGAGTTCTTCAGAGTGTCTGCAAAGTAAAACAAGCCAAACAAAAAAAGTCAAATGAAATATTATTATTATTATCATTATTCACTACTTGAACAATCCTGTAGTGATATACACCAGAAATGCTGGCAGATATGCTTCCACGCTTGTGCACCGAGGCAGACTCTGCTCACCAGGTTACAAAGATTGCAAGGTACACAACAAGGGGAACTGAAGTACACAGTGAATCAGAACAACAGCAACATAAATTAAATAGTAAACCAAACATTTTACTAATATGAGAATTTGATTTGCACCAAATTCATTTTGATTCAAATTGCTCCTGAAACTGTGAATGCTGTAGGTAAAAACCTCTGGTGCTACAATGTCACTGATAATTCGTTTCAAACTACATCAGTAATGTGGAAGCAGATAGGAAATAAGCAGACTGCTAACCTGTCTTTCCAACGTCTCACTAAGAATAGAAGGAATCTCTGTGTCCCTCACCTTCTCTCAGTGTCATTTTTTTTGCATAGTTTCTCCACTTTATTATTGGGCATTTCGAACCCCCTTTCTAGACAAATGCAGAGAGCCAGAATATACCACAACAGCATTATGGCTCACTCCACCAGAGCACTTGGAAAAAAAAAAAGCTATGTTAGCTTAACTATCTGCTTAAATAACAAGCAAAATAAGCTGGCATCCACACTACTGCTGCAGTGGGTACAACACAGCTGAATGCTTTTTGGGTGCAGACTGGCTCTTTGGGAGCAAAGACGATGATTGATAATTATGGTGACTGAAGGTGGCTGTTACTAATACCAGATGTCAAAACAGTTAGTGAACTGCATTCCTGCTATAGATAAAATATGTCACTATTTGTTAAGCTGCACACTATACTTTACTACTCTATAGTTATTTACACATACTAATATGTGCTTCTTTCAAGTACAGCACCTTTGGGGGGCAGCAAACATCTACATGGGTCTGAATTTAATATTTTATATTCAAAAGTTAATTTTTTTTCATGATACAATCAGACTAAATATCCTGTGTTACTTACTGAAAAAACACAACCATTTAACTCATGGCCATATGGTGATCTATTTTACACTGTAAAATTTATAGATAACAGCCTAACATGCAAGCTGTTAGGCACACAGCTAAATTAAAAAAAAAAAAAAAAAAAAGGGGGGGTAATTCACATTTAAAAGGCTAAACAATGCAAAAGGTACATCTGCTCAATGGTAACAGGTTGCACCTTGGACAGGCGCAGGTCTAGTTGTGCTTCAGAAAAACAAAGAAGCATTCTTTTACACCCACCACAAAATGAGCATGTTGGAAATGTTGAATGGAAATGGCTATCCTTTGCTTTTTTGTTGTTGTTTAAATCTCAAGTGTGGTGTTATTCAGCAAAGCTGGGCTTAAGCTGTCTGTTTTAGAATCAGCTCCGGCTCCTTCTGACACATAAAGAGTCTGAATGCTGATGGAGGACCGGTGTGTGGGGCCTGTGCAAAAGAAAATCTTGCAGCAGGCTTTACATATCAATGGACATATGCCCCCAAAGGCCTGACTCAACTGAAATCCGAGTGTAAATGTCTGGTAGCTGTTAAGCGGCGCACTCACTGGAAGGTGGACGGGAAATAAATTAAAAATAAATATGTCTGTTTTATTTCTGCTTCAAAGATCCAAGGTCTATAATTTTACACATTTAACAGGACTGCTTTCTCAAATATGCACAATCATTTGCTCCTGAGGATAATAAACCTTGGGCAAACCTTTTCAACATAATACAGATTTCAAATTTCACCAGATGTAAAAGCCATCTGCACAAGACAACAACTTGCACTTGCAGCAAAATTGAAAATCTTTTTTTTTTACCCTTACTCATTTAGTAATAAACCGTAAATAGCCAGCTCAACATGCAAGAGTTAGCCAAATGTATTATTCACTTTGCAATGCAGATTTGGTTTCCATGAGATGCAAGTCTCAATATACCGATGGCTACCTCCCAGTGTGAGAGCCGGAGGAGCTCAGAATTGAGCAGACTAAGTTCTTTGTCTTCACTGGTGAGAGATGAGAGCCCACCCACTGCAATCAAATGTGAATCCTTCAGCTGCTCCTCCTCTCAGCCCTTCACTAAATCAACAGTCTATTTACAGCAGTAGTGACAGAATCTGTGTGTGCGCACGTGCATTTGAGCTACGTGCATGCACATACAAATGAGTTGATCATTAATGAACACAAAACTGAGCCAGGGCAAGAAAAACAATGGCCTGGATCTGAAGCAGCAGTCTAATGAGAAAATCTAATAAACAAGATGTGCTGCTTATTGTACGGAGAAAAACACAAAAAAATTCAAGAGACATTTTCAGGAAATGGCTAAGGTGAAATTCGCTTTAGTTAGAGAAACGCGCGGGGTTAATTTTATCAACTTGACACAGACGAGAAATGAACAACAGCAGATTAGCACAGCGAGGCAAGTATAGGGTGTGTAAGTATAGGTTGCATTTTTTTGATAAGGGCCTGTTACTTTATATGCAGGCTAATTTAGAGCAAATAAAAGCTGTAGTGGTTTTACTGCAACATTTAAACAAGTAGATCCAGCGGCTCTGGCCTATATGACCGAACTTAGTTACCCCATTGTCACTCCTTTGATTTTCCACACTAAAGCACCTCTGCATGTGAGTGACAGAGCCAGGCTGAACTCCCAAATGCTAGGGGAAAAAAAAAAAAAAATCATGCGAAACAAAGAGAGGAACTTCAGTCCATCTGTTTTTCCAAGGGAACGCAGCCATGCGTGCAGGAAGCTTCGCTGTATGCACTATGGGATTAACAGTGAGGGCCTCAAATCTCCTACTGTCAGCGATGCCTTGCTCCTGGACCCCCAAAACAGGACTGTCAATCAATGTGGCGCCTCCTGAATAGTAGGGGCCTTATACACAATTGACTTTGTTACCTTGCATTCATTCACAAACTCCTAAAAACAATAAAAAGCAGGAGCTCGGTTGGATGATGTGTGTTAAAGACACCTGCAGTGACACATGCAAAGTTATGCACCAAATGTAAATAAAGAAAATAAAAATTGTGTCAACTGACAGCATCATGCACGTGGTTCAACACCCACAAAATCTTGACAAGACTTATATTTAATCGAATTTTAAATTCGATTCGATTTTTTTTGTATGCTTTCAGATATTTTGCCTTTGGGGTTAATAGTATGGTGAGTAACTGAGGCAAAGGACAACTGTGCTTAACACTTTTTATACCTACAGTACATCACATTATCTTGCAACCACAATTAAAATAAAATTGTGGTTAGCAAGTTTTCTATGAACTTCTTTGTGTCAACTACTGTGTAGTTATTCCAGTCCAGTAACAAAGCATGCTGGTAGCTTATGCAACTTCCTCATCAGACCAGGGCATTCCACATTTTGCTCATGGGTTCATTGTGCCATCCATTTAATCAGTCAGGAAAGAGCATACAACTGCTGGCTCCTTCCCTACAATAAACTGCATCTAGTTAGTTCAGTCCAGCAATAATAGCACTGAGTGCAGTTTAGCTGCCCGTGACTGTGTGACATGGCCTGACACAGCAGCAGGAGGTAGAGAGGGAGGGGTGGGTCACAGGGGCTTCTCTAAATGGGAAACACAAAAGAACCTACTGCTGATGCTGTCCGGATGTCATTCTACAAGGGCACAATGGGCCAAAAAAACTAAGCAGAGAGGAGATAAAGCTCAGGATTGGTATTACACTTAGCAAGGGAGGAGGGATGCTTTGGAGAGGACAATCAAAAAAACAAAAAAAAAAAAAATCTGGACAAGTGAATACATCAGGATTGCTGCCTAAAAAGTTACTTAAAAAAATAATTTAAAAAAAGTCTAAAAATGTGAGCTCTCCTTGAAAACTGCAAGTTGAGAGGTGTGATGTGCAACATCTTTATCACCTGATTCAATATAAAAGGAAGTATATGCTAATGTTGACATCAGGTATTATGATGAATACTGGGGCAGATTAAAGCCTCTGACACCCCTCTGCGCAACTCTTAGCAGACTTGAATAAAAATTGCTGGTGGCCATGCTCCAGAGAGCCCTTCCAGCAGGAACTGAAAGGTTGAAAAGTACAGCTGGGATGTCATTTTGAGGACATCAGATGTCCTAACATCCCCTCTGATAGAGGGAAATTTTATTTACAGCAGAATATACACCTCAAGTCTTTACATCTCATATTAATTAAATTTTTACCGCCTAGAGAAGAGACATTTTAAAACTCTTCTCTGTTGGTTTTCCTATTTTTAATTAAATAAACAATTTTGCAGTGTGTTAACTGAAAGGCATACAAGGAATTTGTCAGACCGATTTCGTAACAAATACATTAGATAAATTAGAATTGACACATGTAAAGATGTCCAAGTCTTATTGTTGGTCAATTATATGCCAAGCAAAAGCGAGAGAAGAAAATAATAAGAGCCTTGTTAAAATGGCCTGTTTTAGCATGCACAATAGGCTTAGCGCTTTGTAATTCACCTGTGCTCAAATTCCAGGAGCTTTCCACCTGAAAGTCTTTGTAAAACAACAAGACCAATAAAGAATATATGCAAATAACAGCACAACTTCCTCCACAATATGTGCAGTCAATCCCACACAACAGGCTGAATGTAAAGCTCTTAGAAGTGACACACTGTGCTAAGCTCCTTCAAGAACATTGTGTTCTACACCAAAATCAGCCCGACCGAGACCAAGACAGAATACCAAATGTCAAGAGGTTATCCAGATAATAGGAAATTCATGTTAATTTAATGTTTAAGAAATCCAGTCTGTCAAGAAGCGGTCAATAAATATTGTCTCAGATTGTATAGGAGGGAACGAACTAGCAGGAAGACGCATTACAGTGGAAAGTCAGTGTAAACTAACGCTTAATGTCTTCTCTATGAATACTTTACAGAATTGTACAAAGAGTAGTGAGTACTAGCATATAAAAGCAGGCTGCAGAGTATTGGCTGGCTTGGGACAAAGCTTAACTGAGTGGTGCTACATGTTAAGGTCATTCTGACATTCATTTTCACGAATTCCCGCACGGCCTCCGTTCTAGATTCACAGCTCTCCGGTGGCCAACGCAAATTAATGTGCAAGGCCTCTCAGAACCTGCCTGTGTCTAAAAGCCAGTGTGAGTTTCAGGTTTTGGTTACACTAGGGGGAGATGCATTGATAGCAAGCACAGAAACAGGTTCTTATTGATAGTTTAGAAGAAGGGCCTACTAGAATCTGGAGACCTGCCCACTCAGGACCGAATCCAACTCTTTAAGATCTACATTTAAAACACACATAGCTGTCATTCTTAACACTTGCTGACCACTAGTCTTGGATGGTATGTTTAAACACTCAGGTCACTGTACAAAACTGAGCAGGTGGTATTTAGCAAACCTGCTCTTGCCTGTCAGTGAAGTAGCTCAAGAAGGAGAGGGGTTTTACTACACTGCAATGCTTTGTGTGTGGGTGTGTGTGTCCACACTACAACCTTTACAACTCTTGTTCTGTCCGTTTCAGCACCCTGTCACAGTTGCTACACCCTACACATAAATGGTGTCGAGCGGGGGAAGAATAAACTTGCTCAAACAAGCAAAATGTCCAAGGCATTAAGCCAAAAATGACAAAACAAGTAGATTAAAAAAAAAGATGTGTAGATGTGTTTTCACATACTCATCACCAATCTCTGACTGCAGTAAAAAAAAAAAAAAAAAAAATGCTATAAATAGTATTCAAAGAGTCATATATTATTGGTCTACAAGCAGAAATAACTCAATTAAGCCCAAGCTTGAAAACAAAAACAAAACAAACAACACACTGTCAATATTTTATTTGTTAAACTATTAGTTTGAAGCTGTTGGGGCAACTTCCCCTTGTTTTTGGTTTAATTCTGACCAGCCCCCTTCTAACCCCATATTTGCAAAGCTTTTACTGCCATCCCATCAGCTGTTCTAAGCCCCTCCCTCATGTGGTTTCCGGCTAGTAACAGGCTACCCAATCATTAAGCTGGCTTCCACTGTGCTGGGACAAAAACAAAACTACTTGTTCATACTGTTCCTTCTGGAACATTGTATGGACTGGAAATCTGACGTTATGATTCACTTTTATAACTGCTTCTGTCAGCCCTGAGTGAAGCTAAACAAATAAAGCAGTGGTGCAAGAGTAAACATGGTGACAACGACTTGAAAAGCAGAACACACTAGATGCTGCCAAAAAGTTCAAACATTCCACAGTGAAAACGACTGTAGGGGACTTGACACCTGCTGTACCACGTAACAGCTGCCACACTCAGTTTCAAATCCAATATGTCCAAAACTACACGTTAACACCCATCGAAAATGAGACAAGTTAGTACTGCATGCATTTGCCTGTTGACACTGAAGTACAGTGAGAGACACTGATCAGGTGGCCATTTTGATGCTGAAATTAACCAACTGACTAGCACGCCAGTTCAACAACGCTCGTTACAGGTCTTCTTGTCAAGTGGCAGATGCAATAACACACATACCAAACCCTTAGTGGGGTTACAAAGCAAAGCTTGGTAGACCCGGATCGCTATACACGCAGCAATAACGCCAACGTCTTGCGACTAGAACAAAAGCAGCAGCGTTCTCAGTTGGGCTTACGTTATGTAAACAAGGTTCTGTGTAAGCGTGTGAAAGGGGCAGTATGATTTTAATTCCCGTCATAAAACAGAGGAGTGAACAAAGAAACCAAATTGCTACAAGGTGTTTTAGGTAGTCTACCTCTGCTACATCTGTTGGTGGTGTAGCAAAACATTTCTGTAAAAGGAGAAAAACGTCGGCGTCTGTGCGGATATTGCAGTAATTTTCAGAGCTGGAGAGCAAGCTCTAGACAGCTAATGTTAGTTACAAAGAAATAATATTGCGATGAAAAAAAAAATGCCGAAAGGACCTGTGACCGATCTGATTAGCTAATACAGCTGTCCCGATAAGCGACTGAAGGTTCGCAGGACAGAAATAGCTAACACTTGGCTTTGCTAGCAAAATGTTGTTTACACAAAACACCAGTCATTCACTGTGAAAGCATTTTCTGCTTGAGGGGGGTTTCAAGAAAAACAAGCAGCACCAATAAATAGAGTTCACTCATATAACGTTGACACACTGTTCAGCACATAGCTGACCAGACAGCGATTGAGAGACTGTTGTTTATGTTCAGAAAGGATACAGTTTCACCACATCGGTATCCATTCGCCTTTTACCCGGACTTGGAGACGACATTTTTGCTTCTTCCACCGCAGAACACCAGTGAGAAAGCTGAAAGCTAGCCCCCCCGGAACGCTAGACAGTCTAGCAAACGGTACTATCCGAAAGTTAACATTTGCCTCCAGAAATGCTCGCAGCGAGACGTCTTCCCACTTCAACGTATCTCTGCCCTAATGAGTAGCTGAGCTGTCGCTAGACCTCTGCCGTTCACTGCCTCTCAACGATATGACCATGGTTCCGACATCGGGATCCCTCCGCGAATGACGTCATATTATGTGCGACCTAAACGTCACCATAAATGGCCATGTTTGTAGTTTTATCCAAAACATCATTGTTTTTAATATTTAAGTTTCATTTGGAAACACGTACATGCCTGTTTTTACAGTTAAAAACAGATATATTGGAAAAATTATTTCAAGATGTTCAGGATATCGTAATTGCTCGAGCAGTGGCTTGGCTCCACCAGATTGTCACCCCCACATGTTGGCTCTCAGGACTTGCACCCCAAAATGTCTGGCAAGAGCTGACAGTCCATTTCAAGAACAGTGATTGTTTTTGGGGAGAGGGGGGCATCAGTCTTGTGATTCATTTCCGTTAACTGACCAAGTTCCCCCATTGTTATGCGAAGCTGAAATATACCTAATATCTTATTTATAGAATACAAACAAGACTTAATCTAGGGAAAGAATAAAGAAAATGGTCATGGCTAAAAATACCACTTCTACAAGGCCACAATACCTATCCATCTATCTATCTATACATAAATACATGCATGCACATAAACACACTTCAGCAAATAAAAATTAAAATAAACGTAAAAAAAACATTCCAAAAAAATCTTTGTGAAGCAGAGCCATCCGACACATTTGTACTGTATGCATTTTTCTTGGATTTACAATATAATTTCATTAATTTTTTGACTGGCCTTATCTTAAAAATCTCAGAAGAACGACATGCAAAGTAAAACAAACATTCAGAAGAGCAATTTATTAAACCCTTTTAGGAGCGTCTACAAAGACAAAGGTACATGCAAGAGAGTGAGAACTGCATCGGTAACGAAATATCACAGAAAATCAAGAATTTCAAACCGGGTAGCACGGATGAGAAAAAACAAAACATCACTACTCCAAAAAGATTCTGCTCTCTTCGAGGAGCTATTGTATCCATCTGGTGTTTAAGCAAAACAATACACACATAGGTACTTCCTCACAGTCTTTTTTTTTTTTTTCCTAATCTGAGGTTAATGTTTACTGCTCTTGCAAAGAACTCAAAATACGGTAAAGGTAAACATCATCTTTCCAGTGTAGAGCCATGTGGCCCTTTCTCATGATCTTCTATATTCCACAAAAATCCAGACCATCATGTTGTCATCAAGGACTACCAAAGCAGACATTGTGGTCATGTAAATCTTGTGTAGCCGAACTGAAATGTTTTTTAAAAAGCCACAGCATTCATTCACATTTTTTACTGTTTACTGAGAACACATTCATTTGTCTAATGACACAATGAACCTTATTTGTCCTTGACAAACACTGAACAGAAACAAGACCTCAATTGATGGCTTACATTTAATAACACTTGACACTCCTGTCATTAGTAATATGGATTCTGTACCACAAACAAGAGTGGAGGTCAGTTCATCACTTCAGTGTTGCAATGCTGTTTTTGTTTGCAAAGAGTCTACTGAGATGGCGAAGAGGAAACCTGCCACTGTCGGAATATAGCAAACACCCTTTTAGATTTGTCACGGGGGCCCTGGAAGAAAAAACAAACAAACAAAGCAAAAATCTGTAAATCTGTATAAATCTATCATTTACATGTTTGATGACTCTTTTCTATGAAATACAAAGATTTGAACTTTTTGTCTTGCCTGTGCTGGACTGCCTTCGTCTATACTGGAGTTCTTCTTCATGGGCATGAGGAGGTCCAGAGCAGCTTTCCAGCCCTGCTGATAAAGTCCTGAACCTTTGTCTGAAAAAGGGATAGCCCCAGGATCCACATTCTCCTTTCCTACGGAGATCCAGGGACACCATTCCCTGTGCTGAGCTAAGGGGTCAAATACATTCTTGGGCAAGGGCCCATCCTGAAATAAGAGATAGTAGGTCAACATTTGTATTATACACCTCTGCCTTAAAAAAAAGGGAATGTTTGTCTTTCATGTTTTTAATTTAACAAAATTTCTAACTGTAATGTAAACCAAACAAAATACTCAAATTACTCTTGAAACACTGGCTGAATAACCAGGCAGGACTGTACGGATTCCCTCAGATAAAGTCTGATGCCATAATTAAAAAAACAAAACAAAAAAATCCTTAGTAATGTTAGTTCTTACAAGACCACCAGTTGATGAGAGGCACAGGCGCTTTGGAGGCAGGCTAGTAGTGCCGTCAGTCCCTGGGCCATCTCCCTGTCCTCTACTGCGAGTTGCGGGCCTCTTGCCCCTCGTCAAAGGGCTTGGCAGTTCTTCGCTGGGGCTAGGTGAGTCTCTGCTCCGGGCACGCAAGGCCACTGGGGAGGAGGTACCCTCTCCCTGTAACATACACCAAGACAGCATAGAAGCAGCTTAGTATATTCTGAAGTTTACATTCACTTGTTCTAATTGAAAGGATTAATAAGCTTGCATCATAGCTTGTGCACAGCGTGGTTTAGTGTTTTTCCAGCTAGTGGCACAACTCGGGAAATCCTCCTCCTTACCTGGTCAGAACGGGTGGAGTCCTGGCTCCGCAGCTTCATGCGACAAGGAGTTGTAGCAGGGCTCGGTGAGGTGGAAGTCGAATGCTCTCCCTGACCATCATTTGGGGTTGCTGAAGCAGGACTCGTTGCCCGAACAGGGGTGCCCAGTGTATTTGTTGAATTGTCTGCTTCACCTCCCATTCCTTCCATCTGATGGAAATTCCACAAGCCCACCTTGCGCATACAGTAGGAGCAGGTGAGGATCGGCAGGCTCATGGCGTGCAGAGCAGGACTAAAAAGGAGGAAAAACACTTTTTTTGTCCCATGTTTCTAAATTTTCACCCAACTTTTAATGTCAGCATATGACAACACTGATTTCTATGAAAGGAGTTTCGAGTTACATCTCACCTTGCTGCCCAACCGCAGAGAGAAACAATACATGCTGCCATCTGGATAGCCAAAGGCTCAGAGCAAGGAGTTTCTCCCTTTCTTTTTTGTTCTTCCTCAATCACCTGCAGCATACTGCTGATAACGTCCTCTGTCAAAGACTGCAAGGAAAGAGTGGCCAATAAGTATAGGTGAACGAGTGACTCAGACAACTCTTTCTATAATCTCAATAATGCATTCTTTTAAGCGTATTCTCTAATGTAAATAATATGTATAATGCTTCAAACAGCACTGGAGTCAGTATCCTAAAAAGGCTGAAGCCATTCTGCAGCTTCACCATAGACTTCAGCTGCTCCGGTTTCATTGCTGGCAGCTGCTGTGCAAGGAGACAGGCGCTCTGGAAGCGCTCCAAAAAGGCAGCAAGAAGTGTCGATGGTTCACAAGCTGGAACAAGCCAGAAGCGCTCTGAAATAAAAGGAACATTTACCATGATCATTACATGGAGAAAAAAGAAAATTAAAGTTTATTCAAGTCAAATTACTTTTGCTGATATATAAGTTTCATGCAAAATGCTTGCTCCCACCTGGACATGGAAAGTCAGGCCAAGGACAAAACTTTTCATGCTGTGTCTGAAGCTGCCTTGATATCTCTGCAATGCGGCTTTCATCTGTTTAAAAGAGGTGATGTGCTTCAATTAAAAAAATTTTTTGGCAGCCTGACAATATCAACCTAACCTTGCCAAAAAAAAAACAAAAACAGTTTGTCCTCTAGTGTTGTTATTGTGCAGTTGCTTTAAGTTTCACTTACATTTTTCAAAGTCTAAAGTTGGCTGCAAGGATGCACATAGGAAAGCCTGGCAGCTGGAGCACTTGAGCATATCACAGCCAACACTGATCCAGCCATATCTGGCACACATCAACGGGGAAAGTATGCGTGGTTTGCCTGCCCATTTCAAACAGTGTGGTGCTAAGGGAAATTTAAACTTACATACAGCAAGGACATGTAATAATAACAACTATAAAAACAAGAACTAAGATGGCTCATACTGATTCAAAATGAGGGGGAAAAAAAGGATATTGAATAGGATTCCACTCTTGAGAAAAAGGCTTCTTTGTTCGTTGCTTCGCAAGGTGCTTGAGAGTTGCTTTTCACTTCCAGGACATTCAAATCCCCTTGTACACTTAAATCATCAAAAAGGGGAAAACACATCTTCAGTATGCACACTTTTATTTACGTGATTGATAAAACAAATATAACTGGTTAAAGCTATGCGTACTTCACCTTATATGTTTCCTATTTTCATTTTATAACCTCACAATACTGAAAAGAATCGATTCGTTTAACCTAATGATGGAAACAAAACAGCAAACTTGCAAAGTAGGGAGTTACTACCAAACTTTAGGTCCCCACCCCCTCTTATCTCTAACTGTACACAGTGGCGACAATTCAGATGCTACCATAACAAACTTGCCCGATGAATACAATGAGAGCAAAGAAAACACAAAGGCGTGCCAGTTCATACTGCTGTTCCTAGCTTACACACATCCAAACCTGCGGAATCTCGTCCGTCTTCTCATTACGCTGACTGAATGAAGCTAAAAGTACAGCTACCAAGCTAAGTGGCTAGGCAAACTAGCTAGCGTCAACTTGTTCTCCGTCTTTTTAAATTGAACAATGAGCGCTCTCTGATTAAAAAAATCGCACCTCTTGGAACCCACGCCTGTTGACGACACCCCCTCATTGAGAATTTCACGAACTTTTTCTGGGGAAACAATAGCAGACTTGTGTTGATTAGAATTGCCGAGACGATCCCCACGACTGCCGCCGAGAGTCGCCATGATCGGCTCTGTGGTCCCACGGAAAATACACCCTGAAACCGACAGTTCCGCTTCGTGATGCTGCGAGACCACAGCGCTGCAGCAACATCACTTCTTCATCATGAATATAGCTTAAATTTCGGAAGCGTAATTCCGTAAGGCTAAATTCATAGATTGACTGTTTTTAGTGTTTAAATGAAAGGAATTATTTATTTGGTATTTAATAAAAAAAATTGTGATTTAAAATGTACTTTTTTGTGTGTTTTTAAATGTAGGTCCAACATTTTATTTGACTTTTTAAATTTGTTTCCATGTATTTGATTATGGATCGTTTGTTAAATATTGTTATCCAGATGCAATAAACTGCAATAAATATGCTTACAAAATTACCCCTTCTGAATTTATTGTTTTGGGCAATATTACACTATAAGATTAGTAATCCATTAATATCTTCTGCTGTAGTTTGAAGTGGAGGCTTCTTAAGACTCCATCTGATGCGGTGTAGTTTGTTGTAGAACAAAGAGCTATATAAAGGAATTTCAAATAAGTAATAGGTCTCACACAAATGTAATGGAAACATGAATATTTTCAACTATAAGGTATGCTATATAGACAAAAACAAAGTCTCTTTGAAGAAATTCTTATTTGGTGGATTTTTTTTTTTTTTTTTTTTTTTTTTGCAACACATCCCACTATATACTGTTGTTAGCTCAATTCTTAGAATATTGCATCACCAGATTGTAGGAAAATGTATCTCTGTTCAAGCCAGCACAGATGTACTTTACGATCTGCAGGCATTTGAGTAAGAATGATGCGTTCTGAGGGCCCAGCATTGTCCCATTATATTTTCATCAAGGAATTTTGGATAAAAGCAGAAACATTTTTGTCCCATCTTGCTTATCTGACCATATTTTTAACATTAGGGAAGAAAATACTGAAGACATTAGTGATTGAAATTATTAACTGAAAGTATTAAATGAAATTTTACATACATGCCATCGCCTACATCACCTGCTCACTGATTTTCAACTCTCCTCCTAATCTAGTTTCCACATCTCCCACTCTGTCTTCATGGTGTGTGTCATCAACTTTCTAAACTCTGTTTTTACTACAGCTCTGCACATCACCTTTGTTCTTGAAAATCATTACCACTCAACTTATTCTCCATTCCTTAGGCATGTTCTCCAAAACTGTATTAAACAATCTGATCAAAAGCCCTCTGTCTTAAACATCTCCAGGTATGTCTTTAATAGCTGCCCCCACTTCTTACTACTCATCCTCTGCACTTCCTGATTCACTAACTGTATTCTCTCCAACTGAAAGCACATGAATAGAAAACAAAGTAAGACCTAAAACTGAACCTTGTGGTGCACCACAGGTGATGTGATCCCTAGATGATGGTGACAGTTTTTTTAATGGTTTGTTTGTTTCTCCCCCCAAACATAAGAATGCCACTTCATGTTCTAAATGATAATCTGTCTCCACTCTCAGTTGTTAAAAGAAGGTAAAAAAGTGGATACTGGACTACCTCACAGAACGTCCACAGTATGTGAGGTCACAGGGCCGTGTCTCTGATACACTGGTCTGCAGTACGGGGGCCCCACAGGGAACTGTGCTGGCACCGTTCCTCTTCACCCTCTACACTGCATACTTCTCCATCAACTCCCCACGCTGCCACCTGCAGAAGTTCTCTGACGACTCTGCCATAGTCGGCCTCATCACAGGTGAGGACGACTCAGAGTACAGACAGTGGACTCTGGACCTTGTAGACTGGTGTCAGCAGAACCACCTGCTGATCAATGCCGGGAAAACCAAGGAGTTGGTGGTGAATTTCCGGAGAAGCAGACCCACCACACTGACACCGGTGAACATCCAGGGAGTGGACATTGAGATAGTGGACTCTTATAGGTACCTGGGTGTTCACCTGAATAATAAACTGGACTGGAGCCACAACACTGATGCTCTTTACAGGAAGGGTCAGAGCAGACTCTACCTGCTGAGGCGGCTGAGGTCATTTGGAGTACAGGGAGCGCTTTTAAAGACCTTCTATGACTCTGTGGTGGCATCTGTCATTTTTTACAGTGTGGTATGTTGGAGCAGCAGTTGGCAGCTGAGAGGAAGAGGTTGGATAAACTCATTAGGAAGGCCAGCTCTGTTCTGGGATGCACCCTGGACCCAGTGCAGATGGTGGGAGACAGAAGGATTCTGGCCAAAATAACATCTCTGATGGACAGAGTCTCCCACCCCATGCATGTAAATGTTGCTGAACTGCAGAGCTCCTTCAGTGACAGACTGCTGCATCCTAGATGCATGAAGGAGCGTTTCCGCAGGTCCTTCCTCCCTGCAGCTGTCAGACTGTACAATCAGAACTGCTCCCAACAATCACAGATGTTTACATCTGCGCTGTAACTGCAATAAGTTAATCAACCGATTCGCACTACAACCTGGGTTTGCCTCTTATCTGTAGTTATTTATATTTAATTTAATAACTGTACAGTACTCTGTTTATAGTAACTATTGTCCTTAATGTAAATATGTAAGAAAAATTGTGTATGTTTCTGTTCTGTGTCCTGTGTACTGTTTGTTTGTATATGTGTCTTTCTGGCTGCTGTTACAACCAAATTTCCCCTTGTGGGACAATTAAAGGATTATTCTATTCTTCTATTCTATTCTAATTGATAACCTTGACTAGGTCTGCACAGTGCAAGCAATAACAATAATATTTTTTTCATTATTTTTATTATTTAATATACAGTGGCCCCGGGGCACTGTATATTGCATGTATATATATGCATGTATATAAATATATATAGCCTGGGAACGCCTTTTTGGCCATCCACACTCCAAGTAAAACTGTTGTGTTGTGGATACGTACCGGCAACCGCCGCCCCGCCCACCTCTAATGACGCAACGTCCTAATAACGAGTCCAGTGATTGGCCAAGTCCAATACACAGTGGGGGGAGGTAACGTTTGTGGATGTCTTCCAAACTGACTGAAACGTAAAATGATTCTACGGCTCTTATCAGATGTTGTTTTTATTTGACGTAACATTCTCCGCGACTGGATTGTAAAGGGGGAGACGATGTCGGACGCCGAATGTGCTCACAGTCCAGACCAGCTGAATAAATTCCAGAAATTGACAGGCAGGCCGCCGCACGGTGTGACGTTAGCAGGTCGGTCAAAAACATTAGCAAGATATGCTAACGACGTTACGCTTTACCTGGACGTTATCATGTCTGTACAGTCAAACTGAGTCTGTGTCATTTACATCAGCTGCTTTTTAATTTGAGTCAGGAATTTTAAACTTTGCCTTTACTCGTGATATTTTAAAGCATTGCATTCAGGCTAGCAACATCCCGCAATTCTGTTTGATTATCTTTTGATGTGTTGGGTGCGATCCTATCCAAGCTAACAGGAGAAAATAGCACATAATACTTTTGCATAGAGCTTTATCGGCTGTAGTGTGCTACAGTAAATAGTCTAATATCGGCTGGAGTGGATTTCATGGATTTAAGGTTTTATTCATAACAATTTGAAGGTTTAAGCTTTGTGTGTATCTGTGGTTTATGCTGCGGTTTGATAAAATATTTGATGGTTTAAGCGGATCACAGAGCCATGTCCACTAACAAGTTTCAAGCTCTCATTAGGTATGTTCTTAGTCATGGAGAGATTTGTTACATCTCTATTTTCCAGAAACGTATAGAGAGGATATCTTCAGTATAACCTCTGCTGGCCAAAAAACAAAAAAAATAAAACCCAAACATGTCTGAGATGATCTACTGTGTGTATACAATTTTCAAAGAATAGACTGCTCTTTGGTTGCTAGTTATTTCCTCTTATGCCTGTGGTAGATCCTACGTTGAGATCCTGTATACTTTTGTGTTTTACAGATACAAGCTGGTCAGGAAAGGGAAATTCTGCAGTACAAAGACCAAAACTGGTCACTCTAACAGATGCTGACATAGATCTACAGAGAAATATGATCTTGATGACTGATAATTCATTATAGACAATTGTATAAAATACTCATGTTGTAGTTTTATTGCTCATATGAAGTTTTACAAGACAGTAGAAGCAAATAGGTGCCATAGTGTGCCTGAGTATTGATGAAACTACAATGGGTAGAAGATGGACTACAAAACGCACATCCTCCTTCGCCACAACATGTTCTGACCCTGTTGGTTTATGGAGGTCTTTTAAAAGAGAACAGTCTGTGAAAAATTCATTGTAGGCTTAAAAAGAAGAAAAATCTAGGGCCAGGTGTACTAACGTCTACAGCAGCACAAAACCTTCTTTTGACATTAAAAAGCTGCTGGATTTACGAAAGAGACTAAGTGTCAGTATGTGAACAGGAGGGGGTTTTTGAGGTTGGTATTATGCCAAATATATTTGTATTTTCACTTTCAGGAGGAGAATATTTAAATGAGTCACACCAGTGTAAATTACAAAGTCTTCGTAACACAATTTACTGCAAATTGCACAAACTTTAATGCTGGGGGGGGGGCGAAAGTTGTGTTTTGGGAAAAAAAATTGTGTGCGTGTTTAGAGGCAAACCCCAATTGTTGAATCTGTAACCAATAAAAGGTTTGGTGAGTTAAATTAATGCTTAAATGTTGCAATGTGCTATTAAAACTAAAAGGCGAAGTGCGCATTCACACACATGGGATAGTAACATAGCAACTGAGATGGCTCATCATCTGACTGTAAACAATGTTTTGTGGTCTTCTGCACACCGTACAGGTCAGCTGTTCCACACAGATTTCAGGTTTATAGGGTGGGACAGTTTTTAATAATGCAGTTCTCCTCTCGATCAATCTTGCGCTGCACCTGAGTCCTAATCATTAGAACCCTTTGCACAGTGCTGAGAAATAACTCTTCTATCAGATCTTATATAAAAAGCATATTCATTTTCATTCGGCTTCGTCTCATTTATCATGATTGCCTTGCTGTTTTCAGAGAAAAACACTTCCATGAAACCTGAGCTTAAACTGGATTATTTTAGTTAGCAGGTATGCAGCGCTCTGCCTAACGCTCCTTCCTCTGGATTTTTGGGGCCACTAATTTGCATTCTTTCTACAATTTTTTTTTTTTTTTTTTTACTGAGCTGAACTGGCTGCATCTTTTGTATATAAATTACAGCACATTGTTAGTAAATTACCCTGTAACTGCGGCTTCACAGTAATTTGCCTCACTTAGTATATCTATCCAATAGCATATAAGAAATTAAATGTAAGAAAATAGGATTTTTCTTTTCTCTTCTGTGTAACTCCTTCCTCCTCTCGGTTAAGGATTTCTGCGACTGCATTAAAATTCCCTCCATCAATCATGTATCCCAGCTGACCTGAAGTAAAAATTATTTATGATAATCCTAAAGACTGCAATACAGCAAAGGAAATTAGTAATGAATGCTGATTATACTGAACCTTAAGCACATTCCTATCAGTTAACATAGATCATAATCTTGAGCTTATATAGCGTTCTTGGTTTAATGCCTTTATGTTTCTTCCCAATTTCCAGTAAATGTCCTACAACGACTCTTGTAATGCAGAGTTTCTCATAGTTATGAATATGAAAGTTGACATGTTATGTGTATAACCGGTAGAGCATTAGTCAGGTTGGATCTATAACTAGTCTCAAGTTCTAAAAAGCGTTTGACTTTTTAGATGCATATGCAGGTGATACTCTAACGCTTTAATTGATTTAATTGTGATATGTGATATGACCACGGCATATCACTATTATTACAAGTACTTTTATTACTTTTGGATAATGTTTTTTATATAGCTTTACAATGTCACATTTTATTTTTTTCTGTCAGTTTTTAAAAAGAATGTTTGTTTTATCTGGTTAAGCAGTGTCAAAGTTCAAATCATGCATAAAATTAAGAGCAGCATTTAGCTCAAGTAGTAGCTTTTTGCACGTAGAAGGAAATGATAATGGTTTGAGCAAAGTGGAGAAGAGACAATCTTTGTCAGGATGGTCCTGCTCGTCCTCATTTTTAGGATTTGTTTGGTTTTTTTTCTATTTCCAGGGCATCGAACACCACCTGCCCGCAGTGGGCACCGCTGCGTCGCTGACAACACTAACCTGTATGTGTTTGGTGGGTACAACCCCGACTACGATGAGTCAGGAGGCTCAGAGAATGAAGACTATCCACTTTTCAGGGAGCTATGGAGGTATCATTTTGCAACAGGCTGCTGGCAGCAGATCCGGACAGAGGGCTACATGCCCACAGAGCTGGCATCAATGTCAGGTGAAGCATTGTGTATTTAGTACTTCTGAGAATTTTACTAGTGTTTACACATTGTTGGTATTTCATACAAAAAAACCAAACAAAAAACCCCAAAACATGTATGAAAATCAAGTTTGGGGTTGCTGTTTTTCTGCAGCTGTTTTGCACGGTAACAACCTCCTGGTGTTTGGGGGCACCGGAATCCCCTTTGGTGAAAATAATGGCAATGATGTTCACGTTTGTAACGTGAAGTACAAACGATGGTCGCTGCTCAACTGTCGAGGGAAGAAGCCCAACAGAATCTATGGACAGGTAGCCACAGAAATCAGTCATCCTCATTTCTCACGACCACATTCACGTTTGAAAAATTTGTACGTTAAATTTTTGTTTCAGTGTTTTATCTGCCATTTCATACTTTCTGCCTCCAGGCAATGGTTATTATAAACGGCTTCCTGTACGTGTTTGGAGGGACGACAGGTTATATCTACAGCACAGACCTACACAGGCTGGACCTGACCACAAGAGAGTGGATCCACCTTAAACCCAACAACCCTCCCGATGACCTGCCCGAGGAGCGGTATGATGATACTTGAGGAGTTTAACATTAGGGGTTGGGGGGAACAGAGTATTGTGATATTTTGTGTGGCAATATTGTATCAATACAGGGAAGCCAAATATCAATATTTTATAAAATACAATAAATTTCTCTGGGAATACAATTTATCACAGTGAACTGCTGTATTATCAGAAACAGATTGGATATAATTGCCACTTTGACCCCATTCAATTGCCGACTGATTCCGTCTTATGGCAACATTCATGGCAGGTTATAGTGACATTGTTGGTATGCTTGAAAATCATTTTGCAACCAAAAATAATTATTAATAATAATTAATTTAACTTTGAGGACGTAATTATATATGTTACTGCAGTACTCAGTACATTGCAGAATCGCGAGTGAAGTGTTCTGATAACATCATATCTCTTTCCATCTCTACTAGTATTAAAATGTTAAAATTCCTTGTCATGGTGTGTTTCACAGATATAGGCATGAAATAGCACATGATGGACAGAGGATCTATATTCTGGGAGGAGGAACTTCCTGGACATCATATCCTTTAGATAAGGTACTGTACCACTGAAAGATTTTATATACCCTCAAATTACTTGTCACCAAAACTGAGTTCCAGCTAAGGAAAATCCATGTCCCTTATATTCATAGTCCTCAAAGGTTTTACTGTGTGAACCAACCATTTAAAAAATGAGTCCTCAACATGTCCTGAAGTTCTCCAGAGGCCTGGAAAATCCATGATTCAGGTGTGTTGACCCAAGGTGAGATCTAAAACCTGCAGGGATAGTCTTAGTCTAAAGTCTAGTCTTTTTTTGAACTCCCTAGGATTTATTTAGTGTGCCAATGGTAATAAGAGAAGAAATAAAACTTTGGTTTTACTAAAATCTGTACACTACTACTAAAAAAAGCATATAAAAATGCTAGCATTAGTCATTGTTTATATATCTGTACTTCTACGCAAAAGCTGATCAGATGAGTTGGAAATATTTTGAATTTATCAGTAAAAGTGTCTTCCATCTTGATAACTGTCCAAGTCTGTCATTTTCACACATGGCACTTTTTAAAATGTGTTTTTAATTTTTATTTATTTATTTAAGATACATGCGTATAATCTGGAAACCAATTCCTGGGAGGAGATTACAACTAAACCTCATGAAAAGATAGGTTTGTGTACTTCATATCATGATTAACTATAAGCCTGTGCTATCTTTAACAGTAGTGCACTTTACTAACATATCTGTGCTTTTGACAGGCTATCCTGCTCCTCGAAGGTGCCATAGCTGTGTGCAGATACGCAATGGTGAGGCCTGCTATACCAAAGAACATATTTCTGTAGAGCCAGTATCACTTATTAAGTACTGTAATTTCATACTACATCCTCTCATTCTAATGTTTTTATATATGAATCAACAATTTTCTTTATCTGATTTTTCTATTGTAGATGTATTTATCTGTGGAGGCTACAATGGGGAATTGATATTAGCTGATCTGTGGAAAATCAACCTTCAGACTTTCCAGTGGAGCAAACTACCAGCAGTGATGCCCGAGCCAGCCTACTTTCACTGTGCTGCTGTTACCCCAGTTAGTACAACACCATTTCTTTGGATCAGTCTAAATTTCAAAGTAGCAAAATTACCTTAGTACTCACCAAACTCAGAATAAAAATGTATACACAGAAAGTGAAATTACATGTTAGATAAAGCTGTTGTGGGTTCCTAGCATATACCATATAAAAAGATGGACAAAGCCATGGTGACGTCACCTTCTGGTTTGCAGATTCTCTCTGTAAAGCTTCTAGCTGATGCATCTGTTTGTAAATCCAAATATGACAAACTGTGAGGACAGTGCTCACAGCAATCTGTCCATCACAGAGGAGTGATGCCCTAAAGCACAGCATGGTTTATCAAACCGTTTTACAAAATATATATAATTTACAAAGTGAATATCATTCTGGTATAAATAAATAATGAAACTGGTTATTTCATTATGTAAATATTTATACTATGAGGAAAATATTTATAGAAATGTTGAAAATGTAAATTCAATGAAAAGCAGGGTCATTTTCTTCTTTAAAAAAAAAAAAGGAGTCTTATACAATCATCCCTATCCTGTCTGTTAGTAAATATGGGGTTTTAGGCTTCACATTTCAGAACTGGAGGCTCCTTGACAATTTTGACATTGATGCACATTATTGACCAATTTTGGAGCTGTAGTAACTACAGAGGGAAGAAGTTCATGAGTGATGCCATGAAGCTATGAGAACGAGTTGTGGAGGCTAAGTTAAGAAGAGAGGTAACAATCAGTGAGCTGCAGAATGGCTTCATGCCAGTAAAGAGTTCTACAGATGCAATGTTTGCTTTGAGAGTGTTGATGGAGAAGTATAAAGGAGGAGGACTTGCACTTTATGGATCTAGATAAAACATTAAGATAGGGTACCAAGAGAGGAACAGTATTACTGCATGAACTCAGGAGTGGCAGAAGAATGAGAGGGTGCTGCAAGACATGTGGTGAGGTGTGGGAGTGATAGATGGTTTCAATGTGTGGATGAGACCAGTGATTGGCTCTAAGCCCTTTCTTGTTTGCAGTTGAAATGGACAAGCCAGGCAGGAGTCTCTGAGGACTGTGATGTTTGGAGATGACATTGTGATCTGTAGTAAGAGTAGCGAGAAAGTGGAAGAGAGCCTGGAGAGGTGGAGGTATGCTCTGGAGGGAGAGGTATGAAATTCAGTAGATGCAAGACAGAATACATGTTCTCTGAATGAGAGGGAGACGGCGAAGCTGCAAGGAGTAGTGAAGGTAGAAGAGTTTAAATACCATCCAACCATCCAAGGCTACTGACAGAGAGGTGCAGCCGAAAGATGATGATGGCTGTTTTTTGTCTATATTTGTGGACATCTAATTTTGTTTTTGATGTTCTATGTTATTATATGGAACCGTCCTCTTAAAATAAAAATAAAAAAAACTGCTGGTGATCCAGAAGGTGCAAGGAGAACACAATGAAAAGATTTTGTTTGTTACCAGTTAGATAATCAATGATGACATTGAGGAAGTTTAGAAGCCTGAACCTTGTTAAGCTGTATACACTGTAAAATGTACCTTTTTCCCCTCTCTTTTGTTTTGTACCCAGGCTGGCTGCATGTACATCCATGGTGGTGTGGTGAACATCCATGAGAACAAGAGAACTGGCTCTCTGTTCAAGATCTGGCTGACTGTGCCCAGCCTGTTGGAGCTATGCTGGGAGAAGCTCCTCAGGGCCTTTCCCCACCTTTCTTCACTCCCCACCATGCAGCTGCTCAACCTGGGCCTCACACAGGAACTCACTGAACGTTTGAAATAGACTTAGCGGAGCAAGAACACGTAAAATGGAAGGGACAGCGAGGAGAGCGGCTCAGTACAAAATCGAATTCACAGGAAGTCTTAGCCCCGCCCTGCCCTCCCGCCTGACGTAGCCTCGCCTTAAAACCAAAAACAATGGGATGCCTTTTTGTTTTGTTTTTCTTCTTTTTTTTTGTAGTTAAAGTGATGAAGAACAGAGTATATGTGGAATGTTTTATGGATTTTACTCAAGACCCTGTGCCCCCACTGGTCCCTGCACTTGTGTCAAACTAATACACAGTCATGGTTTTCATCAAACAGCTGGAAATGGTTTATTTTGCCTCGGCATGAAGTCAAACACTGTCTGCTCCCATTGTTTGTTTGTTTTTTGTCCAAATCGGCATTATCTGGTAATTTTAAAAGTTCAGCGTGAAAGACGAATGCATGTATATTAAAATGAAATCACTTTTTATGGGGGAGGGTGGGGTAGCTTCGTGAACTGATGTTGCAGTTTGCACATTTTTGTCTTACATTTGTGGACATTTGTTTGTTTTTTTTGTTTGTTTTGGTTTTTTCATCTTTAAAAAAAAGTTCTCCATGCAGAGACGACGATAGTATTGATATCAGTCTGAAAAAGTGACAGACGGTGGTTTGTTAAAGAACCATGGCGGTGTTTTTTGCACATTTTAGCCAATTTAATACAATTCTCTATCTAATATATAATTTTCATTTCTACTGACCTGTTGTAGAGTTTTAGATTATTGTGAATGTTTTTGTGACTTCCTTGCGGGCCTTTTTATTTCACTTAACTCTCTAAGGTTAATTGATCAGCCAATTACAATAACCTTTCTCTCAGCTTTTAATTTCAAAGTGGATCATTGCATAACTTTGACTGTAAGTAACCTTAAATTTCCAGTTTCTCTGAATTATTTTTATATCTTAAAAAACAAAAACACATGCCATCTGCCTGGGATAAAAAGCATTCAAATCCTAAAAAATGAAATTAGTGCATGCCTTGAAAAGAGTCTTATGTTATTTGTGGTGAATTGCCTAAAACATGCAGAAACACTGTGCTGTTCCATTGGCATGTAAGGAAGTTTAAATGCTGGTTTTGCCTGTGTCTGGACCTCTGTAGTTCCTGTATTGTTCATTATACATCATATTGCTGCCTAGTCTGGAGATGAAATTGAAGCAAGGTGGGTATGTTCAAGATAATTTATTCTTTTTTTTCCCTTTTCATTGTGTTTGCTTGCAGGTTTCATTTGTAAACCAAACCATGCTACACATCACTGTGAATTTGGTGCTTTTAAAAAAAATAATATATGTATATTTAAGATGCTTATATTTGAATAAAGACTTGATTCTGTTTAAAATTTTACTCCCTCTTTGTTTAAGACACATGATGCACAGGGAGTTGCTTCAGTAGCAGGCTTACACGAACATCTGTTTATACTGCAGTGCCTTTTTCCCAAACTGATATTGAGGTTTGACAAATAGAGGCAGATATTTGCATGTTTAGTCAAAATTCTTAGACTTACAAGTAAATTAAAAGTTATAAAAGTCCCATAATTGCATATTGTGACATGTTGCTGGCCAAGATTGTAATTTTATATCCTGTAATCTTAAGAGCCAAGTGTTTAAATAAAATATGTTCATGTTTACCGATGCCAAATAATTTTCACCTTCAAAATGTGATTACACCAAGGAAAAAGGTTAGTTTTTCTTTTTAAATATACATATTATGATAGGATGTTGCCAAATGGTTTGGTCACATATGCATGAGTCTGCCTGCATTATTTTTACCTTGTTCCTTTTTCTTCCCCTTTTCCTGCTTGCTGTTCGAAATTACTGGTGCATGATGTCATTACCTGCTTTTTTTTTTTATATATTAACATCAATTTGTTACTTTGGGACACAGTTTTACAGGTGACCCCGAAAATGTTGTACACTGGGCTTGTATGAGTGTCGTGTTAAGAGGTCTCTAAATAAAGGTGTTCTGTAATGAGCTCTGTCCCCCCCAGTTTCCTTTCCTGTACTAATGCTTAGCATGACGCACACTAGAATTATCCAGTGTAAGACTCTTGCATGGATCGTTGCTGCCACTTTTATTCTTTTATTCAAAGTGCACAATAGATCAAAGTCATACATCCCTGTATTTGTTGTGTTTGTGAAGCTGAATTTGCCCAAATGCTAGTGAATAACAATCTCAAAGGCAAAATATCAAAATGAAAAAGCTGAGAGATTAATAGTCAAAATGCAAAAATACAGAAATTTTTTTTTAATGAATATATTTATTATATCAAATATCAACAAGATATTACAACGATTAACAAGAAAAATACCACAAATTGACATTGCTATTCAACAGCAAAAGCTTTCTTTTAATTACAGACAGAATTGGAAGACACTATTTTCTATATAAATAAAAAAAAACAAACAAAAACATTCACTTTAATCTTCAACATGACATTTCTGATCCCACATTTTGTGCTTCTGACCCCACACCACCAAAGATTAAGAAACCTTTTAATGTGTTTAATTTTCAAAATTACTATTTGGCACATTAACACGAGTGTGGAGAAGGAGCAAAGAAGTAAAGGGCCAAAAGGATGAGGTAGACCACCACTAGAGCTGTGCCTGCAGACAAGACAACGAGTGGATATAAGCAAGACATTTGACAAATGCAGATATGAGAAAGTCCTTGATAACATCTGATTGTGCAAAATTAATACTTACATTTCCGGTATTATATTCTGATATTGCTTACCTTGAAAGTAGTCACATTTCCCATCCATGAAGATGTAATTGACCACAATTACACTAAAGATGCTAGCCCAAAGATGAATATCGCTGAACACAAGCATAAATCCAACATCCTGGGAGGAAAAATAAATATATTTAAAAACAAACAAACAAACAAACAAACAAACAAACAAACACACAACATTTGAAAAGTCATAACTGGAATTATCACAAACAAAATACTAATCAATTTAACTTACATAGAATGCATTAAAGAGGATGAGCAATGGAATCTGGATCATGCAGACCTGCACAGCAATGCAACTTCCCACTTCAAGGCTGCAAAGAGGGGACAAGAAACGTTCAATATTTTGTGCATTTCCATTACTCCATATTAAAATTGAACCCATCCAGGTTGTAACAGGTGTGATAATATAACGGGATGGTGTTATCAAACCTGAGACTGATATTGTTTTGCAGTGCAAAAAGGATCCCATTGACAATCTCAGGAAGCTCTGGCACCATGGCCAACACCGTGACCCCAATGAAGTACTGCAGCATAATCAGATAAGCAGTTAACTTTAGTATTATAGTATTCAGTCAGATTTAATAGCAGGTTTCCACTTCACTTTCCTTATTTTTTAAAAAAAAAAGCACAATAATGTATTGCAATACCTGGGAGATGGAGGAATGGGTCAGAAAGGGCTTAATGTTTTCAGTGCAGAGGTCAGCACAGCAAGCCATCAGCACCGTGGCAACAATCAGCACTCCAAGAGCCCTCCACCGGGACCAGTGGACAACATGGTGACCTGCTTGTAACATCCATACCATGAGCTCATTGACAGGTTTAACAATAAGTACTTATGACCTCTCTCTTGTTGGTGCAAAAATAAATTATCTTAAACTGTTAGTGCCCTTTATTTCATTAACTTAAAAAAAAAAAAAAACCCAAAAAACAAAAAAAAAAAAAAACCCCAAACAAACCCAAATCATTATCATTGTAAGTATTAGATTGTAATATGCTCTCTAGAGGAAAGGCTCTTTCAACCAAATAACATTTCCAGATCTACCCACAGATCATTCCACACAGTCAGTGCATAGGGACATCCAAGTATGCATTTTATGAGGTATGATCTGCATTCTTGTTCCCCTCTAAAAGCCAGCTTACTTATCACCTTTAGCTCTTGCTACATTTTAAATTAGCATCCAGACTTTGCTAAAACAAACAAACAAACAAACTTCAAATTTGCTAATTCAGATTACTGGTCTGCCATGAGAGTCAAATAAAGAATAATGAGTTAATGTTTAATGGCTTGAGGTGCCAAGATCCTGTTGGGTGCACACAATGACAGTTATATTTCATGATTTTTTAGTTTAATGCACAAACATTCAAAGAAAGGCTTTTTTTTTTGCAGCTGTCATGACAGATTTCTTTTCTGATGTACTAATTATATATTTTAATCATATCACATTAGTAATTGTAATATCGCTTTCTCACTGTCACTTAGTAGTATGCATGTGCACTACAAATGGGCCTTATGCCACACACACACACACACACACACACACACACACACACACACACAGTGAGGCCATTGTTAGTTCATGGGAGATGTTAAACAGATGGTGAGACTCCCTCTCCTTATCAGGGATGTAAATCCTTAGGTGACGGCCAAGCAGAAAACAAGGTCATAATTCTCTCTGTGAGGGAGAAGGTTTTAAGGATGGGGCTGAAGGTATAGTGAGATGGGCCAACATGTAAGAGTTCTTTGTCTGCAATGTGTTTATTAAATCCTTCTCCAAAACGCTCACCAGTCTTGCTGGTTGCAGTTTTATTTAATATTTTCCATAACACAGCTAGGTTTGCATTTCTTTTCCCCCTAGAAAACTATTTAATGCAATTTCCTCAAACTTCACAGGCTTTTATATGCAAAACTGCCTTATTGCAAGACTGCACATGCTTGGTAGTAAGGAAGGCAATGAGCAATAAGCGTTTTACAATCATTTCACTTTCCTATTCCCAAAAAGATTAAAGAACCGCATGCACAACATGCATGCATGCAACACACCTGTTGCAACGTGGCCCATGGGCAATAATACTGGCATTAATACATGGTTTGGTGACAAGTAGATGGCCGGTGCTGATCTCACCAGTGGGGTTGGAGGTGCTGGTACCCTCTTGTGTGTACTGACCGTGTGCATGGCCCCCGTGACCATCGCTGATATGGATATCATAGATGTGGGAATGGGTCTTCAGTGTGAAGATCAGGCCAATTAGGTATGCAGCAGGCAGAAGGACAGAAATTGTGTACATAAGAGGCCTGCAAAAAAAAAAAAAAAAAAAAAAAAAAAAAAATCACTTTTAAAAAAAAATTGTTTAAATTATCACTCAAAACAATATCAAGCTGATTATGTTGGAGAAGTGTTGTGCAATCAAGCATCAAGACTTACTCAATATGGGACAGAATTAAATGGGGCTCACTTTGACTCTGTGGTGAACACAAACAAGAATGAAAAATCAACAATAAAATAAGATGCAACATGTTGCCCTGTAAAAGCCTAAAAGTTGAGTCTTTCCTTTGGACATTTAAGTGTCCTTACTGAGCTGATCTATAACAAAATACCCTATAACTCTATACAACAAGAAGAAGCAGCCACTCACCGTGTCATAGTGACAGTTTTTACAGACGAAGGACACAGTGGCATTGCTGGGAACATCGCTGCAGCTTTCACACATCAGATTACCAAAGGTCTTTGAAAACAGGGTAGGTGCAAACACACCTAGGGACAATATTGCAGCATGGAGGGAGTTTGGACTCAGCTTTTGGAAGACTTTTGTTTCTCAGTTTGTTTTATGCACATCTGCCATCCTTACCTCCAATGGATATGAAGAGCAAAGCTGAGCTCACTCCAGCTGAACGGCTGTTAAATCGTTGCTCCTGGTGTTTAATACCCCCAATGATCATACATATACCCTGTGCAGTTAGAGTTTTTATGCAATGAGTACAGCCATCTGCTTAAGACATCTAATTGCGAATATAACCAATGGGCACAATTCATCTGTTCTTACTGGTATGAACAGTATACATCCAAGAAGGGTGCCAGTTAACGCAGCTTTGACAACCTCTTCATAACATTTGGTGGCGGCACGATGCCCCTGAAGCAATGCCGTGATGTAGAATGTCAACTCTGTGATGGAGCCAAAAGTTGCGTTCACCACCGCTCCCACTGCGAAGTTACACTGTGCAGAAATGCTGCAGGAAGTATACACAGATACAAAACAAAATAAACAAAAAGAACTGAAATGTTATATGTAGTTAAGAGTTTCTAAAAACGTTCAGTGGGATTAACTTGCTATATGTTAACACATTAATTCATAAATTCAGAGGCAGCTAACCAGCGAGCCCCGGCTAGTGCCATCTGGTGTTTTACCCATGCAAGCAGGCAAATTTGCTATTGTTGTAGTTGTCAGTATCACTCAGTTGTCTATCAGAGTGTTTCTTGTCCTGTGGACAGACCTCAATTACGAGCCTCTGAATTTAAAAATCCTCCACCTGCTGCAGGTTCTGGTTGTGAGCAGGAGGAGGACTATCATGAACAGCTGCAGTCCAAGACTTGCTTCGCTGCCTACTTGTTGGTAGGGAAAACGGATGAAAGGAGCTGGGGCTAGATAGTTACCAAAGGCTAAAAACAATTAAATAAAAGGAGTGAAGTTTGAATTTCACCCACTACAATTTTTCATCACTTCAAAAATAAAATGAAAGAATTTTACCTGGCTATTCCCATGCCAATATAATACGACAGGGGAATAATGGAAATCATGGCTGTAGCAAACTTTGTCTCAGCTCTGAAGTAATTGTTTTCTTTGTCAGCGTAACCAATGATCAAAGTGATAAATACCAACGGAAGGAGGTCTGCAGTGGGCATAGGCTTAAGGACAACAGACAGACAGTGGACAGACCAGCAGTAAAAATACTGGTGGCTATAGTAGAACATCTTTTTACACGTCTGCCCTGGCCTGAAAATCCATACAGTTACATAAATCTGACAGCAGAAGGGTTATTATCATTATGAAAATTCACTGAATGCAAATTGTGAAAAAGCTTTGAATTACAATTTTTCAAAAGACTGAATCAGTGGCTCTGGAAAAGCTATAAAGCAAAAAAAAAATGCATCAATTATATCAAAGTTGCCAAATTTCAAAGTGTCAGAGACTGTCACTAGCTACAGCTAAGCTATGAAGACGAAAGGCCTATATCATATCTTTCTGAGTAAATACAATTACAGCATAGTTTAGAAAATTTTTTTGCCTTCACAAGACTTTTAGTAAAGTTGACCTCTGACCTTGACCTTGTGGTCACAGTCACCAAAACGTTTCCTATACATCTGTGGTATCAATTCTACAATCCTTGGGTTATCGTGCTCACAAAGTAGAGTGTCACCAGACGGCTTGGCGATCATCCCCCAGGCCTTTCAGGCTGAGGATTAAAAACTGTGACTGAGCCCCTTACTTTATGTCTAACAACTTAAAAAGGATACTGAGGGCGAAAATGTTGATACCGTGGACTGTGTATTTGTAGTAATGCATATTGAAAGCTTGATAACAGCATAAAAGGACTCTGGTTCCACATGCCTGTGTCTGCAAAAGAGATCGTAGAAGTAAAAAAAAAGAGTCAGTAAACATGCATTAAAAATGATTAGCTCCAACATTAACAAGCTATACACAGTTCAGTTTTGCTGAACTGTTTTGATCATACTTTCACTTTGAGGCCATGTGAAAACTGAAAGCCTTTTTTTGGAGATATGGTTCAATTGCTCTTTTAAAAAAGGAACAAAGTGTCACAGACAGCATTAAACACAAGCTACCACATTTAAAGCTCGTGGGAAGTACAAACGACCATGGCTAATAAGAAAGCTTTTAAAAGTATTAACACTGCGGTTGGTATTTTGAAAAGCATAACCAGTGTGGTAATGGAGGGGGAAATCCTTCACGCATCCTCTACCTTGATATCCACAACATCAATCTGTGTTTCAGTAAATAACCTTGTCCTTTTCCAGTGTGTGGATGTGAAGGTCCTCTGGTGCCATGAGAAGGACGCCGGTCAGTATACGAGCGTTGATTTTTGCTACTGGGATGGTGAAGACCAGCAACCAGGACAGCACACAGGCGAGGCAGTGCATGACAGCCAGGACAGGGTAACCAAGTAACAACCAAATGCAAGTGCTGACACGACACTGTGGAGACAGATTAGGACTCATGAAACATAAAGCTGTGGTCAGAAGCTTACATACACTCGTCATGCACATGAAAGTTGTGGCAACTTTTTTTAATTCTAATCATTTCTTTGTTCTTTTTCCCTCAGGTTGAATTATGTGTAAACTTCTATATAAATATTTCAGAACTGTGCACAGCACCACATAACTGAGGTCAGTAAGATTTTCTTACCCAGTGCTTTGAAGTGTTCTTTGGTGGCAGCTCTGGGACAGGGATCTGGATATGTGGGGGTGAAGACACTAGGGATGCAGAGTCTTTATTCATGACAGGTTCCTCACTGTCCGTCTCATGAGGAATGACCTCACAGTTTGGAGGGTTCACAGAGAATCTATTAAGTACATTATCAACCTGAAAAAAAATTAATAAATTCTTATTAGAGGATTTTAACTGAATGCTGTTATTAAAACCTATTTATCCTATTGAAAATCCTGATTTTTAAACTTAAAATAGCAACTCTAGCGCCTACACAATATCAAATTTAGTACACACATTACATTAAAAGGCTTCATTACCTTCTCAATACACTTCCCAAATGGCCAAATAAAGTACCATGCCAACATGACACAAACTTTTCCTAAAAGAAGCAACTCATTAGCATTATTTTCCAGATTTATAGAAAACAAGAGTGCTGCAGTTTTTTAAAGAATACATACCATAAGTAGCACCTGCCACTGTCAGAAACATGACAGCAGAAATGAGGATGTAGATTAACGCTATCCACCAACCAAATAAAAATACATAGCACACATTCCCAAAGGTTACCACTGAACCTGAGAAGAGACAGAAATCACAAATGCAGGTTAGTCCTTTAGTGTAAGAAACACAAATTTGCATGTAAGAGCGTGCTGGAGTTAAACAGAGTTCTAATATGAAAAAAAGTAAAAGGAACCCAGGCGTTCTTGAGCCTTAACAATGCTAAGGTCAGAGTGCAGCTCTTTCATGATCTCCGATTGGTCTTCAATGGGCTTCTCCGTTACACTGGCCTTCCATTTTCTGAAACCAAACTGAAGAAATAAAGGGATATTATTGTTAAAAAGACAAACATCTGCAGCTTTGACTGTGTGTATTACACCGACAGGTTCATAATTTCATTTGAGAGGGTCAGTTTAATTTATATATTTGATATACAAGTTGACAACTCAGGGTGAGTTGACAAAAGTTGTTGATTTATGAGATCAACAACTTTGTTTTACATGTGGACTCAAAACAAAAGCTTTAGCAGTTTAGAACTAATGTGAGGGATATTAGACAGGACTTTTGTTTTACATGTAGCCATTTTTAAACACAGCTTTACCACAGTTTAGAACTAATGTGAGGGACCAGCCAGGCAGGAAAAAAAATGAGTATATCAGATGTGGACAGCTCAGGTAGAGGATTGGTTTGACAGAGATGACAACAAGAGAGGCAAGAAGAACATGTGAACAAGGAAGAAGTGTTAGCGTCACCATTTGTTTTGCTTACAAGTGAAACAAAAAAAAAGTACATAAATGTTTACAGCTTTATCGTAATAAGCAACCACTAATGTCAGGCACATCACCCTCCCATCATGCTAACACTGAACATATATTTCCTATTCTTGTGGGAACATTCCTACCAGTGTAAAAATTACCCCACTAATCTTCAATCATAAAGTAAAAGCATCGCAGACCGTAAATTGCTGTTAACATCTGTATTAAGTTAAGGACGTTTTTTGCGCTACACAGTAACATAGATAAGTAACAGAAGAAATGCCTGGACAACAGAAGAGCTGTTTCAGGTGGTTTAGCAGCGTTTTCCATCACTACAGGAGAAGAAAAAGCCCCAAAACATCACCCGTCACTTCTGATACCTCAACGAATTGGCTGGCTATCACAAAACCACTAAAGTTTATGGTTACTAGAAATGAAAGATTCGGTGTGATTACATTTCTGAATTGTTGCCCTAGACTCACATTAAACTTACTGTGAAAGCTGTGCATCCCATTCACATGTGTATGTTAAAATGCTTCAAGTCCCTTTTCTTTCCTTTATGAATAAAAAGTGAGCAATTAGGTGCTGTACAACCACCACCTTGATCGAGTGGTTGCCTACCTTGTAGTTGTTGGCCTCCCTGTGTGCCTCCACCTCATTGTCAACTCTGATTGTAGTCCTTGTGGTGCATTCATGCCATCCCTCTTCTCCATTGCGTAGTGGAGAAGACCGGGCTGAGGTGACATGCCCCCCTGTGCAGATTAAAAAAACAAAACACCTTTTCTACCCCGTTCTAATTTAAACCTCTCTATATTTTAACATTTCACATGTCCATATACACAGAATCTTATAATGCTTTAGCCATGTTGGGAAAGGTGGTCTTGATCATACAGAACCAGCCAACTAGAGTTATTAAATCCAGTCAGGTATCTGCTACTTTATTCTAGTTTCAGCTAATGTCATATTCACCTCTATGGACACCAAAAAAACATTTTGGGGTGTAGTGGCAGAAGTGGTGTCCAGAAGCATCTGGGGAGGGTGTATCTGCAGGGCCTGTCTCAAGATGATGGGCCCCAACACAGAGCCTATCAGTTAGGGAGAGTCGCTGTGGATATCGATGCTGTTCTTGATGGACACAGGTCTCTAAATATGGAAACATTATAAAGAGCGTGAAGTATGGTTTTCAGAAGAGAACAGCATATCAGTTCCATTCATAGTGTGTTAGTTGACCAACATCCTTCCATGAAAATGTGTGTGACAAACACAAACCTACTGAGAGTCATACAGTGTCCATACAAAACCCATGCTCTCAATAGCAATCAGTCAAGACTGATTATCAGTGCATTGCAACTCAGCGCTAAGAATCCTGCTGGGCTTTCAAATTAAAAAAGGAATGCATACTGGTTATGGTTCATGAAAAGCAGTTGATTTAATGGTTGGTAAAGTTAACAGCAACTACTGCAAGAAGAAAACAGCACCAAGCATGTGAATTTTTCATTAAATCAAAACAGAAAAAAAAAAAAAAGTCTAAACCGAATTAAAGTGAGCAGTTGTTGCCTCTAGGAAAGTTACTAAACACCATCCCAAGGAAGCATCATATGACCTACATACATACATACATACATACAATACAACTGTGACCATCACAAGGCTATCCTCCACAACGCTATCATTTTAAACATGAAGGTTTAACAACAGCAACAACGTCGTTTTAAATAGAATTATAACCACAAAAATACAAACTGAAATTAGTTTTAACTTTTCTGTTTAACCGAAGGTGACTTTAAAGAGCACGTGGAACGCAAACTTGACAAAAAAACTCAAAAAACGTCATTTTTTAAAAGCCTACATGAAAGGATCTGCGCACGTGTGGAGGAGCACACGCTGAATAGTTTGGTCTCACCTGACGATGAATCAGCCTCGGATATTCTTGGTAAGTTTTCCACATCACTCGGTAAAAGTAAACAGTTTTTGTGGGACATTTTGAGTTTTTTTTGTTGTTTTTTGGGGTATGACACTTTATTCTCCGAGCGTTGCTCCTACTCTCTAATCCTCTGGACTTGACTTCCCTCCCTCTTTATTCTGTGCAGTCCGAGCGGCTATTGGCATTAGCAGTCACCCATTAGGACGAGGTGAAGTGGGCGGTGGGGGAGGCGGACGGGAAACAGCAAGCGTATTATATTTTCTGATATATAAATACAGACAGAGCGCCTAACTTTATTTTATTTTTTCAACTTCACTTTTCTTTATATTATTTTTATACGGATATTATTATGTTTTTTTTTCTCCAAATCTCAGAAAACCAAAACTGTAATTATGTTAGCGCCCCCATTGGATCAATATAATATATAAGTTATAAGTTATATATTTAATTACTTTTTTGTCACTTACCTCACTTTATAATTTTATGTATAACATTTAAGTTATTTCTTATGGCATTTTTGTAAGGTTACATTGATTCCTACTAGTGTTTACGTTGATTGTTATGTGCATTTTATTCATAGCTTGCGGTACCTTTCAAGAACAGAAGCTGACCCAAAATGCACATTTCCATTCCAGCTCTTCAAAAAAAACACTGTTTCAAAAATATATGTAAACCTGAAAGGTGTGTTGTGGTTTTGTTGTCTTAGCTAATTATTGTGGAAAGAAAATATCACAGTGATTTAACAGTCATTCAGGTGTGTTCATCATTTGCAAATCAATTATGATTCATCTCATAAATCATGAAACACTGTCCTACCCTCTATAAGCTGCCTTTAGGGGTTAAAAGTATCAGGATCGGTATTGGTATAGGGAGTACAGGCCCTGTATTTACTTAGTTTCAGACTGATACCAAAATTTGCAGTATTGCACATCATTAGTGCAAGCTGCATGCTGCAAGTACACGCTGTGGTCAAAAGTACTGGGCCACACTGTGGCGCAGTTTTTCCAGGGGTTGGCCTGGCGACTTTAATTTGACTAAAGTTAAATCCTAATTCTTTTCTTAACAAGACATTTTAGACAATTCTGTACTGCATACATTATGGGGACATTTGGGTGCTCTTCTGTCCCAGCATGACTGTTCCTCAGTCCATAAAGGCATGGTTGGATGAGTTTGGTGTAGAAGAACTTGACCTCCTTCCTTTCAACCACTTTGGAATGAAGTAGAACAGAGAAAGGGCTAAAATTTTACACCTACACACTGCCCAAAAATTTGTAGAAAACCTGGAAGAGTAAAAATTATTGTAGCTGCAAACGTGGAACGATTTGGAATGGGATGTCATAGAAGTTCCTGTCCTCGTGGCGGAGATTACAACTGTTACAAAAGGCAAAACACGAAGAAAAAAAATGCACATATCTGTTTCACTTTTCACTAAAATTTTATTTACATATAAAAACAAACAAAAAAATACAGCTGCACAGTAAAAGTGACAGTATTCTTATACTCAGTTTGGAGACTAAACACACAAAGCGCCACAGTTAATCTTCAGACAGCTTACAAAAAAACAGAAATTATTACTTTTCAAAAGTAATCTTCATTTCTATTTTTTTTTTAACACAAACTTTTTAGGTGGACATCAGCTTTTTTTTTGTTATTGAATTCATAGTGTGATAACTACTAATAACATAAATAATTCTCATACACTTCTATGTAACAAAATGTGTCTGTGTTGACTAAGTAGCGATTTAACACAGTTTACTTCAGCATCATTTATCCACAGTAAGCGTAAACACACGTGACGATAGTAGGTGATATTTTGGTTACAGCACGAGTACAGCGGCAGATTTTTTTCTTTTATAGAGCAGTTGACTCTTCCCTTTTGTTCAACATCATGTAAGCAGAAGAATCGAGTGATTTGTACATCTGGAAATATAACAGATTGCGAAATCTATGAGCAGGTAATACAGTACACACAGAAAGAGAGAGATGGAAAATTCTGCACTTTTTATTTTCAGATCTGAATAAGCTCCCTGTGGAGCATTATCCCAAAAAATATTATTTTTTTAACTGAACCGAGGAGGATGCAGTTTTGACTTAATATTTACAACAGAATAAGAAAAAGTAGAAATTCAGCTGCAAAAAAATGTAGAGGAAAAGTTGAAATGTACAATTTCAGTCCAATGCAGCAAAACTGTGAAGTAAGTTTTCCTCCAATCAAAGCAGAAAGTGTAGAATTATTGCACCAGGCAACAGAGTGTGCACATATAACTACACAGTTACAGTAGCTTATTTAATTAAAAGATAAAAAGAGGCTTTACTATTTAAGGCATCGAAAATGAAGTGTAAAAGAAGCTATGAGTTATCGTGTGTGGATCCAATTTCATTTTAGTCCCAGTGTGTACTAGAAATTCTTCAGGAAGTGAGAACATTTAGCATTTAGCTATTATTAGTATTTATAGGGTGAGGGGGCATGTGGGTAATGGTTAGTACCTCAACTGTACATAAGAACAAACAATTAATAGATATATAGTAGCTTGAAGAGAGAGCAAAACATTAAAATATAATACAAGAGAAGACTTGCGTTAAACAGTATTATACAGCTTCTGCTGCCCTAGGAGTAATGAAATACTCGTGAGATAAGACGTCAATAAAAAATATTAAATATAGCAACAACAAAAAAAAGACATTTTAAAATAGTCTTCTAGAAGAAGTCATTCATTGATAATCCCAGGAAAAGTAAACCTGGTTAATTCATCCTTGACTGGCACCGATAGGAGCGTCGGGCCCCACCATAACACACAGAGTTTGAAGTTGTAACCAGCAGGTTGGAGCTGATGCAGGCGGATGAATGAGTCGGTGCTTCAGGATAAAGACATCTGGGTTTCTGTATTGTTTCAAGCCATGTACGGTTTTAGCTGCCTTATTTGACTTATCATCCTGGAGTTGCTTTTAAAATTTTACTGGACACAAATAAAATATAAAAATATTTTCTTATACACAACACTTTTCATTCTATTTTATCCCTTTGCGTTTTTTTAAGAAAAAAAAAATGACCAGCTTTGTTCCATCTTAACGTCCAGGCATTGGGATTTTGCTGCACTTTAGTAAGAATTTGCGAAAGTATCCAGCACTTTTTTTTGTTTTTACCTTGCTATGTACGTATACCTTAAAACAGTCTATTTCAGCTATGATTTTAGAAGTCAGAGTCAGCATCCATAAGCTCCGCCTCCATTAAATTGGTCCTGGAGTGGATGGGTCCGTAACCAGCCCTCCGGCCTGCTGGTACCCGAGCCACGTGGGCCATTCTTTCTGATATTCCATCAGTGATATCCATTTCTCCAGGGTAGCGTGAAGACGCACTAGGCTGCCAATTGGAGGGAGGGTAACGCGGACCAAGACCCAGATCCTCTGGACGATCTCTGAAGGTCAGGGGGTCAGATAGCATGCTGTGGCCATAGCCATTCTGGCTGGTCTGGTACTGCAGGTAGGGACACTTCTCCTCGCATGACAGACGGCGTGAAGGTTGGAAGTCTGGGTAAGACCCAGGCAGAACTTCCTCCTCAATCTTCTGTTGTTGTCTCTGCTGTTCCCGCAGATTGGCAACCAGGCTTGGATGAGGAGGCAGTTTGGGCAGACGGGGCACTGAGCTGCGACCAAACTCGCGCTGGCGATAAACCTGGTGGTCCACCATCTCCTCGACCGGACGCACCTCCTTCTTCCTCTTCTTCTTCTTCTTTTTCCTCTTTATCATTTCCGGTGAAATTTCGGCCTCCACCATCCACAGGCGATTCCTCTCCTCTGGAGGGGGCACTGTGACAAAATAAAAGACAGTAGAGATTAAGATTTTTTTTTTTTAAACCCAAGGTCTAGAGAGCCAGAATCATGGTCTCCGGAGCTCACCTGGTGTACCAGTGGGAGTAACAGAAATGTCCTGTGGGAGGATGGCACCTCGTCTGGCCACCATCTTTGTCACATGCTGTGCCCAAGCCGACGACATGTCATTTGATGGCTCGTTTAGGTCAAAATTGATTCCGGCTATGAAAGAGAAGAAAAAAATTAGAGCCAAACCCAGTTTTAAGTCTTAATAGCGTCGCTAGAATGCTTTATTAGCCCTGAAATAATCAAACGTAAACAAGTGTGGCAGTAAACTCAAGTTTCTGGTAAAGCAACCCTTGCGAGGAGAATGCTATGAATGATATGCATACAAAACCATATTAATAGGAGGAGTTGGGACGTATTGCAGTTTCAGCTGTTCACCACAAGATGGAAGTAAGCAACCCCATTTACTGGTCACTACAATGACATCTCTGCACTCAGAAGTATTTATCTGAATTAGCTCAATGACTTCACCGAAATACTCACCCACTGGTCCTTCGTGGGACACGGTGTGCATACTGAAGGACAGCTCTTTCTCTGGATCTTTGTGGAGCTCCTTCCTCATCGCGAATGCCTTGGCGATCATCTTGCTTTTCTTTATCCTCTTCGGTTCATTATCGCTACGGCCAATGATCCTGGCAAAGTAGAATGATGGATGGCTACATTAATTTTTCTGAGAACAAAAATTCAGTCCTGATCCACTGATAGGGAGTGGGACCTAATGTTTTGCAATCCAACAGCTGCCATTTGACCTTAGATAAAATGCTGAAATCATCAATCAAACTCTGTCATGGAAAAATATGGAGTAAGAAAGCGTTGGCCTCGACTGAGAATGCAAACCAAAAAAAGATCAACAGTGCAAACTTAAATGCATGCACTGGAGGTACACAACAGGACTAAATGCATGTGCGTGTCTTCATACTTTGAAGTGATGGGGATAGAATCCAAACTTTTCAGTTTTTATGGACAAAAAGCAGACCTTTAACACACCACTATCACTGTACGTATGAATATGGACAGGCATGTAACAAAGATTTTAAAAACAGACTGTTGCTAAATTTAAAAAAAGGCCAATAATCATCATAACCTACAGTATCTCTTCATTGCTATAGCCATAACACCAGAGAAGTGTGTGCTGAAGTTTGTGTTAACTTGCTCACTTGCACCAGGTGCGTTTCCAGATGAGGATGGTGGCTTTGGTCCAGACCCAGGTGCTCATGGCGATACCCGTCCCAAACATGGAAAACAGGTTAATTTTCTCCACCATCAGACTGGGGCGGTTCTTAATGGTGCATTCTGGGATGGGCTTGTTTGTCTGAGAGGCGATTGTCACGTTGGCCTCACACCTGTTGAAAATACGACAGAGATGATTAGTCTGTGTCTCCAACAGTGCCCACAGTGTGTGCCTCCCACACCTTCTAGCTAGCCATATGACTGGGGTGCATTCAAATGCTGGATCTGGTTAATAAGAAGGTCTTTTACATGTTAGGGTGGGGAGAGAGTGGTTTACATTTTTGAGGCAAAATTCATTCCAGTCCGGCCAGTGTCAACACGGTGGGGAAAGAGGGCTGCATTTACTGCTTCATGCTGAGTGGTTAGATGGCGGTTTGGAGTGTGCATCAGGTTGTGGATATCTGTGTGTGACTGGATGCGGAGGGTGAAACTGAGAAGTGCTGAGGTATAAAGCAGCTTTTGAAGCAAGCAGGTGTAAACTTTAACACCTTAGGTCTTAGCCGATTGTTTTGAGATTTTGAACTGCTGCAAAACTGTAAGGCAAAACTTCCTTCAGTCCAGACAAGGATTCGAATGACTCCATACTGATCACTACCTCTGACCATTTTAGTTCCACCTAATCAAAACTTTGGTGCATAATGAGTGTATAAATAAAAGATTAATAGCATAAAAACTAATGTTATTTAACCTTTTCTAAAGGTTTTAAACAACAACTAAATGTCAATGCAACAGAAATGAAGTAATTCATGATATTAACATGGTTTGGTTTATTAGTTCTCACAGGTAGCTGCACATTGGCCTAATCAGCAAGAGATCAGCTGGTTAAATCCTAAAAGGAGAGCCAAAATCTCAGGCCTCAGACTGCTCAGTGTATGATGTCACTGAGAAGGGGTATCCTTAATATGGTCACCCCGATCACCTTCCATTCAACCATCTGTTTACAAGAGGTAGCCAATGAAAAGAAGGTTGCCTTAAAGGGAGAGGAGCAGCTTGCTCCACACAGTTGATGAGGGTCTGCAAACGTTAAATACTGTGAGTGGAGCCAATATTGGTCGACCAATATTAGCTATTTGCCAATATATTGGGACTGGGATTTTTAATGGCCGATACATTTTTTGTGGTATAAATCATATGGAAGAAACCGCCTTTAAGCATGTAACAAGTGTTGCTTAGTTCGTCCACCAGAGGGAACTCTGCAACTTCCCTATTGACAGCACATTTTCGGAAGGACAGCACAATAACCAGCTGATCCAAGTAGACTGAGGCAGGGTGTAAACAAGTAACCCACGACTAGTAACGATAAAGGAAGATTACTTTTAAACTGCATTATCATATTATGTTAGGACTCATAAATAACAACAAATAACAAATATTGTGTTTGAAAGAAAAAAAATATCAGCCAATATATCGAATGTTTAAATCACCAAATATTGGTCTTAAAAATCGGTCAGGCTATAGTGACAAATCATCCTAAGGTACTCTAATAGATTCCAATTATAAATATATGGAGATAGAAATTAGCATAATAGGTTTACTTTAAATTAATGTGACATACTTGGAAAAATGCAGGTATTTATTTATTTATTTTTTAGGAGATATGCATCCTGGGCCTGGCATGGTGGTCCCTTTAAGGTGGAAAGGGTAATATGCTGTGCAATAGCAGTGGTGACTTTGTTAGTGTGAGCAGTAAAAACACATAAAATTATATGATTTTTGTCTAAAAGAAAACTTACAGCACATAATCCCTGAAGCTTCTTTCCCACTCAGCTTGGTTGAAGAAGTCATAAAAGTGGCAGCCAAAGGTTATAAAGACAAAACCAAAGGCAAGGAATCCAAATATTCCTGTATTGTAAAGAAACACAAGGGCAACAAATTATATGTAAGGTATTAGACGCTTTGCTCCTTGTATACATCATACAGAGTAAGAAACCTTAATGCATTATTACATCGGCGTAACTTTGTGCTGAACATTGGGGGGGGTCAAGATCTCTGTCTAAATAACTAAATAAATCACGGTAAATTCCCAGATGATTATTGGGGGGGGTCATAACCCCCCCATAACCCCCCTGGAAATTACACCCCTGCATTATTAAAATGCCTGATTTCTGTGTTGAACAAGCAGTTAAGCCCAGGTTTCAACTCTCAGGATGGTTTCTCTCCGATATTGATCAGAAGAGAGTAGAGAACTTACCAAGTCGCAGCATTGTCTCATTGATTTTGCTCGCTGCTTTCTCACTCAAGAGACCGGGGTGGTTACTTTTGATGGAAAATAATGTCATAACACCTAGAAACAGAGAAATGTTTTAATTAAGTCTTTACAAAGATTTAAGAGTAACTTTTATGACAGTTTGTATCTCTTTTTAGCTCTTTGAGCTCAAAACATGACAAACCAATTCTTCTGAACTCACCTCGAATGAGAAAGTAGCCACCAACAACAAGCACCACTCCAATGGGTGCCAGCACAAAGCCAGCACGATACCTGTAATTCTTGTAGCCCACAAAACAGATCCCGCTCACAGAGTCTCCATCAACCTTTAGACAACCAGGCATAGACAAAAGGAATCATAAAACTGACCAACCTCAGTTGTAAAACATTTTAAAATCTCAAAGAATGAGGAATTTTAGTGAAAAGCCTCATACGTACCTCAGCGATTGCTAGGATGGCCACAGTGAGGACAAAGGGGATGGACCAGGTGACCATGTGGAAGTAAGAGGTTCTACCAGACAGTGGCTGGTGAGTAGTGCCCAGAGCTTTGAAGGATGTGTGCCAGGCATATGTCAGCATGACAAACCAAATCACACCTGACATCAGGGAGTAGTAGACGATGATGAAGATGGTGACGCATGACAGCGTTTCCGAAGACCTGAAAAGAGCAAGATTTGAGAATTTCTGTGATTTTCTTTTCTTTTTTTGGGGGGGTGGCATGCGGAGGGGAAAAAAATCACATGAAATCGAATCATATTTCATTGAGATATGATTCGATTGAGGTTTTGCACTCACGAGGGCTCCCCGAGTCGCATCGTGTTGTCGCTCTTGCATACAATCTCTTCACGTGCGCCATCCAGAAATTGGGCCAGCCAGCCGATGCTGCCCACAAAGAAACAGGCGTTGATGTAGAAGAGAATGACAGCTGGGTAGCGGTTAGAGTTTTTCCAGTCTGCAAGAAATGTGGCCTGAAAAATAAAGAGAAATAATTAGCAAAGCGAGAATGTGGCTTAAGTTAAATGTGACCCAATCCAAAAAAAAGATGGTGCTATAGTTTGTCTCACCAGGGTAAAGAAAGTGCAGAGGAGGGTGATGGTGCCAAAGTAAGCGATATAGGCGTGCATGTCATTGTGCTCCTCTTCAGTGAACAGAGGATTGTCACACTGGATACCACAGCCCTCCACGTCCTTGTACCAGCTCGACTGAATGTCCGTCTTCACCAGAGGAGCTTCACACTGGCCCGATGTGTTGAACTTCAGCTTTTGCACCGCATTCTGCAAACAGAGGATATAATGGGTAGTCTTACAGCTGCCTAACAGTTTGAGATCATTGCTCTCTACTAGACCCTGACCTCTGAGCCCTGACTTTTTAAAAAATATCACATGACATTACATGACAATTGAACATACCGAACAGCCCACAGGGAATTTGTCACATTTGAGAAAGCTGGGCCAGCCTCGCTCCCGATCCACGATGCTACATGGACCACGTGTAGTCAGACAGAGGCTCTGGCTGGGCAGTTCAACTCGGCCGTTTTCGCATTTGGGCATGTAGACGGCGCAGAGCAGAGGCTGGATGACCGACCAACAGCGAGGGGCGTTCCGCAAACCTAGGACACAAAAACAAAACTGAAACTTCCTGTGACATTTAACTTGGAGATGATAGATTCACAACAAGAATGACAATGATCCCGTCAGTAGTTAGATTTATGAGACCAGTAATGATGACAGTGATGATCGTTATAGACTTCCTATCAATTTCCAAGAGCTGGAGGTGGAGATCTACATATTAAGAAAAGTTATGCAAAAAGGGAAAAAGAAATTATTCACTTTGATTAAAACTGATTCAATCTGATCATTTTAATTTGCATGTTCTATTTGTACAATTGCAATTAATCGAGTAATCCACAACTCAGTCAGTGGAAAACAGAGAAGATGGGCCTGTACAATATGAGAAAAATCTACAGTGTTCAATATTGCAATGACAGCATATGATGAATAAACAAATATTGAGGTGTCCATATTACGTTCATCCTCCAGATATGTGAAGGAATAAGGTGCTAAGGAAGCAGCATTAAGTTGGTGGTATTTTCTCATTTTGTAGTAAGATTGTTGCTACTGTTGAGCTCTTTTCATTTATCATCGAACAGAACATTAAACATAAGATTTTTTTTGTATTTATTGCGTTTCAGCCAGTCTTTTACTGTGTGTTTATGGCCAATTCATGAAAGTTGCACAAATGATGCCCTGCCAATTTCGCTGGCAGGCAACTGCAAGTGACAAATAAAGGCTCAATTCAAGTCAATTCAAATTCAAGCAGGTAGTTAACTGAATACTTTTCTCGACTTTTGCTCAGGAGTAAATAAATGAATATATAAAATAAATAAAACACATATGCAAAAAATGACATAAAAATCATTTTGTGAGACTGTAAAATGAAAACTACCACATTCCCTCCCATATAAAATGTACATGTTTTAAATGTGTTTTATGAGAGCTGTATGCTTATAGATTTGAGGTCTGACAAAGTGAGATTTCGTGATATCAATTATAGGTCAGTTTATAGTCTAGATGATAAAAACTTGGGATTAAAAATTTACAAATTAAAAAAGTTTATTTTTCCATCCGTGCAACACTTATGTACGGGCAGGGTTACAGACTTCACCTTATAGCACTTGCATTTTTTTTTATTATTATTATTTACAAGAATGATTTACTAAATTAGTAAAAATCGAGACAAATGAGACTCTTTAAGATCTGTGAGGCTGACCTGGTACTGACAGGTCATTAGTGAGATTTTATGAAGGTCAAAGTCTTCTTGCGGAATATCTAAAAACCCTTTTATCAGCCGGTCTTCATTTGTTTCCGCTCTTAACATCTTTGAATGATTGTCCTTTGTTACCTTTAATGGATTTTAACCCCTCTTTTCCTCTTGAGGATCTTTTCCATTACTTAAACCTCCTGAGTACTTGTGAATTGTCACAACAGGCCATTATCATGCATTTAACATCTTATCACAATAGAACAATACAAAGTAAATACTGATAAATACGGTATATTGACTGAAAAACAGCCCATTTTCAGAGTTTCGGCTTATTAAAAAGCTTAATTATTTAATTGCTACTACAAAATAAAAGTATTTTCTAAATTATTTACATGCGATATCAAGAAGCTGGCTTCTCTGATATAAAAGACTAACGTACTAAAGTAGTAAATATGAATTATGATTTTCAAATCTTACCGGACCACATGGTCAACTTCTCAAAAGCCTCTTCTTGGGTGCTGGAGTCCTCCGCCAGGATCAGAGAAGTGTGAGTGTATGGTAAAGGCGATCCCAAACATGTGTTGTATTTAAGCACCTCGCAAGTTGTGGTTTTCTTGCAGGTATCCTCAAATATCGTCCCATTTGGAGACAGCACTGCCCCGCAGCCAGAAAGCCAGGCAGCCCAGACGCAAAGCATCCCGTAAAATCCAACAATGGGGCTCCAACTCTTGGAAGACATCTTGGGAGGGGAGGGGGGGAGAGATTCAACTGCGCAAAAAAAGGGAGAAAAATCACTTTGTTTTCTTGAGCTTCAGCAAACTAATGTACCGAAAGACCAAGATGGGTTGTTCTGTTCATTAGATTTAGGATAGGTTTCCAAAAGCGGCATGGTAAATAAAAAACTAACTTTAAAGTTTTCCCGAAGTCCTTCCAAACTTTTTCATTCTGCACTTCTCATCCGATCCCTTTTGGGTTTTCACGAATTCCTTCATTATCCAAAATCTAACCGCCGCGCAAAATGTCCTCAAGCGTTGAAAACGCGGATGGTGATCTTAGAGCGGTAATAAAGTATCCATTTGTGTCGTTTAAGCTGGATAGGAAAGTTGCAGATTCTTCTTCCCTCCCCCAACTTCCAAAAAAACTTGCCATGAAAAAGTCTGGATCTCTGTAATAGGATCTCCAGCTCACATGCGCCACCCCTTCTCCAAAACCCCCCTCTTTTTTTTTTTTATAGTGGCAGAAAAATAAGGTGATAAATTATCCTATATCTCTGTATGAGTTTGAAGAAGTGTTTTTTCTCCGGGTGAAGTGTCTGATGAGAGGTTTTTGTTAAGTCCCTGTGAGCTGCAGCTCACTGTCTGCTGGTTGTTTTTTTTTTTTTGTATCTCTGGTATGCACATGGTGGGGGAAAGCCAGGGCAACAAAACCTCCCTTCCCATCCCCCTCTGCAAGTGGAAGAATGTGCCTTATGGCAGACCTTCTCAGAGTTTCTCATCTCGAGGACCACCACCCCAAAACAACACCGACCCTCCCGTCTGACAGGTTAACTCTCATGCGAGAAGGGTTTTGTAATTTATTCTTATTGACAATGTGAAGGGAGTAAAGATGAAATATTTGCATTCTTTCATCCCCGTATAGGATCCCAGATGACCCTCAGACATTTTCAGAGCAATTTTAATTACATTGCATATATAACAGCCCCTGCATAATTCTGTTATGAGCTTTTCCATTGTCTTTGAATAGGTAAGAAATCACAAGCTAATAGGATACACAAATAGAAATAATAAGAAATATGTGTATGTATGGGTATGGTATTTCTATGCATTTTGCAACAACAGCGTTATAACAGTGGAATAGAGATCAGGGTTTCTCAATGTTCTGATCACTGAGTGTAAGTGTAGAACGTCAGCATGTCCAGTGTTTGTAATACATCTTTTCAAAGTATGTACATTGGAAATACAACCCTTTGTTTTTATATTATGACATGAACTGTGGATGAAATGAAGAACAGCGGGTGTTTAAAATGCTTTCTAGAGCAGCCACTTACCTGCAGGCCACACATGGAGAACGTCTGATGTACAGAAAGTGTACGTGCAGGCTGATCTGTGCTGATGACGTTTGTCTTTGGTCACAGTTATGCAGAGTAAACACTCCTTGCACTGGAATGTACATGTGCAGGCATTACATAAGACTTTCTAGTGAAAATAATATGCCTTAAGGTGCTCACAAGCCACCTCGACCTTTATTATTAATTGTGTGGGATTATTATTTGTTTACATGAAGGTTTAGCGATGATGACATCTGAATATCTGTGTGTGGGAGAGAGAGGGAGGGGCACAACTCAAAATTAGTTTCCTTTGGGACACTCATAATGGTCTGAACTTCCTCTTTTCTGGTTAAGGTGGCTATACTGTTAATAAAAACACAAACACACGGACAGAACTCACACAGTCACATTATTTTAGGCTCATCCACTTATCTTTCTTTTCTTTTGACTATGGCGGGATACCAGAAAAAGCACATACCTAAAAGGTCAAAACTCCACCATGTTGTTGTTATTGCTCTAATTGGAGAGTGCACTTGTGGTATTTGGATGACTGCTGATGCTTTGTGTTCTCAGTGAATCTGGGTTAGCTCTGCTCTGTCCTGCATGTCTTTGTGTGTGTGTGTGTGTGTAATGCGCGTCTGGGCCTCTTTAAAACCTACAGTAACACGGCTGCCTCAGTGAGTCAGAGGAGAGGGGACCACACACAGAGCACTGGAGCCCAGGCCAACACACACTCACTCCAACTCTCATGTACACACTGACTCACTAACTAGAATAAGAGACACCTACGGAGCGATATACTGCGGTTTGAACTATCACTTTGTCATCAGTTTATTTTGCATAATTACATAATTTCAGGTCTCTGAAAAGTGCTAATGAAGTGAGAATCTCAGAGGGGAGTTAAACTCACAAAGACATGTCATGTTTAGATTGGGAGAAAAAAAAAAAAAGGCTGCTACAAACACAGGACTGTGTGCGCGCCTAAACATCACAGGCATCAGGTTTCAAGTTGAGATGTCCTCGGAGGTTTTCATTTGCCAGGGAGAGAAATGGGGTGGAGATAAGAGGTCATGTTGGTGTTTGCTTCTTCACAGTTACATTAGACTTCTGGCCACGCAGAGCTCCCTGGGTAAGAAGTAAAAACTGTGCCAGTTAACTCTTCCAGTTAGGAAACAGGATTTGTGTCGTTTCTTTTTAATGAATATGTACAGTACTGTGTAAAAGTCTCCAGCCACTCCCCATTTTCATTTTCTTTGCTTCCAAGGAGTCCACTCCTTGTACCTTACCATTTTCAGAGGACTTGTTGTTGTTTGTTAAACCACTTACCACTGATTTAACCCCCTAAACTCCCCTAACTCAAGATGTGTTTACATTTAACAGACAACTTGGTAAAGACCAAAATTAAAATAGGATCTTTAGACACTTTATTCATAGTAGCCTGTCAGAATCTATATCTATAAAAATGGCAACAATAACACAGTTTACTGGGATAAAATAGTATTTCTGCCCCAACAAGGTGATTCCCAAAGAGCAATTAGCTGAAAACTGAAACATTTTGAGAAAACTGAACAGGTGGGCTAAAAACTATCTAGAACAGATGAACAGTATCTGTAAACCATGTCCTTAAGAAACAGAGGAAATAGAAAAAAAGAGAAAAAAGGCTGAGGTCTGCCAAATTACACATCAGACAGAAAAATCAGAGGCAACAGGTCCTTGGGAGGGTTGAATCAAAATTTGAAATTTTTGGTTCAAATCATTATCAATATGTATGGCGGTCAAGAGAGAGGTACAGTAGTCTACAGGCATCTATAAAACACAGTGGAGGCTCTGTCATGGTTTGGACTGCATATCAGCCTGTGGTGTTGGAGATTGTGTCAACATTGATGGAATTATGCACCTGGAATATTAACCTCAGATTTCAGTTGTGCATGCAATATCAACTAGAACACTTTGAGTCATGGACTAGACTCCCCAGAGTCTGCACCTCAAAATTATTGAAGCAAAAAATGGAAAAAAGGCAACGTCCAAAGAAGAGCTTTGAATGCCCTTCAAGAAGCCTGGAGAACTATTCCAGAAGAATACTTAAAGAAATTACAGGAAAGCTTGTTTAATAGAGGTTGTGTTGAAGAATGAAGTCAGTGATACCAAATACTGACTCGCAAGCTCATTAGAATTGCCTTATATACTGTATTTCCACGTGTGTCGATAAGCCACTGCTGTACCTTTCCCATTTTCCTAGCAATATACCAAAAAGAAAAAAAAAGGGTAGCTCAAGATTTTTGCACAGTACTGTAAATTTACAGCTTCAGGAAGCAGTAAACATTTATGAAAAGGCTGAAGCTAATCCTGACAGAAACATTTCAATAGAACCAGACTTTGCTTTGCTTTCAGAGTCAATAAATATTTTCCCCCCTCAGTCAGGGGAGGTCAGTCTGCACAGTGACGGGTCACAAAGTACAAACTGGCCTGTACAAATAACTACTTCAAGAGGGTGATTCAACAGCACTCCAGATATTCAGACATTTGTTTTCCTCTTTTTAAAAGAACTCTTCTGTATTTTAGTTTTAAAAAAAAGTGACAGGAAGAATAATTCAGAATTTAAACTAGATCAGTCCAAACACAAGAATAAGAACTGTGTGGTTTGGCAAACATTTATTTGTAATGGCAACGTATTTCAATATACACCCTACAAGAAAATCCCGTGTCTCCACAGCCATGCAGGCAGTCAGCTGGCCAAAATGAAAGGAGGCGATGACATCATGTGCAGTGTGAGGTCTTGGCAGAACAATTGAGCAGCCCAACATGGCAGCATGATTATGAAAGGTCAGAGCAGCAGTGTAAACATTTGCTTGTGGTTTTTGTCGAACGAAACCTGTTTACCATACTGCATGTTATTGCTTTAACTTTGTAACATGTTCGGAGGAAGCGCGAGGGGTGGGGGTGGGGGAGGTTCTGGAGCACAACTTTTCACAAAATGGTCTGTATGCATTGGCTAGGCCTTGTCTCAAGAAATATTTTAAGTATGCTGAACTTGAGTGACAGACACAGTTCTGAAGGATGACATTAAACAATATGTGATATACAGTCATTTTCAGCACATTGCAAAAATCAGAGCCACCTCACTGATGGTAAAATTATGCTTTTTGTTTTTTAAAAAAGTTTTTTTTTTTTTACTTTTGAAATAAAATAACACAAAATAAAAAAGATTTAATGCTTGTAGATATTTTTGACTGCATCTCTTCACTAAAACGTAACATCCTGAGCACCAAATATACCTTCTGCACTTGCTTGGGTATAAAGTTTGCTTTTAAAGTAACCATTTCAAAATTCAGTATTTGATCTGTCCGTGTGTCCTTTGTCCAAGAATCATAACAGGCTCAAAGGACTCTATTGGTTTAGTTCTACCAATCAACCCCGATTATGCTGGTGTCTACATGCTTCCTGCTCTCCTATTCAGACTTTGGTTTCTCCTGGATCAGCTCCACGGGTCAAAGCTGTGTTTCTGGTTGTAGTTCTGCAGCTCCATCTGGTCTTTGATCTGGTTCATCAGAATCTGAGACAAAAGCATTCCAGCCAGCTGCAAACCAGAAAACATGACAGAAGGTTCAACATGTGTCTCTTCTATTAGAAGCTGTGTGAGTGTTGATATGTAAGGCTCTACCTGTGGTATAGCCAGTCCCAGCGCAATGCCTCCTAGTAAGAACAGGTTGCTGTGGATCCAATCAACTATTTTGTCTATGCAGCCATTGGTGTGAATGCGGTTTCCAACCTTGATGTAATCCAATTCCTGAATGTCGTGACCACACATGGTGTTGATTACCTGCCCGCAAACGAGCACACAGGTAAAACACATGAAAAACAACAAAAATGAACCACAAAATTCAGTATCAGCATATTCTTAAAAGCAAGTTCACCGTGTCATTGCTTAAGATACAGCAGGAAAAGGGGACAGAGCAGCGTTCTCGGCTGGGGTTGTCCTTGCTGCAGTTGAAATATATGTTCTTTGACCAGTCCAAGTACGTCAAAGCACCACAGCAGTCAAACTGATGAGACAGAAGAGATCAGAAGATGGAGTAGCCACCTAAAGGCTGCCATCACCCCAACAATTCCCCCTTCAGACTAAATCCTTACCTCTTTCTGACCAAAATCAATAAGGTTTTGCAGATCAATATCATCTCTGTAGTGGACAATGGCGTTGTTGATCACCTCGGTCACTTTACCTCTTGCCTTGAAAGAAAATTGAAAAAGTATTTTATGGATTAAAAAAAAAAAAGTAAATAAAACAATGAAATAAATCTAGAATAATATGGACAAACTGCAGCAGAGGGCGCTCTCATCTTATAATACACAACCTCTCTCCCTGTGTGTGTTTGTTTGCTTCGTTGGCTGCCAACTCTGACAAGATCAGGAGTTGAGCAACCAAACGTGGCACACATGTACATGTTAGGGCCTTGAAGAGTTTCATCTCCATCAGATTTTGTAACGTCATCATGTTGCCTAGCAACCTAGACCTTTTAAAAATCATCCTATATTTAAATCTTACAACAATAACATCTCCTTTCTATCCAAAAACTTCAGTTATGTAACTAAGCAACTTCCTAGCAATGGGAAATAATGGCCTGTTTTTAAAGCAATATATTTTTATTTCACGACAATCACGTCAAATTTATATCCACAAAAGCTTAGTTATACACGATACAATATATTATATAATCATGTTGCACAGCAACCAAGTAGCGATGAGCTAAAATGACCTTTATTTGTTGTTGTTTGTTTTAAATAAAAAAAATTAATATCATGTGCAACATCATTAATAGGCAAAAAAAAGTAGTCTTAAGCACCAGTTTGGAGAGTGCTTTTCAAGGTTTTATATTAATGTGAAGCTACTGTATAACCTCTCATATGACTAGTGCTGATATTCTGTATAAACATAAAACAAAACTGTATAAAAATCATCAAATGATAAAGATCCCCCCAAAAAACCATCACACCCAAAGTTATTTATTATAGAATCAGCAACAAAAGAAACCTATTTAAGTTTTGAAAGAGTTGAGAATACAGAGAACCCAAATACATTTGTGTTTACATTATTCTGATTGATAGAACAGTCCATATTGTTGGATTACCTTATCTGAAAAGATGAAGCCCAGGACACCAGCAGTCAGCTGCAGGATGAAGATCACGATCAGACAGATACAGAACTGGGAGGAGGGAAAAAGAGCAGTCGTTACCACATTGTAATTTAAACCACCTCCTGTGTCTCCATGAAGCTGTTTCTTATGAGCGCCCTCACTTGTAAAAAAAATGTGCAGATTAAGCAAGAAAGCAGAGAACAACTAGTGAACTCCAGGAAGCAAAATATTTTTAATGGTTTCCTAGTGTAACCTGTTTGCTTGGCATAATATCACAAATATAACCAGTGATCTTAAAAGATTGTGTATCTGGACCCTTACAGGTATAATAAAAACTTAAAAATCCATTAAATTCTTCTTCCTCACTGTTTGCAAGAGGCAGAGGTTTTCTCGGAGGGACCCCACACAACCGCAGAAGGTGATGATGAACATGAGGACCCCCACGATCAACAGCAATACAGCGGGGTCCACAGCGAGACAAGCGAGCGCTGTTTCTAAAGCAGAACGGGAGAGAGAAGACACTCAAAGGATAACACAGACAGAGGGTGCTGGTTGGGAAACATTTCTGGAAAAATTATTCAGAAACTGCGTTTTCAAGCATGTTTCTAGTGAAAAAGTGGACTTCATAAATAGAAAATTGTTTTACCTGCGTGTTTCACTATGCGGGCATACACTCCAATTAACACCAACACCAGAGAAATTATCTGAGAACAAAAACATAGAAAAAAAGATTACCCAAGATTTCTTTATACTTGGGGCAATTAAAAAAATTAGAAGTGAAGTATAATATGCACTCGAGGGGAATATGAAGAAATATTTCTTTTATGTTTCTGCTTGTACAGGGTGCGTCATCATCTTTCCAGAACACTCAATTACAATAATAAGAAAAATGTGCAGTGGCTATACATGAGTCACCGATAAGGCTGCACTGATGATTTTCCAGAAACATTCACTCTGAATCTGTGTTAAACTGCAAGACTTCATCACCAACAATCGGTTGTTAAAACTAGGAGATTTTTCCAGTCCCTCTGCATTAATCTGACTATATTAACCTACAGCAACCTGCAGACTTCATTAAAAAAAATAAAGGCTCTTTCACTCTGCACTGTTTTCTCAGTCTCAATAGAATAATAGTAAATACTCTTCCCAGCCTGAATGACATAGATCGAGTTACCGCAGACACTGCGCCTTAATGTGGTGGGAGAGAGAGGTCAGGTTTGTCTTTTTGGAAGTGTTTAGTTTCACAGTCAAAGGGAAAAATAGGAAAAAAACAGAGGTGATATTAGAAGGTAATTCATGTCTGCATGCGAGTCAGTAATTCCCATGAAAAGCGGTGCGCACTACAAGACTCACTGTAGCTGGAGGGAATAGAAATGGCAACACATTCCATACAAGTTTTTACACAGACTTATCCTGTTTGTACACGAGCACTGCTTTAATACTGCTGGCACACTTATGCACAACAAAAACATGCAAAAAATGGAACAATTACAAATATAATAGAATGTGCAAAGGAAAAACTTCTACAAACACTGAGCAAGGACATAAGAAAAACACTGAAACTTCATGTCAGCTCTTAGTTTAAGCATTGTAATTTTCTTATAGAAACTGAAGTCTCCTCACATGGATCTAAACCTCAGCTGGTTTAATCTGCAACAAGAGATCAACTCTAAAAATGCTGTAAGAAATCTCCTTAAGTTCTGGCCCACGGTCACCTGACACCGCACCCCACTGATGGGAACTTTCTTTTGTTTACAACCCACCTTCTCAGCTTTTACATAATTTGCGGAATTTTAGCTTGAATGATGTTATTCAGTTCAGTTATTTGTTGAAATGGAGACGTATCACCACCTGCACAACCTGGCAACCTCTGTCAGGAAACAGATGTGAGGTGGGGACATTAAAGAAATGTGTGGCCCCATGAGGACACTGACCCTGAAAGTCTGCTTGGCAGTTGAATACGTAACAAAAAAGGAAATCAGTGAAACTGGGAAAACTCCTTTGTGTTCACCTTTTCTGGTGGCTGAAACAAACCACAGCAGTCTTGTTTACCTGGTGAAGACATGTGTAACCTTGATACTGACTGAGGTGACCAAATCCAATCCTGATTTTCAAAGTGAGAATAAAACTTAGTCAATGTTTAAACACTGAGCTGAGAACACCTGGTGTATTTGTTTGTGTGCATGCCTTTGTGAGTGAGACCCATACTTCCTTCTCCCTTCTAATCTTTCCCTCAGTTTCACCCTGAACACCAAAGTTAAAGAACAACTAAGTGAAACAAAGCAGCAAAGTGTGCTGCTGGCCGCTGACAAGGAAACGATGCCTTACATGGTTGGCATAACTGAAATCACAGCATAAACGTCTTTGAACTGTCTATTTGTTATTCAAATGTCCCCTGGAAGCTCCAAAGACAAATGATTAACCAGCACGCAGAGTTCCTAAAATAAAGGTCACCACACGCTGAGATCAGTTAGTCAATGCTTTTATAATAGCGCGCGATTACTTACCCAAAATATAAAATTAAATATGAATAGCAGGTACTTCACAACTGGGCTGACAAACGTAAACTCCTCGTCAGATCTAGGTGCGCCTCTGCTTGTTCGTGCCATGGCGACAGGTGAGCGTCTTTATTCAAGTTTGCGCGCAAAAAGAGCCAAGAGCTGGGAAAAGGTGTTTCCGAAGGTTAAACCGAACACCTCTCAGCATGATGACGACGACTGATTTGCTGACATGCTGACACATAACAGTAAGGTAACGAGTTCCCAGCTGCCCGCCGACCCTGGTTGATAGTAGCTGGGTGTGTAAAAACTGGGTGTTTCCATTTTTCCCACTGTTTTTTTTTTTTTTTTTTTTGTGTGTGTGTGTTTGTTTTGTTTTATTTTTTTCACAACAGATCAGACAACATGGGGCACTAAATGTCCCCTGATATTAACAGGGTCCAAGCACTGATTTAAAAGATTAAGTTGATATTTTATTAATTGGAAACAACGGATACATTATAAATAAAAACAAAAATAAAAGCCCAATTGTAGGTAAACATGTATGAGAGCAACATCAGAGACAAAACAGGGCAAAAAATAGCATATGGAAAAAAATATGTTTTTTTTTCTTTTCTAGTCTATCAGAAAAATGTAAACGTGAACCACCTTTGAGCTACAACTGTCCTCTCGCTGCCTGCTTTTATTTTGAAGGCACGATATCTTCATAACATCCGCTTTACCTAGAGGTTATTTCCGTGTTTATTAGGATGCGTGCAGAAGTAGTAATCAGTCAATTTTATAGAAATATATAAAATACGAAAATGGCGTGGAAAAGCGAAGGTTTGTGCGATGTTGCGCGTTTGTTTGCTAGTAGGTCTATTTATTTTCTTTAGCTCAGAGAAGACTTCTTAAAACAATTAGGCTGTTAAGCTAACGTTGCTAATTCTCTCTATTTGTGTAGCTGTAGCCTGTTAATTGCGGTTTCTAGTTAAATTATGTGGTGTTTTCGCTCCAAAACATTTGTTTCCAATGTCTTCGGCAGACTGTGTTCTTCCTCCAGCCTCTCTGCGTCTCCTTGTCCCTCCGGTGAGACTCATGTCTGCCTTCGTGTGGCAGGTAGCGCAGCAGCTCAAAGTGATGCAGTACGACAAGCTGGCGGACTTCATCAGTTTGGCAACAGAGATGGTCCCAGAGCTGCTCAGTCCTTCCCAGAAGGCTCAGCTCATCCTGGGCCTGAGAGCAAGGGTAAGGGATTAGGCCCAACTGTAAATACATTTTAATGTCAGTGAAGCTGAGATGAGGAATTAATAACCTATACTAATGTAGTACTTATCTATGTGGCCCCTGAGAAGGTCTTTTCCTGCTTTCACCTTAATGTGCCAGTGCATATCTAAGTAATAATATATATGGTAGGTTTTGAATATTGTTGTTAACTACAATTTACATTTTAACCACATTTAACCACATTTCTAAGGCTTTGGTACTCAATCGAACTACTTGGAACAGTGGTGAACGTTCCCAGGTGTGGCCAACCTACCAAAAGTACTCCAAGAGTACATCCACAACTCATCCAGGTGGTTGCAAAACAGTCTTGTTACATCTGGCATAAAAGTAACACAGCATTTCATAAAAAAAAACATCATACCAACAGTAAAACATGGAAGTGGTAATGTGACAGTCTGAAGTTACTTTGTTGTTTCAGGACAGGGTGACTTGCTATAATTGGTGGAACCATGAATTCTGCTCTATTCTAGAAAATCCTGAAGGAGAATGTCCAGCTATCGGGTCATGCCCTAAAAGTTTTTTATTTAGGTTATTTATTCAGCTTATCTTTGTCTAATATTGCAACTTGTTTGATGTAAGTGTGAGAACCAGACAAAAATCTGATCTCAGGAGGGTGGCAAATACTTTTTCACAGCACTTAATGTAAGGCATGAGTTCAGTTATTCATCATTTCATTCATTACATTTTTGTTGCTTTCGAAGTTAAAGTGTTTTGTGTTTCTTGTTATTACACGCCTAAATAGTGTGCTTCTGCTCATAGTGGCAGTCATTTTTTTCACAGTGTGTCGTGATCTTCTTTTTTTGCAGCTGGTTCTTGAGCTGTGTCGAGGTGATGGTGTATCCAACCTGCAGATGATCCAGAGTCAACTAGATAAAATCCACATCTGCAGTGCTGAGCTGAGCTCCAATGAGGAGATGGTGGGTGTTTTTAAAGACAATTCAGAGCTGTTTCATCACCAAATGTAAAAAAGACAAACAAGCAAGCAAACAAAAACTTAGGCAAACTGTGAGCTTTAGGAAAAGATAGATTAAAAATACAGAAAAAAAAAACCTTTTTCCTGTATTTTGTAAAGCAAAAGCTTTGTTGTGTCTTCTTTTTGACAGGCCAGTTCTGATATATTGAAGACATCATACAGCAACTTTGCTAGCCTGGTTCAGAACATTTTGAATGTTCCTTTTGAGAAGGAGTTCTTTTTTCAGGTAAGTTGGTTTCTGAAAAATTCACAAGTCTTAAGTTTTGAAGCCTCTGATTTAGCCACAATCAGTGGCTCATACGGTTCTAACTTATCAGTCACAAGGTAGCCACAATCTGTTTTATTGTTTCCTGCAAATGGTACCATAATTTACATGTTGTATTAAGTAAGACTTTAAACTTATGAATGCATCACAAAATTATCAGTGAAGTGTTTACTGAGGCTGTAGGGTCATTTTCTCATTCTCTTCCATTCAATTGGACTTCTTTTAGAACCAGATTGGTTTTCCCCTGCACTTCTATATTGGCTTCATTTTTCAGAAAGGGAAGCTATGCACAGTTTTAATGTATAATGCAGTGGTTCCCAAACTTTTTTGATGGGCCCCCTTTGTTTAGATAAGAAAATGTTCTTTAGGAGTGCGGGCCTGCACACACACACACGCACAAACACATCCTCCAACCACACACACCCATATTTTGCTACATTGCGGTTTATTTCACACCTCAAACATTTAGTAAACAATTAAGCAAATACAAGTAATCTGCAATAAATTACAGGTAGCAATGAAATAAACTACTGCTCTTTACGTACGTCCAGACCGGGTATTTTTGAAAAGCAGCTGTTTCGTCAACAGTAAACAGCGTTTAGAATCACCAAAACGGAGATTATTTAAAACTCATTTTTTTGCGTTTAGCACGAGGAATACAAGTTTGTAACCTCTAAGGATGTTTTTTCTCTTACAACGTTATTGTTTACATGAGATGAATTGCAGAATGGCAGATGAGACAAAATACTGTTACTGTTAATCTGACTATCTGCAGTTTTTACAGCTTACATTAGAGATCGAACCGATATTACACCGGTATCGGTCCGATACTGACCTAAATACTGGATTGGATATCGGCGAGAAATAAAAATGTAATCCGATCCATTAAATATCAAAAAGCACCTCACAAAACTTGCGACATGGCGAACTCGGCTCATAACCGTAGCACGTCGGAGCAGTATGCCTCACGTGATAGAGCGGCTGTGTGTATTTGTAGCCGCTGCCAAACCAGCATTTCATCTCCGAGGAAGTTATCCCAGAGAAGTAAAGCAAGTGTGTAAGTTCATCTCTGAATGTTTGTAAAGCATTCCCGCGTTAAGCTTAACAACCGATATATGGAGCGACTGCCTCTCTCCCTCCCTCTGCTGCTGAGTAATCGTGAAACTGATCAATGATCAGCTGATCGGCTTTTCTGTGAGTCCGTCTCTCTTCTTTGTTTCTTCGCACCAGAAAAGAAACCAGCGGCTGAACAACAGCAGCACCTTTAAGCTTGATAAGCTGTCGTTAGAATTTATTTAATATTACTTTCTACACCAGGATCCTTTTTCACGTAGCTGACGGCTGGTAACTGTGCAGGGGCGGATCTAGCAAAGTTTAGCCAGGGGGGCAGGTAGGGGCATTAACAGGGAAAAGGGGCACAAAGACATACTTTTCTTTCTTATTCTCATTTAAAATATCTAGCTTTTAATAAATAATTATCTGAATCTTACACCCAAAGTTTTAATCTGATGTAAATGTATAGAAGTCCATTACTGTATATAGTAACTGTTAAGTCTAATATACCCTAAGCTATAGTACTTTTTCCTTTGGGAAGATACCATCTGTGAATTCTGCAATTCTGTTGAAGAAAGATGTTGAATCTATTTAATTATTCTTGAAAAATAATTTATTTCTGTTTTTTTTTTTCACCTGCATCAAATTAAAGTTGATTATGTCGATTAAGCATCATGAGGTGGAGGGTGGGGGTGGTTCCTATTTTTTTTGCTGGGAGTTTGCAACCCTATTAGTTAGGTTGCTTAATATTTCTGCTAAGTACTCTTTAAAATACCAGAATAGGGAGGATGGAGTAGGTTTAAGTTTATTAGATTGATCAGTGTTGCTGAACTATGAAATATTTTGGGTGCAGTGTATTTTTACATACAGGTATAACAGAATAGCTTTAGTGTTGTTGTTTATTTAAACTTGAGTATGAACTTATACAAAATGCAGCAAGATATTTAAAAAACAGTTTTATTGATTAAAAGACACACTATATCGGATTCATATCGGTATCGGCAGATATCCAAATTTATGATATCGGTATCGGTATCGGACATAAAAAAGTGGTATCGTGCCATCTCTAGCTTACATACACACACACACACACAGTTACTGTCCCTCCATTTAGAAAAGCAGAGGCGTCACGGTGTAATTATTTTACGTGTAGTTGTTTTTTCCTGTGTAATAATGTTCAACATTGCTGTCAATACATTTTTCAAAAAATGCGTCTCTGTGCAAAATGGGTTCAAAAACATAAACAACTGTGGGATACTGTTTGTCCGTGATTTAGACAGGGGGAACAAATCGTGGCAGGATCAGCCTGATATTATTTTACTGTATAAAGAGCTAACATCTCCAAAATGCCAGGAGTAGTTAGTCATTACAAAACATGTTTGTGAACTAAAAATCAAGAATGTTGGATACTGTTTGCCCGTGATTTGGAGAGCCCAGTGCGTGCTCCCGACGAAGGGAAAAGCAATTATGCAGGGGAGACCTACCTTGGCACTTGTGCAGGTGAAACCAAGGGAAGATATGCTTCACCATATTTTCTAGTCTTTGGCTTGGAATGAAGTTGGTTTGAAACATATTCAGCAATGCTTCATCTCCTGCAATGTGGGCGAAGACTAGCAGTGTCCAAGCTTTTGGTTTTTTCCCCTTTTCATACCGCGCCCCCTGCAGTGGCGAGAAGGGATTCACCAGCCCACTTTGGGAAGCTCTGGTATAATGTATGCTTCAAAGCAAGTAGATGAACCTATAGTTCAGATATGATTTCTTTAGGAGGTTTTTCCTGCCAACTATGGCTCCGCCTACAACCAAAGGATCCAGCAGCTTGTGTCTGTCTTCCTGTCCAGACTTGAAGAGCTGCTGCCAGTACCAGACCTGCAGCAGGTACTCCAGCAGTACTACAAAAGTAACTTTGCAGCACAAGATCAAAATTTGTAACCTCTAAGATTTTTTGTTCTCTTACAACCTGCATTTCTGTGGTCTTTTCTTTCCATCTTAGACAGCAGCTTGGTTCAATGAAACACCTGTATCAGAAGAAATTGGACTCCATCTGTCTGAACCCTTCAGTTTGAAGACCCTGCTGCATCATCACAGACAGACGGGGACTCTAAGTTCAGGTGAGAACCTTTTTTTTTAAATGAAGTATTATAAATGAGTGAGTAATGTGTAATATATCGGGCTTTCTTCTCTGACAGCATGGTCAAGCAGTGAGGACGATGTCATTTTATCCACACTAGCCCTCCCTTCTCAAACTGTCGCAGAGAGGTTCACTGAGGCTTATAGTCAGGAAGATCATGACAGTGAAGAACAAACACCATCACTGGAGGGATTAGAAGAAGAATCAAGTCAAAGCTTTGATGTCACGGCAGATGATTGGCTGCCAAAAAAGAAACCAGGTCAGAAAAAAAAGTAGGAGACCAATATTACTCTTGAATCAGTTAGTCTTATCTCTCTGACTTGCTGTGCTTTGTGCTGTTTTCAGGTCCTTTCTCTTGTTTATTCATCTGCCCTCAGTGCTCATTCACACACCGCATAAAAAGAAAAGTCCAGGAGCACATCCAGAGTGAGCACCAGATAACCGCTTCTATTCCCACAAACTTTTCTGGGAAAAAAGTCAGGAGGAAGATGCGTCAGAAAAGTCAGAATGCTGTGAAAAATCAAGGAGAAGGTGACTCGGAGAAACAGAGGAAAACCAAACCAAAAAGTGTGGCTAAAAACTGGGAACGCAAGCAGAAAAAGGACAATGTAGAAAATAAGGAAAGGCGTAGATGGAAAGAGCCCGCGCAGGAAGACGGAAGGTTTCTGAGCACGCGACCTGTGAACAAAAACTTCACTGAGAAAGAAACCAAATGTCCGATGTGTGAAAAGTTCTTTGAACATCCAAATCAATTGAAGACTCACATGAAGCTCCACAGCTTCCCCTACCGCTGCAGCCAGTGCGAGAAGGGATTCACCAGCCCATCAGGCTTTTATCAGCACCAGAGGCTTCATAAGAGAGGACGAATATTCATCTGTAACCAGTGCAACAAGGGATTCCTGTGCAGGTACTCACTCAAGCAGCATGAACGCCTGCACGACGGTCCCACCAACTTGTGCAACATCTGCGGGAAATGGTTCAGCAAAGCTGGCATCACAAGACACATGCAGATGCACAGAGGGGAGAAAAACTACCTCTGTAGGAAATCCTTTTGATGCGAGCTGCTGCTTCGGTCTCTGGGGGGCGCCTTACACCTGCGTCCAGTGCGGCAAGGGTTTCTCCAGCAAAAGTCACCTAAATGTCCATATCCGCTCTCATACAGGGGAGCGCCCATACCTGTGCTCTGAATGCCCCAAGCGTTTCCTTACGTTAAACTGCCTGAAGAGACACACACTCAGCCACAATGGGGTGAAACCATTCAAGTGTCCGAACTGCGAGAGAGAATTCTCGCAGCAGGGGAATCTGAAAAGACACCTTGCCATTCATAAACCCCACATGTAGTTTGCAGTTCTTATTTTATTGTCAGGAAAACAAGTTTATTTCAAACCAGAATTCCAGAATAAACTTCCTTTTGTTCGAAGAAACAAGTGTGCGAAGCATTAACCATGCAGTCGCTAGAAGTATCAGCTTTGTTTTCTTCAGTGTATTCGGCAGGCATTAAAGTGCACTTGAGCATATGCTTACCATCAGCAATGTGAATTTCATTTTAGTTTCACACACCATTAAACTTGCTCACATTGTAGTGTAGAAAATCTGATGATGAAGCTTTCTGGGTGGAATGCTGGTTAAATATGCTACACTTTCACTTTTCAGCTCTCTGTGAAACTATTCTAACTTCATCCCTGTTTAAGAAACCTGCTCACAGTATCTGCAGCCTTCCCTTTGAGCTGAATCCTATGAATGTTCTTGTGCCACTGAATTTGTTTTTGGCATTCATGTCAACTTTCAGTTGTTTCTTTGGCATTGTCTTACTGTGAGGCATCACCTCACTGCTGCCAGGTGAAGTGAATAAAATTTATTTGTTACAATGAAATATCCAGCCAAGAAATGTCCTCCCAGCATTCACCTTAAAGTTTCTGCAAATCAGGCACACCACCTCTCCCTCAATGACACCTTCCGCATTCAAACTTTGGAAGGAGCCAGGACTGATCCACAGAGTCCTTTACAAACGTAGGCATCTGGAAACTTACAGTGAACACGTTTTCTTCCAAAGTTGGACATGTTTAGAGCAAAAGCCCACACAGTTCTTAGGAGCTCAGTAGTGTTTTGTTTTGTATGAGACCCTCTTGTTCTTTGTAAAATAGCTGGTCCATACAATAGCTTTTCAGGACCTTTGATAGTTTTGCTGTAGTGCATTCACAGCACTTGCGTCATGTCAGAGTTAGTCTATTGAGGAACATGTGAGGATAGAGACCTGTGAAAAACACACACCACTGTAGGAAATGCAATTTATTTGCAATTTTTTAATAACATCATTCCTCAGATAAAAATGCAATGTTACAGGAATATACATCAGATATTAATTTAAAACTTGCTTTCAAGGGACCATACAGTCTAAATATACTTTTTCCTTTTTTATTTACTTGTAGCGTGCGTTATAAGCAAGACAGACTCTGTCACCAATGACAGACTGACAAGTTACAGATACAAACTGTACATTACTTATTTACAAATCAACTTTTTGTTTGGTTTTTTCTTTCACTTTTTATTGAAAATAGGAGTAGAAAAAGTGATTGAATTAATATTCTGATTTATTTCATTTGTATTCTTTCCCTTTCTAAAATCTAAAATGAAATGAAGGAGAAAAAAAAATCAAGATCTCTCTTTTAGAAAAAAAGCAGAACGAGAGGAAGAAAAAATAAAAAGGTGTCAATCTGAGATCATGTCACTTAGCAACCTCAGAACAAATGAAATTCCTCGCACAGTCGAGGGGGAGTGGCTTACGTTAAAGAATTCAGTTACAAAAAAAGAAAAGAAAAAAAATGGCCATCTGCCTCCGAAGCTATCAAGCACAATAACACACTCTAGTTCATTTTTCTGATCGTAAATAGTGCTGTTATTAAATACTACATTTAACAGTAGCGTCACTACTAATATTACAAGGAATTGGTCTTTGTGTGATCACCTCTCTCCAAAAAAATAAACTCAAGGATTGACAACAGACGTCTCTCTGACAGAGAAGAACAAAAACAGCTCAGTCCTGTTAATGGCCCTTTAACACTTTGCATTAGTAGTGACGTACACGTAAGATCATACAGAGCAGCACAGCCCTGATATATAAATGAGGAACAGAAAGAAGGTAAACACTGTGCTGTACGTAGAGCTGTGGATCTCTTGCCACTAAATCAAGCTGGCCAAAAGCAGGGAAGTGCCTTCTTTGCTTAAAGAGATGCTCCTGCTTCAGCAGTAATGGAAGAAAACACTCGTGATGCTCTCAAATGGGCCCACTCATCTATTTAAAGCTGCATCTGCACGCGCAGACACATACAAGACCTCTATGTTTCTAACTCAACCGAGGCCTTTTATGTGTGTGCTGGTCAGAACATTTCTCTTCCATAAATGGCTATGTAGAAGGAAAATCTACAAATATAAAGTGACTCCTCAGGTGTGAGTAAGAGCATATAACTGTATCCTACATTCACGGGGTGACTGGAGAAATAGTTCTCATCTGCGATGCAATGTTAAGTAGCTCTTGTCTGTAAAATGAAGAGAGGAGAAGCAGATACAGGCGGAGACATTCGTGGTTCTAATGAGGTGAAAGCTGTTCCAAAACCAGAACCGCTGACAGTCAAGTCTGCATTGTAAAGCTGCTGCCACGCCTCTGAAGTAATATCCCAAAGAGAGTCGCGTTTGCTGCTACAGAAAGACTCGATCTTAGTGTCAAAACTCAGTTCCAGGCAGGGCTCTCTGTGATTTGGAATGAATGGGGGATAACACACAAGGCCTTTGAGGTCCTGACGAAACAGTCATACTAAATATTCACATAAAAGGTGCTGTTGTAGGTGCCGCTATACGATGAGTGAATTCTAGTCTATACATTATTCCTAAACCCACTGGGCAAGCAAATTTCATCTATCAGGTTCAGCTATGAGCTTAGCAGCCCTGGAAAAAAGTCGCCACCAATATTTGATGACTTAACGTGGTGCTATGAGGGGAAAAATGAATAAAATCAGCTGTTTGGGTGCTGCTTAATATGCAAAGAGCTGGCTATGAAACTCAGCAGTGATCACTTACTTAAAGCTAAATCAATCACTTCTACTTTGTTGAAGATGTATTGGTTTCATTGAGCCAAACAGATTAAATACAACGTGTAATGATCATGTAATCCAAATTTGTAGTTTTAAACAGGCTGCGTGTCCTTGATCGCATTTAGTCCATCAAGGAGTGAATGAAATGCACCTCTGCCCCACTGCATTTCCTTACCGACCTGTGATGTTTCTTCGTAAGATCACGTCTTTGCACGAGCAACAAACAGATGAAGGTAAATCTTCACACAAAATTAGTCTCTCTCTCTCTTTTTTGAATAAATAAACTCACAGAATGGCACCTGAAACCTGATCAGGGTGTTTCTTTAAATAAAACCAGATTCTTTCATCCATCCCACAAGCTGCAACAACCTGCCCCGAACAGTCATTTAATATCATATAATATAGCTATAATATTCCTATCATTTAATATCTAAAATAGAAGACATGCAGTACAAAGTTGCATGTAACAATATGTTCCCTCTTTCCGTTTCTGCCCTCTTTCCCAAAGCGCTCATTAGCATCGAAGTCAAAATAACATCTGAGGTGATTCTCTTGATGATTTTAATTCTACTCCTACGACAGCTGGCTATTATAATTGTACCTGGAAAATAAAATACAATTTATATTCAAAATAGTCATCTTAAAATATCTTTGTCGGCATCAAACAGTGATCAACAAACGCTTTGATTTACAAGAAAATATAATATGCATCTGCTGCAACAATGATAGATCCACGTGAGGAGATCTGAGTGACCGAGACGGGGAAAGATTACAAGACTTCTGCTCTCCAGCCTCACACTCTCCGAACTGGCAAAGTTAAGGATAAACACACAACTCTAATACTTTTAAAAAGTGTGTAAAATGCTATTTTTTTGTTTCTTTATTTTCATTTTTTAAATACTGAACAGATTAAAAATTTCTCAATGTACAGCAGCTTTTCTCCGTAACGATAAAAATCAGTCTTGTCATCCTTTTGTGGCTCCTCAGTGTCAAGATTTCATGAAGCAGTGACCATGTTTGTATTTCCAGGCTAAATCCAACAGATAACATTGTTGGTGAATAAATATGGGAAAACCATGAATTTCATTTTGCGTTCTTTGAAATAAACGGTCAAATTGCTGCAGTCTGGAGCTTTTACTGTAAATGCAGACAAAAGATCTTATCGAATTAGTTCGCCAGGCGCAAAACTACTTGACTTCCTACTCTGCACACAACGCAGATGAATAAATGACTCTACACAGACATGTAGTTCAAGTCCTCCAATATCTTTTTTTGGAAGTAAAAGAAGAAAAAGAAAAGAGGCTACACGATTTAAACGGCTCAAAATAACCCATAAAGATATCTAGTCCTTGGTAGGTGCCATTTTTGGTTAGGTCTTTTAAAAATGTACAGTGTGTATATGTTTTGCTGATGTAGGACTACTTGAAGAGAGACACGTCTCTCAGTGCTACAGTAGGAGTAATAACCAGACTCTGACCTGCACTTACAGGTTGCTGGTAGGACGTTTCAGACCTCTGGCCAAAACACAAAAACAAACACGAGCAAAAGATCTGTCTGCTGCTTAAAGTTGGGGTCTTGAGCCTTTTATTTTTGGAGTCACAAGCAGGGGCGATGGATTGCTTTCCTGTGGTGTAGCTGATTGTGAAGCAACCTTTCCGAATCTTCCTCAACAGCTCAGGATGTGGGCATTAAGCTGAAAAGCTCCATGTTTTGCTGGTCTATTGAAAAGAGAAACATCCACTCTTACCTGCACTTACAGGTTGCTGGTAGGAAAAGCTCCATGGTCTATTATGAAACATCCATAAACGTCCATAGCTTAAACATTCAGTTTTCTTTTTCGGCGCTTACTTATTTCCCGCTGCTTCCTTTTGCTTAAAAAATACATTAAAGTGGGAATTCATACTGACCTCCTGTCAGCAAGCCTATATAGAACATTTCCAATATAATAAGTGTCCTTCCTGTTCCTTAATCTAACATTCTGGCGATTAAATATCATATGTTCATAAATATTTTGCTATATATGGTATATAAAAATATACAATCATTGGCTAGTGGTGAGACAAAAGATATCATCATTTATATAGGACCAATATTTTATATCCCTATGCACATTGAACATTACTTAAATGTATTGTATAATCCACCATGTCAGATCACCCTCCAGAAATCCAAACATGATGAAATAATCTCTGCATTCAACATTCTCAGGCCAAACGCCCACGTCTTCCCATTGTCGTCGACCGCTGAATAGATTGTCACCCATCTGTCAGGGACTAAGCCGTTCCCCTCTCCAGCTCTGCTTTCACTTGAGGAAATTACTTCCATTTGAACTGCACCCTTTGTGGCAGAGGGGCTTTGTTTACAGTTTAACTGGCTGCAGGTGGAGATCCAGGATGACTGCAGCTTATCAGCCTGATAAACCCGCTGCCAACTGTCTATGTGGGAAAAGAGAGCACAAGTATACAAAAAGACCCCCTCACACGTAGTGGATTCAAGGTGGAAGATGTGGCTAATAAATGATAAGAGCTTCACAGACGCACGTTTGGTGCACGTTTACCACAAACTGAAATGAGCCATGACTAAAGGGGATCCATTATGCTTGCTTAATTATTCTCAGATGTTACCAGAGTAGCTTAGCATGATTTACGTTTTAAAATAATTCTTATTTACTTTACACTGCGCTTTAGTGCAGCCTCTCTGTTCATCTATTATCTGAGGTTTCTTCCTGTTGAAAGGAAGTTTTTCCTTCCTACTATCGCCAAGTGCTTGCTCAGGGGTCATTAACCTTTCATTTTAGAAGATACAACTCTTTGATGTGGCTGCTGCTGTGATTAAGCACTATATAAATATAAGTGAAATGAGTTGAAACAAGCAACTTTAAACGTTTCAACTCCCTTTAAGGCAAATTTCTAAGGTTCCAAGCACAGGTGGGCAGAGCTTTTGTGCTTATGGCCAAAGATATGTGCCCGAAATTACCATTTTGGGATAATTTATGCATATGTATATTTATGTAGAGCCAACATCTGAAAAAAAAATTATTTAGATCAGTCAGAAGTTTTAGCTTTTGGCTCACACGGAATACTCGTACATACGCTATTTGAAGCTTTAAATATGAGGATATTGTAACAGTATACAGCTGACAGGAATATGAAAAAGCATATTAGGTCCCCATCAAAGCAAATGATTATACCTGAGCTTTTCCTGATAATCAGTCAGCTCTGTTCAAAGGGGCCCTCGCTGCAGGTTGGTACCAATACCATATTACACACTGACTGTTTACAGCACAGCTACACACCAGTCTTTATAGTAGATTTGTTTGCAGGTTTTGTATAAGATTTTTTTCCATTTGAGCTGATACACAAAAATTTGACCGATACAGAACGGAATTTTACTCATGATGATGAGTGTTTATATGACCTGCAGCATGATAAAAGCCTAGTAAATTATTTGTGACTGGCACTGAATAGTAAAAGTGTTAGAATATCATCCTATAGAGTAGAAACATTTGAATATATGCTGTGTAACTCCTGCCTGTCTATCCTCAACCTGGATTTAAATCAAAGTCTGTCCCAGTAATCAATTTAAAAGTAATATGGTAACACAAAGCCTTATTTACTGAATTCGAGAGGAAAAATATTAAACTTTATCATTTGTCTGTTCTTAAATATCATCTCGCTGTCCTCCTCAGGGTTATGCATCAGGAAAATAAACTAAAAGCACATAAGACACAAGATATGCAAAATCACCTTCCGTGGACTCTTCAACCGCTGTCCAGTCAGTTCTGAAGAAGAAATACTGCTTTTAATCATTTTATGTACACTAAATAGTCATATTTAACCTGAATCAAACAAAACAACTGCAAAACCCGGAACGCTCAAATGTCAACACGTGAACCTCATGCAATGTTTACACCCAAGAAGCTTAGATCTTACAAAAAAAAAGAAAAAAAAAGGGGAAATAAGCAACATAAAAAGATACAGTCAGAAAGTAGCAACCTGGGGAAATATGGTCAGTCGCTTTTGTTGCGTCTCCACTGACCTTCAGGTCACTGCCTCAAAAAAAACAAAAACAAAAAAGAACATGCACCCTGCGACGAGAATGAAAAATAAATACATCTGCACTATACCGCACTGCAATGTACCTGATTTCAAGTATGTTAGGTTTTCTGGCATGGAAACCACCAAGGTGACTTAAAAACATAACAAACAGAAAATAATACAGCTTCATGATACTGTGTTGTTGTTTTTTTCTTCACTTTCACAAACATATTTACTTCAGGATCCTTGTATACAGTCATAGTTATTGCATTGTTTTTGCATATCTTGTGGGTTGCAAAATTACACCCACTCATACCGTTACACTGCAACACAACGTCTCGTGCTATTCTATGTGGGACATAAAAACGGCAATGCTGCTCCACTCCACACGGGGGCACTACAGCTCTCTTGATTCTGAAATCACACTCACCAAGCCTGGATGGTACTTCGGATTTCCAGGGTTACTTTGTGTATTTATCTATATGCTAAAATTTATAAGGAACACAAAAGTAAAGTGAATTATTTATCAGCTGGAGATGGTCCTGGACTGTTTATAATCTGCTCTGCAACCTTGTGGAAATGTTCCTATCCTAAATGTGTCTTGGTTGAACAATTTCAGGCAATACTGTCATTCACTACTGGTTTCCACATTCATGGTTGTTGATATATTAGCTGATAAAACAGCAATAGTAATAGTAGAAAGCTGATGGCTCCACTGCAGCAGCACAGCTAGAACCATTGACTTTTAAACTCAGGGTTAACTAAACTTCAACTTGACGAACTGAACAAAGATTGGTGCTACTTTTCAGGTATTAACATCCTTGACTTTACCCAGATCTGCAGCTTATACCAAAACTAGCCACCAAAGGGTCCTGTCAGCTTATGCCAGAAAATTATTATTTTTTAAGAGGTGCTTTTACAATAATTCAAAAAAAAAAAAAAAAATGTTGACAGTATCTTTATGAAGGCAAATGTTTTTTTTTTTTTTGGGGGGGGGGTAAGTTAGGAGGGTTAATTCCTTTTGACAAAACAGACTTTTTCAGAGTTTGCAGTGTCATAACCACAAAACAACATCATCACTGCCACTAGAACATACTCAACATTCACATTTAGTTTGCATAATAATGTCAGAAGTCTGGTACTGGCACAGGACGCAGTGTATGGCAGTGTGTCCATGCATACCCCCCTTCCCTGCCACAAAGCTGCTCTGCTTAACATGAAGGAATTAGAGCTCGACAGTAAGTCCTTAATGGTAAATTAAAGAGAAACGAATGGCCGTAAGTTAAGACATACGAGTGTCTCTAGGTGGTCGTTCAACATCACTGATGACTTGAAATGGCAAAGGCTTTTGCAGTGTATTCGAATTTTTCTTGGAATTAACTAGAGAAACTTGTGATTTAGGTTTAAAATGACTCATTAATGTTATAACCAAAACATGAAGATGCACTGTTCGGTGACTTTTGGTATTCTCCTAGTGTACTTTGCTTTTTGAAAGTGCTGTTAACACCAATTAGGTTTCTCCCTATTTGAGAGGCCATTGGCAACCTGTATTTAAGGGACTTACAGTGTAGGTGGAAGATGCCTAGTTTTTGGAAAATAAAACTGATAATAAGCTTCATCTTTGTCCCTCTGGGACTCAATTTCCCTCTTGGATTAATAAAGTTTCTCTGATTCTGAAATATTTAAGAGTGAATTTCATGAATCTGTTCCCCTTTTATTCCTTACCTGCACACATTCTGCATATTTATCGATTTCACTTTTAAATACTATTAAATTGTAGAAATAATAATAATGATAATAATACATGTGGCAGTTGGTACCAATGAGGTGATTTTGATGTCAGGAATGCTTTTGGAGACGGTACAGTACCGAAGTGAGACCTGTGCCCTGTGTAAAATGCTGAGGCTTGAATGAAATACCTTGCAGTGGTCGTACTTTCAGTGTATTCAAACTATACCCAAGGAACGAGTTAAAAAAGAACGATCCATCAAAAAATTTCAGGCTACTTATAAAGAAAAAAAGTAGCTTAGGATACAATTTCCATCCAAAATGTAAGCTTTGTGATTTCTATCTAATAATTTATCACGTTAACCAAACAATTATCATCTTATAATTATCAGTAAAATTTCCTGCTTGTATGCTAATTTTTCAGCAAACTGTTTTTACCAGTAAATCATAAATATCACAAACAGGAAGTCGGTTTTATCTCTGAAACCATCCCTGATAAAAAAATACATTTTATGATACGAGCCTCATATAAAGACGTGTGATTCAGAAGTCTTGCAGCATCTGTACACCAGCCCTAAAAGTTAATTTGGAGTTTAAACTCAAACGGTCGTGTAATGTGTGATACGCGGGGGACCATCCCCACTCTGAGTTCCTTTACGAGTTGTCACTGTGCCGCTATGAATAAGGGGGCTTTCTAAAATTCAGAGCAACAACCGCCATGATTAAGAAAAACAGCAACTTGCCAAAAGGCTTCTTACCGTCTGGAAAAACTGCAATGCCTGAAAGATCTATAATTCACTCTGACCTTGCTGGAGACCTTACAGTTAAGTACCTCTGAGTGGGGAAATAAAGAAAAGTTATGCAAAAACTAGTTGTTGAAGACAGAGCAGCTTCTGAGTCTGCAGCTTGGCTAAAAAGTAAAAATCTTGCTAACAAAATCACAAAGCTTTGGAAGCATGCCTGTCCATGGTAACCCTGTGTTAAGGAGGCCCATTATCACACATACGTGCACGTCCCCACACACACACACACACCCTCACGTACATACACACAAACAAGACCATACTTGTAATGCTACCTTAATTTACTGTCTAGGCTTAAAATCAGCTTTTAGAATACACAGGTAAATCAGTCAAACACACACACACACACACACACACACACACACGCACACATTTTTTCTCTTCTGGGAAAAAAATAAATAAATAAATAGATACAATCTGTAAAAGGTGCATACTGATAGAGAGAAAGACCCCCCCTGCCCCCCTTTTTTTAAAGATACACACTCTATCTCACGCATTCATACATCCTGTACTAAAACGCAGACACACATCCGCACGCACAAATATAGTTATGCACTCGCACACAAACACTACGCCCTGCTTCGTTACTTAAAACCTCTTAAAATTCTCCTAAAATAAACCGAGCAAAAATACATTTATAAGACCAGCACCCCGATTGTGCAAACAAATCAAGGATAAATTAAACCAATAACATCATGAATATAAAACAAAAATAGTCATGGCTAGCCAGTTTTGCACAATATTGAACTGTTAAATACATAGTGGGCGTGGTCTGTAGAAATCGTGTGTGGCAGCAAATCCAGTAGGATTCCACGCTGAGAGGAAGAGGAGGGTCCTGGAGAAGGAAGTGTCTTTGATTGACGGCAGAGTCTGTTTTTCATTTCAATCGCTCACTCCCGTTCTCCCGCGCACTCCGCCATCTCTGTTGCCGCGTTCGACAAACGCACGCCTCCCCGAGGGCTGACAAAGCAAAAAGACTCAGCGATGGTGAAGTAACCAAAGAGGAGGGAGGAAGGAGTGAGGAACGGCGAGGTATGAGGCAGAAAGGGGGGGCTCGCTGTCTCTGCTTAGCCACCCAGTGCTCCTCCTGTTCGGGGCAGCAAGTGGGTGTGGCCAAACGAGGAAAAGCGGTGGAGGAGGCGGAGCCAGATCACGTTGACAGACGATTCAAGTTTGTCTCTCGCTGGAGTTTTCCTGACCAGCGGTGGAAAAAAAGAAAAAGAGCTGGCTAGCTTCCTGTTGGCCAGAGAGTGTCTTCCTCTGCCTGGGCCCCCCATCCCTATGGCAGCCTTATTGGGGCTGTTGGACCATCCCTCAAATCCTTCCCCCCGTTGGCTGGAGGTGGTGTGTCACCTCAATCCCACCTCCAGGCTGGCAGGGCTGTGCTCCATGGTTCCTTAGCTTTGGAAGAGGAGGAGAAATGAGATTTCAAACAGGGCTTTTTTATCCCTGTTTTACTCAATACAGCGCTTCATCATCAGTGAACCAAAGAGGAGGAGTTGACCTTTGACCTCAAGTGGGTGTGGTCAGACTGTAATCCAAACTGACCCCTTTCAAAAGCTGGTCTGCTGTCCCCTACCTGGTGTCATGGCGGCCAGACAAACAACAACAACACAAAGTAGGCGTAGGAAATGAAAACATTAAACACACTATGTTGTCTGCAGGAGATCCATAGGAAGGACTTCCTGGCTGTGTTGTTTCTTGTCTACCTTCCTTCAGTCATACTTCTCTTTGTCTTTTTTGCTTGTGTCTACTTTTCTGCGCTTAACACTTTGAGGACATGATAAAACTGTGAGGCACTTTAGAGACACACTCAGACACGTGTGGAGAACACACGCACACGCGCGCACAGATAGAAAAAAATTCTAGGTCACACTGACAAACGCGCGTAAGCACACGCTCGTAGAGTATATCGCTTTTACAGCAAACATCCATCCATATACTAACTCATAGACTAACAGAGTCATAACCAGGTGTTTAAGGTTGCATCACTGGCCGCCACTCTCCAGAGCGACAGAGTGTGTTTGTATGTGTGTGTGTGTGTGTGTATGTGAAGGATGGGGACAGACAGAGCCAGCCGCGGTGCTGTAAGCAGCACCTGACAAGCATCAGTCTCTGATGATGTCAGAGGGGCCAGTTCGTCGATCGAACCAATTAACTTGACTCCTATAAGCTTGTCACACACTCCATATCCTCGTCCTCCAACAGCCCGCTGTTCCTCTGTCGTGCTCCTCCAATCACAAGCGAGCCTCTGTAGTGCCCCTCTTCCCTCCCTCCTGCCTCCTCCTCCTCCTCTTCTTCCTCCTCCTCTTCTTCTTGTCCTCTCTCTCTGGCTAGCAGCTCCTGCCGCTCCTCTATAGAGGAGGGACCGTGTATGGAGCCTCTGCTTCCTGTGGCTTCTCCCCCACCTTCACCAGGACTCAAGCCGACCACTCGGTCCCTGTGCGTTGATGCTGCTGCTGCTGCTGCTGCTGTTGTTGTGTGGAAGGGGAGGACGTTGCCGTTAGGGCTGTGCTGAGAGGTGGAGGAGGTGCTGGATGTGGCGTTTGTGGGCGAGTTGCCGTTGAGAATGTTGTTGGCGGCGTGCTCCATCTCCTCGATGGTCATGTCGCAGGCATCAGCCAGCTCCGCTTTGGTTGCCTCAATGAACGAGGGGTCCTGGGCAAAATGACCCAAGCCCTCTGATATTAGGACCTTGACAGTGAAAAGAGTAAAAGAGGGATGGACAGAGAGGAGAAAGGTTTAATGTGTCATGGGTTACAGTATGGTGTTGAATATATGCTAAATAACAGGTAGAGAATATCCTTCATCATCCTATACACAGATACAGGTATATATAACTCAAACTCACCGCCTCCACTAGACTGCCTGCGCTGCCGTGAGACAGCGAGCTGGAGTCTTTCCCCAACAGCGACGGCACAGTGAGCGACACTGGCCTCGGTGCCCTTTGACTGGACGCTGGCATGCTAGGGGTGGGGCTAGGACTGGGCACCGGGCTATTCCCATTACTGTCATTGTACCTAGGAGGGGAAGTGATTTGTTTTAAACGTAAAAAACGTCACTTGTGCTTAAACTGTTTTTGGAGCAGCTTTCATTCTTACCATGGGCCACAGTTGACAGAGGGTAAGCTGGTATTGAGCTTTTCATGGGAGTTGGAGCCCTCTAGCCTCAGAGAGGGAACTCGCTGGTAGGAGGCATCACTGCATTGAGCTAACCAAAGTATAAACATTAGTTAGAACTCTGTCACTGATTTAACATGACAAGGACAGAAAGTGCTTCAAAATTCTTGGTGTACCTGTGGGACTTGCTGGAGGTGTGGAGCACAGCCGACTGAAGAGGGTCGGTGAGTGACTCCGTCTTAGCAGAGGACTCAACCCTGCTACAGCCAGAGCCTGGAGGAGGAAAGGGAGAGACTTAGAGAGGAGCTGCCGGGAGGATTATGTTTGCTTTGCACATCTTTTTATGTGCATCTGTAACTGTGTGTTTGCCTTTGTTATGTAGGCGTCTGCTACCTGATGATGTACAAGATGTAAAGGTACAGCCGTCTTCTGAGAGACGTCTGGCCTCGACTGTCTCCGGAGACACTCCAGATGGAAGGATGATCTCCGCCCTGACATCAATGCCACAAATATGCAAAAACACAGCACGTAAAGATGCGTAAATGACAGTAGGCAAAATTTATACGCAAGATTTTTTTAAAAAGTGCCTCTTCTCACCCAGAGAAGTGGGACAGAGGAAGACTCTCCTAGGAGACTGCCACCCTCCTCCTCCTCTTCTGTCCTCCACTTCCTCCGCTTCCTCCATGGGAGTCAACTGCTTACAAGTCTCATCGTGATACACCAGCCTAACAAGAGCACACAAGTGCATAAAATAAAGAAAAAAAAAAGTTGTGAAATATTAAAGGCTTGGGGAATAAATGTGCTTTTTTTCGTTGCTGTTTTTGAGTGCATATGTGTTTAAACGCTACATGTCAGACGAGAGCGAGTGGTCATCCTCATGGTACACCCTGTCTTCAACATAGCTCTCGTCGTATGTCTCCTCTGTTGACCCCTCCCCTCTTCGGATGATTGGCAGATGACTGTCACACGAGTCTGAGCTACAGACAAACAAGCAAACGGCCGAACAAACAAAAACACAGAATGAACATAAAGACGCACGACACACGGAAAAACAGGAAGACAGACAAGTACATGTAAATACACTAAAAATTATTTGCAATAAAACTGAAAGGAGAAACCCATGGATGCTTAGCTACTGCATGTAGGAAGGCAAAGGAGGAGGAGAGTCTGAAAAGAAGCGGGTGGATATTGCAGCTATTTTCTTGAAGCAAAATGGTGAATAGCATTAAAGGGCAACACCTGGATTATGGCAATTGATAGCAAGACTGAAGTTCAGACATCTTTAAAAAACACAGAAGAGACTATATTCTGAAGGAATGTTGCTAGCTAGCTCTCAAGGAGCTCTATTTTAATACAGTACTTTTTATGCTGCTATCATCATTTGAAGGTCAGTAAAGTCCCAGAATCTGAGGCTATTGCTTTCTGCGAATCACTGCTTGTCAGAGAAAAAAGCTGGAGCTGGCGTTTTTGGCATCACTGGACAGAAGGAAATTTCCACAGCAACCTTTCATACAGTTGTCTGATAGGAAACTAGACTCATGCACCTTCTCTGGGGTCTGACAGGCTAATCACAAATATGTTCAGACCAGACTCAGTGAATTGTAAAAGTAGCATAAAGAGCTAGCAAGACCAGATAGCGAGTCATAATCTGTGGTACAGTGAGTTAAGTACGAGACTTTCCCTCAGGAGAGTAAGATTCAAATCCAATTTATAATATACTTGTGCTTGTCTGGTGCGAGGAGGTTATAATTCTCTTTGCGTCTTAAAGATGTCTTCTTCCCAGTCACATCCACAGCTGTGGTGAGAAGTTTATTTACATTCATCATGGGCGTGAATGCCATGGTAATTTGGGGCTTTTCTTTTTCCAGGGTGGAATGATTGTGCAGCATACATCTTTAATAACTTTAAAAACAAGATCTATATTTATTCTGGATTTTTTCTAATCCACACAGGTTCAAAAGTATACCCATGGGCTCAAATATATAGATACACCCCACCAATCTTCCATTAAAATTCCCTTGGCAAGTTCCATCTAGACCAGCTATTTGGCTCACCCATGTGGGCAGCTGCAAATATCAGTTGAGCTTAAAGGTGTTGGTTCTGGAGCAGAGGCTCATTTCTTGGTTGGCATCATCTCAGCCCACTGGGATTTAAAATGCTTCATTGTGGATACTAACACTCGTGTTCCAGTAGTTTCTTTGGCAAAGTAGTGAAACATCAAAGTTAAAAGACATCGTAGAACCTTCAGAACCACTTATTAAAAGATTCAAGACTGAGACATTTGACATCAGTGAAGTGAAGATGAAGCTATGATCCAAAAAATGATCAATGGCCCCAAAAACAGATGACAGCGGGTTTTGGAATGGATAGAGCAGGCTGACATTAAGCTTCTGCCTTCCCAAAGTCCCAACGTCAACCAACCAATTTAAATGAACTCTGCCGATTCTGCCAAGAGTAGTCAAATATCCAGCCAGAATTATCCCAGAAGCTTGTTGAGGGCTACCAAATCATCTGGTTAAGGTGGAACTTTCCACAGGATATTTAACCAAATACTAGAGGGGGTGCATCTATATGCTTGAGCATGTATGTGTAGTTTTGACCCTGTGTGGATTAGAGACAATCCAAAATAAATTTAAACTTGTGCATGCAATTCAGGGTTTTTTTAAAAATTACTACAAATGTATGCAGTACAATCATTCCTCATGGAAAAAAAAAACAGTTCAAAGAAATCACTAAATGCTCCAAATGACCCCAACATTCATGCCTACAATGAGTGTATGTAAACTTTTGACCACAACTGTATTTCATACCCAAGACTCAAGCTTTAAGGAGACATTCTGGCATTTAATTATTATTCTCTTCTTCTTCACCAGATGTGTTTTTACTTCCAAGCAACAGCACTTCAGTTTCCCTGAGTTTCGAATTAAGAGGCGTAATATGATGCCAAGCTTCAGTTTCAAGTTCCAGAATTTTTAATTTAATTTTTGTTAAGCAGCACATAAACCTCCCCAAACAACAGTGTGGTGAAGAAAAACAAATCATGTGGGAAAAAACAAACAAACAGAAAAACCTAAAAATGCCAGATGTCCCTTTAATCAGCTAACGGTTCCACGGCAAACTCTGGGTTAGAACAAAGACCTAACTTCTTGATGATTTTGGCCAAGCCTTGGTGGATCTTAACCTGTTGCTGAACTGATTAAATCCAAAGAGAAGAGTCCATCAGAAAGCTTATACTTTGCTTTGCTTGTACTCAAGTGTATTATTTTAGATTAATTACTGTCCGAGTAGGCCTAATGAATAGGAAAAACTGTGGGCATACATGCCAGCACACACAATCAGTTATTGTAGCTAAAGTGTAAAGCTGGCTTAACGTCCCAACAAGTGGGCAAAATAAATCAAGGCAATGATATACATATTAATTGACTGCTGTTTTTAAAGCCTTACAAATACAGTGACTTAATATGTGAAGTCGTTCAGAAAGGGATGCTAGTGGAAAGTAATTAAGCCACTAAAATCAAAATAAATGCAAAGTTTGGTAATATATTTTAACTTGACATGGAGCAAATAAAGCACAACTTTCAAAACATATAAACCAAATTTCATGGATATACAGTCACCGGCCACTTTGATAGGTAAACCTGTTTAACAGCTCATTAATGCAGATATCTATCAGAGTGTTATTGCCAGACTGCTTCGAGCTGATAGGAAGGCAGCAGTACAGCATCTCTAAATGCAACAACACTGAACCTTGTGCTACAGCAGCAAAAGACTAAAGAAAGTGTCATTCCTGTTAGCTAAAAACAGGAAAATAAGGCGACATTTTACACAAGCCCAAGCTCATGATGAAAAATGATCTTTGAAAAATACTGCTGTGACAATCAGATAGTGGACTCAGAATTTGTCCTAAAAAATTAAAGGATGAATTCAACCTGCATCAATAGTACAGGTGGATAGTGATGCTTTGCACCAACTGATCATCGTTTTAACACTACGGCCAGCCTGAGTATTGCTGCTAACTATGTCCATCCCTTTATGTCCACAGTGTGCCCACCTTCTGATGGCTGCACATTATTTGGGGTGGCTGTACCTCAGTTGAGCAGGTCAGGTTTGGTTGTTCGATCACTGGCTGCTCCAGTCTAGATCTCATACAAGTATTCTAAGGGCAAGATAATGAACCCCAGTTTGCTCCTGATGCATCCATCGGAGTAATAATGTGTGTGAATCTTAGACAGAAAGCACTTTGGTGTAGAAAAAAGTCTTTAATGAATGGACCTGAACTGGTAAATGAAGCATGTTGCATAAAACGCTTTGAGTACGCAAATACAGCTATATAAGAATCAGTCCATCATGTCATGAAACTCATATCATCCCAAACTAATTTCTTAACAGTGAGTTCTATGTACACAAATGGCCATCACCAGTGTGTGAATGTGTGCGTGAAAGCCATGACAGGATATGTAAAAGCGCTTTGGGTCCAACCATCAGAGCCAGCAGCCACCAGATACCATCACAGCAGCAGATATCCAAGAAAGGGTCTCAGTCCAGTAGAGCACCTTTGGGATGTGGTGAAAGGCAAGATTCACATCATGGATGTGCAGCCAAGAAATCTACAACAGCTGTGTGACGCCATCGTGTCAAAAGGCAGTTTGAAAACAAAACTGGGTCCAACCTGGTACTAGCAAAGTGTACCTATTAAAGTGGCAGTGAGTGTAGATCACACATTTCCACATTTGCACTAAAATTAGCAAACAAGTATAAGCTTTCAGATGTTTGTATGTTTCTATACAGTGTCTAACCCAGATCTGTCATATTATCCCCCCCCCCAAAAAAAAAAAAAAAACAGCAGTCAGAGAAGCCTTGATAGGAAACGTTTGGCCCCATTGAACCAAACAGTCTATCTACGGCTTTGGTAGCTGATTTTTATAGTAGCAGCATGTAGCCTGCTTTTTGCTATTGCAAAATAAAGCACTGTTTGCATAGCAACAAGTGTTACTATAGCACCCTGACAGCTATGTTATTTTATATGCCATTATGAGATTACAGACACACACACACTCTCTCTCTCGCTCTCTCTCTCTCTCGCTCTCTCTGTCCCCTGGCAACATACCGCATGAGGCTGTCATAAAAACACGTCCTGCTCGCCACCAGAAACAAAAGACAGGGAAAGAAAGCAGGTAGTAAAAAGAAATAAACAGCTGAATCATTTATGTCTATATGGACATCTTTTTTGTTAATTATGTTAAAACAAGGCAGTTAAATATTTGTACTAATGCCTGGGATATGGAAGAGGAAAGCAAATTATTCACAACACAATCAAGGAGCACATAAAGTAGGGAAGAAGCAGAAAAGTTCAAAACAAGGTGTAAATGGAAGCTGCTGTTGAGCCTGCACTCACCTCTTTGGAGGAAAGCACCACGCGGATCTTGGCAGCAGGATGGGGGTGAGTGGCTGCCCGGTGTGCCCATCCACAGTGCTTATAGATGGGCTCGGGAATCGGCTGATGCCCTGGGTTGCCACCCCGGCCATGCCTGTGTTGTTGGCATTGTTGATGTTGGCGTTAGAGTCTGATGAGGAGTAAGAGGAAGGGGTGAAAGTAGTTGAATCCATGAGCTTCTCATGAGACGGGCTCTCGCCTTCACAAGGTGACCCTTTTTGGCTGATGTGCAAGGGACGCTGGGTAGTGAAAGACTGTGGGAAGGACCCACGGCCATCGCTCTGGTTGTAGTAGTTGACATGGTTGCCAAACAACCCTCCTGTGCGCTGTGGTGTGGGCGGAGACAGTTGAGATGGAGGAACAGAAAAAGTTGAGAAGAGAAATGGAAAGGTTAAGTTAAAGAATATCTTAATAACGTACAGCACCACACCCCAACATTCATAATTCAAAACACTGCTTGCAGCAATGATGGGAATGCAAAGCAAAAAGCTTTTATCAAAAGGCAAAAAAAACTTCAGAACATTTTTAGTAAATGAAAGCAGACTGATAAAATTAAAATAAACTGGATTCTGGAGTTTTATTTTCCATGAACCTTCATTTTAGCTAGGCACAGACATTTGGTTATCTATTTTTGGTACACAATGCAAATACTGCAGCAAAAAAAAACAGCATATGAATGTTATAATGGTGGCGAAAATAAAAGGTCAATAGCATAACTCACCCTCTTACTGTAGAAGGAGCTGTGTCTATGTGTAAGTGTGTAATCCTTACAGTTGCAGCGCTGAATATTTGTTTAGTGATTATAGTGTGTAAAATACTGCTGCGTTTATTAAAAACTTCTTTTCACTGGACCCCAAAACCCCCCAAAATCCATAAATATAGTTCAGTGAGTGTAGCATTTTGTAGCCAAGCTATGTGGTGGAACATGAGGCTTTTTTATTGTGTCTTCTTGACGAAGCACATGCAAGAATGCATGTTTATGTGCATGATGCAATAATAAGGCTTCAAGCTGGCGTTGATCATCTCTCTCTCTCTTTCTTTCTCTCTCTCTGGAGAGTGAGTGAAGGTGTGTGTATCCAACCTTTACCCTGAAGATATCGTCCTCAGACGCCGCTGACACAGGCTCCTTTACGCCTTTATCCAGCTCCTCCTCCACATTTAGGTCTCCGGAGATGGCTCTCCTAATCTCCGGACCGATGTCGTGCAATGTCCGCAGGCCCGCCTACACACAGACACAGCAGTGTTGCTTACATATCATGGTGTAACCCAGGAGCAATTTTCGAATGTCAGAAATCTACCTCTGTAATGTTTAGCTCTACTGTGAGCAAAACTTGTCTGTATACCTGCAGAGAGAGTGCAGTTTTGGGGGGCACCTTGGCCACCAGCCCTTGTTCTTTCCTTTTCTTAAACTTGCGGAAATATTCCTGGATGAGGAAGGTGGCGTAGAATTTCCCGACTGTTACCTCGTCATCTGCAGAAACAAAAAAAAACATCATTATTAAAAAAGATTAATGCTTAAAAGTAACATGCTGCAAGATTTTTCAGAAACTCCACTGCAAGTGATGCAACCAAGGTTTTTACCACACTAAGGTAACAGTAATGTCTATTGGAAACATTCACTTCTTAAATATTTGTGCATAAGAAACTGTGCTGCAGGGTATACATACCACCAGCAGGGGGCACTACTTGATCCAAGAGCTTCATACTGGTTCTCTTCCATATCTTCTTCACTATTGCCCTCAGTTCCTCATTGGCCTGCTCCAAGTTCCCTGCGCACACAAAGCACAGCATCAAGTACACATTGTAGATTCAAACTAGTATTTCCATAGTTGGAAATTACATTACAACCCCTCTATAAAATAGGTTTAAAAAAAAGTGGGGCAAAATAAGAAAACACGCAATTTCACATTATGCTATCGAGTATGATGATGTGTCCACTGGTGCATACATATGTGACCTTTACAGTTGTGTGCTAGTGATTGGCCCCATACGTGTCTTTTACCTTCTGTCTTTATCCTGAGTGCGGTTCTGACCAGAGCAAACAGTGTGGCGTTGAACATCACTGTTCCGTCGCTGTTCAGAGGCATGTTCATCGACACCAGACGCTACGCGAGATGAAAAACACACGCACCTTTTTAACACAGTGAATTTCCCTTACAGCTGCCAACAGATACTGGCAGCTGACAGTTTGTTAAAAATACGCAGACAGCAGTTCAACTCTAAGGACGCTAATCTTTCGTTAGAGAGATTTTTTTGAGATATTTTCCCAGGTACGATTTGTTGTCAGTGTGTTTTGAGTCATTGTGGAAGGCGTTATTAGCTGTGCATATGTCACCACTCTAATACAACACAACATGAGGATTTTTTTAAACTCATGCAGTGATGGTACTTGAGCTGTTATATATATTTTTGATAACTCTGCAGCCTTGTTTAGGAATTTGTGTGGCCATGCAAGTGTGTTTACCTTGCAAGCCACCCTGTGTGGACAGAGCTTTCCAAACCCGAGGGGAGGCTGGATTCTTCTGAGCAGAGTCACCACATCAAGATGTTTTATTCTCCCCCTAAAAACCAACATAGATGTTGAATTTTAGAGACGCTCTACACTAGTGATTCTCAACGACAGATAGAGAGTACTCCAGGGAGTGTTTTTGCAGTAGAAACAGGATGCACGGACAGATTATTTCAACTACTTGAACATAACTTAGAATTTAATTAAAGAAAAAAATTGAGCAGATTTGAGCAGAAAGCTTCCCTGTCAACTAAACTATCAGCAGTAAAAATACACAGCCAAAATAAATGCATGAATATATGTTTGAAACAGATGAGAAGTGGCAAATATAGCTTTGTAAACTTACTTAGCTTCTGGGTCGTATTCAGCCCAGATCCTCTTGAACTCGTCAAGATGATGTGGCCCCAGGATCGACCAGTCACGCGTCAGGTAGTCAAAGTTGTCCATGATGACGGCCACAAACAAGTTGATGATCTGGGGAAAATTAGAAATCCATAAATTTCTATCGTACCCCTCTAAACAATTATAGACCTGCCAGTTCAATCACCATGTACTAAATTTCTCTACAGTCTATTAAATGTAACACACAATTTCAAAGTCATCTTTCTGGCACATTTTGAAATATGTTAATTTGCTATTTGTGGTTATGACAATCACATTAAATACTTTCCTTTTGCTAATTAAAATTAGATATGTGCCTCTACTCACCAGGAAGGCACAGAGCATGTAGAAGCTGACAAAATAAATGATGGCAAAATGGCTGCCGCAGTCCTCATTGGACAAGCTGCTTTCATTGGTTGATCCTTTCTCACACGGTTGATTGGTCTTACACGCCAGCATGATCTCCTGCCACGCCTCACCTGTTGCACATCTGATAGACAGACGCATGCACACAACCAACCAAATACGCATGGACGCCGACACAAATGCCGGCGTGCATGTGGTTGTGAGAAAGATACACAACAGAAACAAAGAGGCACACATACACACATATTCAAATGCATGCATGTGCGCATGTATGCATTCACGCATACAAGCATGGAGTGAAACACACACATGCACATTATTACAAAGACAAAAAGAGAGAGACGCAGACGTTAGACTTTGTTCTTATTACATCTGAGCATATAAAATATGACTATATATAAGCACTTTATATATATATGTCTATGATTTTTATTTTTTCCATTCAGTTTTGAGTAGTTTGTTCACAAACTACTAACAAACTGTTAGCATGATCTCAGAGTTCCTCTGCTTATCAAGTGTCCAAGTATCCTGTCACTCTTAATGGAGACCCAGCGCTATTATATATTCCATGTAGGGGTGTATCCAGAATAAGAAAGGATAGACACTTTTTGAACTTGAGGAGAATAAACTTGGTGTCCCATCCTTTCAGGTTCTGTGGTTTTTGTCCCCCTTCATGGAATCTTACCATCATCACAACCAAGCAGAGAAGAGGAAGAAAACCTTCAGGGTGTTTGTCGTAAATCGACATCAAGCTGTTTTTGGCTGCTCCCATATAGACTAGCATGTTTGATTTGGCAGTTTGTAATGTCAAATTAAGTCACCTCTATAATAAACTATCAGTGATAAGTTATCTTTGAAATTTCAGTGTAAAAGGAACTGAATATAGGAACGTGTTTTAGAGGAATAAAAGAAGTTAATATTTCAAATGGGAGCAGTTACACAAACAAAGTATACAGATTAGGAGAAAAGTGGAATAACAAAGACGATGAGGGAGTAAAAAAGAGCAAATGCCCAAATTAGTAAGCACAGTAATCACCCTTACCTGAAGAGCAGCAGCACCGCCTGAGGGAATGTCTGGAAATTGTTGTTCCTGTTGATTTGCGTGTGGTCCCGCAGAGCTATCTTACCAAACATCTGTATAGGAGGGGAGGGTGTAGTCACAGCACACAGCATATGATGTCAGCATTGACAAGTGAAAGTCGGTCACATTTAGTGGCCGGACATCCCCCAGCAAATCAAACCAAAGTGTCTCCTACTCATCGTCAGTGAAACAAACTATACAACAGCTTCCAGGTGAAACAGAGAGGAAGCAGAGAGACAAAGACAAACAGTAACTAAAGAGCAACAGAGAGAGGAAGATAATGGGAGAGCAAAATAACAACGTGACCAAACAGGAACTCTGAGTGACAAGACTCCAGGGGGACAGACACAGGACGGAGGCTTGCTAAAGGAGAGAAGGTGAGAGAAGATAACAGTGGGAGGGAAACAAGGGGATAACAACCTGACAGCTTACCTGCATGCCAATGACGGCGTATATGAAGAACAGCATCACTATAAGCAGAGCTACGTAGGGCAGAGCCTGAAGAGAGGAGAGACGCATCAGTGGCAAGTTTTCTGCAGGCTTATCCTACACCAGAGCTGGAGTCCATTCATTTTCATTCAAATTTTACTCATCCAATTAATCTTTAAAGTCACAATCTATTGTTTCTTTTTTTTTTTTTTTTTCCAAACTTGTGAATGGATCTGCAGTCCTGTGTGGCACAACACCAAAAACAATCCAGGACAAATCATCTGACTTCAGAGTGAAAAACCTCAGCAAAATACAATCTGTTCTCTGGACTTAGCCAGGAGATCAGTCCCAACATACAACACATGCACCAAACAAGGGCAGAACATTGTTTTTCTATATTCAGACACATTAGCAAATGCGCAGAACTGTGCTCCTGGCTAATATTACTCCCGTGCATAGGAGGGCAGGGCCAAGTCATGATGAATAAATGAAAAAGTTAAAGCCTGCTCATAAATTAAATAAATTCTATAAGCGCACAAAATATTAATGTATAGCTCAGAATGATGTCCACCACCACTGCTGATTTTTAAGCCTGTGGTTCAAACAGGCAGCAGCAGTACAACATGAAGTGGCCCGTCTCAGCTAACGCAAGAGAGAGAACAGATGATTTTAATTTCCCCAGAACTCTCTATCAAATGATTTCACTTTTTTGGTGGAGTGCTTTGTTAAACAAAACTTGTCTACGGCTTAACTCGCCTACGGGGAATGGTGAGCTCTCAGAGGTTAGTAGTAGGGCGCAGGGTGTTTGACAGTAATAAAGATAGAAGAAGAAGAAAGAAAAGAGGAGAAGTGGAAAGACGAAGAAAAGATTTCTCGTTAAGGTATGGATTTTTTTTTCCTGTTCTCAAACTTCATAATCTGCTTCTGCAGTTAGACTCCCAAACCTCCTCTCCATTACCTCACACCATCCCTTTTTTTTTTTAAATAGCATCTCCCTGACCTTCTACACAAGTAAGAGGTGGGGATGAGGAGGGATAAGGCAAGGCAAGGAAAGGTAGCTTGTGAGACTCTACCAGGCTGGATTTACACAAGAACAAGGGCATTTATAGCTGCATGCGTCTCAGAACTGAAAATAATTTTTAAATGTAATTTACAGACTTTAAATGTGTGGATAAAATTAAAATGTCTTGTTAAATCTCTTAAAAAAACAGAACTTAAGTGAAAGCAAACAGAGCTATGATCTTAAAGGAAGGACAAAGAGAGCCACATTACTCGTCCCCTGCCACTTCTCCCTGTGTAAACCCAACCCCCCTATTCTAGCATGTTGTGTCCGGTTCTCCCCTCACTTGGAAGGATTTGATGAAGGTCCACAGCAGGGTCCGAATCCCTTCCCCGCGAGACAGCAGCTTCACCAGCCTCATCACGCGGAACAGCCGGAAGAAGGTGATGGAGATCCTGGCGTTCTCTTCAGAGTTCTGCAGTCCCTTTTGGTGGGGTTTGGTGTTTTTTTTTTTTGTTAGAAAAAAAAACACAGGACGCATGGGAACACATGCAGATAGATAAGGAAATGAAGCAAACACACACGCACACACACATATACACACGCGCGCGCATAAATGATCATGAGAATACATGCATATGCACACAGACACACAAGTAACATTTGTATCCATATTTCCACCCACACATATGGGTGTTAATATGAATAAAAGGCACACACACACACGCACACACACACACACACACATACAGAGTTAATAAATGGAAACTTGCGTCCTACTAAATCCCATCAAAATCAACTGACACAAGAGATCTGGGAGAGAATCGGGCAGTCATGCTTACGTGTATGACTTCATGGAAAAATCACTTGACATTTCTGATTGACCTCACCACACCGCCGCCATAATCACAACAAAGAAAGCACCATCGGCTGTTTCGTCTGCGTCCAATTACAGGTAAATCTAGCCATGCGCTGACATTTGACAAACAGGCTTTTAAACACTTTTGGGACCTCTGAAGTAAATCTTCTGCATTTATTCTGCACTGCCATAGACTAAAAATCTAATATCTGAGACTGGGACAGAGAGTCTTCCATCGATGGAGGTAAGCACCCTCATAAATCACTGTTAACAACTCACAGTAGATACAATATAAAAATCTTAGCCTGTGGGCTGATTCCTGTTTCAATAAATCATGCAGACAGGCTAATTGTTTGTCACAGATAAACTGGCCACCTGGAGAAAGAAAATCCAAGGATGATATTCCAGAGGATAAAGTTATTACTGCCCAGTGCAGTCACTGCCATGTAGAAACATTATTGTCCTGTGTGGTAAATCTCCGTATCTACACCATCTGTGTACTGTGATCTTCTAGGCCTCTTTTTATTTACAGAGCCTCTTACACAGAGTGCAAAGTATTTTGCATCGCTAGACATTTACGCATTCCATTATTTGAATTTTTGCTGCTTTATTAGGTAAGGTTAGCTAACGTTTCTGTCATCCACAGGAAATAAGTCCACAATAAAATATTCAGCCATCTCGCTGAGTGCTATTCTAATACAGATTTATTTATTTATGCTGTTCCTGCTCGTTCTCTAGGACAAAAAGGCAGAAAAACAAAGGCAACATCAGAGTTTTTGTACAGCACGATGCACACAACACAACGGCTAAGGGCCAAACTAAGGAATAAACATCCACAATTTACACCACAAATGGCAGAGGAATCGGGTGAAAGCAAGGATATAGGATCATTAGCAATCCTAATGACGAAACTAGTTATGCAAAATTAAGGAGAAAATCTCCAGTTCACCATTATCTGACTGGCCAGTATGCACAGAACAAACCTGACTACACGCAACGTGTAACCAGAGGAGAGACGTGCTACATCTTTCGTCACTGTAATAACGAAATGTGACCCAAAGAAACACGGCATCAGCCTCTCTGACCTCTGAATCTGCTTTGCCACTTGTATTTTTCCAAGAAGCCATTAATTCTTTATGTTAATCCCACAAAGAACACACAGTGTGCTCCCACAAAGAACTTGCCATTCTCCACACATCCTGCTGCAGTTTGGGATAACAGATGTTGCACGGTGCGTTACTTTTCAACATATTACTGATCTGATCTGCATTCGTTATTTGCTACTAGTCACTTGTTATGTGTTGCAAATAAATCAAAGTTTGGAAAAATGACTAGTCACTTCTATTTTTATGTAATTCTGGGATAAAAGTGAATATGGTTTTTTTTTCTGACGTAGTGTTGACAAGTAACCAATAACATGCATTATCCCAAACTCCACTGCCAGATATGCTAAAAGTGGCACATCCTTCTGAGGAGTGGAAAATCACAATTCTGTACTGCATGTAAATACCACAATTGGACCACAGTGGGCACCATTGCACCATTGAAAGAGTGGGGGTGGGGGTGGGGAGTGAGCAGAAGAAGTACAGTGACAGTAAGTGTAACAGAGAGAGAAAGAGAGCCAAAGAGAGAGACTAAAGATAAGGAATTGTCGGAAATATTCAGAGACAAATGACAAGACTGATTCGTAAACAGATAGACAGATACAGATAAAGAGACAGATACAGACAGATAGATCAGTGGAGAAGAGTGAAAAAAAGAGAGACAGCGTGACAGCGTGACCATGATGGCTCGTACTGATGACGAAGCGCGAAAGATACCACTTCCATACGGAGGGCAACTTGCAAGCCATGGGGAGGAAGTGGGGGCAGCTGGCGCCATGGGAAGAATGACAGCCACCAAGGAAAGTCACAAGACTCCAGTGATACTAGGCCTGCATAATGTACAGTGTCCTTCACCATACAGGACTACACATGTATAAACATTTAAAAAGCACAAACAACAGCAATATATATCTCGGCATGCTGCAGAAGTTAACAGCATGAGCGACAGAGGGGGAGATGACGGGGTGGACGAGAAGATCATACCGTGGATGGCATAGCAGAAGGAGGGATGGAATGATGGAGGGATGAAGGGATGGTGGAAGAGGTAGGGCGGCGGGCGAGGTTACCGTCGGAGCGTACCATTGGCCTTACCACAGGGGGGTGAGAGGAGGAGGAAGAGGAAGAGGAGGACGAAGAGGACGAGGACGAGGACGAGGAGGAGTCAGCCGGCTTTAAGGAAAGGCAACAAACATCAGCACCAGAGTAGCGCCTTGGTGTGTGTGTTTGTGTCACGGTGCGAGTGTGTTTATGTGTGTGTCTGTGTTTTGCTGTTTGTTTGTTTGTTTTTAATGAAAAGGAAAAAAAAAAAAATCACAAACCGACAGAGTTCAGTCTCTGATCAAGACTCATATGGTGGTGAATAAATATAATCTCATCAGAGCCAGATATTAGAGGGAGATATGTGTGTGATATTACTGCATCTAGAGACTGACCTATCCTCTGCGAGGGCCACATCAGGCTGAATCACTTCTTATCAGAGATACTAGAAGGGAAATTTCTGTCCTTGAGGGACAAAATAATGAATAACTCAGGAGCTGCAACATAGGGGGTGAGAGCTGTCGCTGAGTGTGTGTCTATGTGCAATAACTTATATGTGTATATGATCGGGGATAATTTAACTGAATCTACATTTAACCAAATTTACCTACATGAATCAGGTGCATCTTTCACTGGAGAATAGTCACAATTCATGTGAAATTAAGAATTTTTTGGAAGTTTTACTTTGAAGGAAGCATCCACAGTTAAGATGCTGGTAAGATAACATATAAAACTCTGTAAGTTCCGCTAACTGCAAAGACGATGCTAGACTGTGGAAATTAGAGCCCGTGTGTGTGTGCGAGTTCTAACGAGCACACAAACCTTGTGCTGTAGGGAGCCACCCACTGGTTTTCCCTGGCACTGCAACATTTCAGACTGCTGGGAGTGATAGATTAACTAACAGTTCAATCTATGACTCGGAAGCGCGTCACTCTGCGTTAGAAATGGCCGTTTTGAAACATCCCCTCACAAAATAAATGCATCATTCCTTCCTGTCCTTGTTTTCTAAATCAAAAAGGCCTGAGCGGGTGAGTTTAAAGGACGGGAGAAAGAGGGTGTTTAAGAGACACAATAGGAGGGAAATTAAGGAGAAAACTGGGAAAGAAAAGGAAGAGTAGAAGAAGGAAAAGAAGACATGCGGGGAAGTTATTTTAGAGAGTTGGGAAACAAATTAAAAGAGGAAGAAAACAAGGAAGGAAGGAATGAGGGATTTTATGGGATTTCAACAGGGCCATCTACACGCCTTTATGATAACACACACACATACTAACGATGTACACAGAGTAAAAAGTCTTTACGATGCACCACTTCTCTAAATAGAAAATGTAAATAATAGAAAAACAAAAGTAATTATCTGTTGACATAAAAAAGGAGATCAGGCAAAAATAGCCTGAAGAGAGAATATGAGTATATGTGCGTTTGTGTGAGTGTATGTGCTGATGAGAAAACTAAGGTGCAATCGGGGGGCGATGAGGGAAGGGAAGGTTGGAAGAAAGGGCAACTGTAGGAAGGAGGGAGGGATAAAGGAAGGATCTGCAGGAAGGAAGGACGGAAGGGTATAGGGGAGGAAGATAACCTGATTTATATTAAGCGTGTAACAAACTAAAGGCATGTTTGAATGTTGTTCTGAGGATTATGATTAAGGGCCATTGTTTGCAACGTGCTTTCATTTCAAATTGAAATCAAAGCTTTGACACAGAATCCAATTAAACTTAAAAAATCCTTCATTTATCTTCTTTTAAAACAGATCAAAAGTAAAATATTGATACTACACTGAATTTTTGGCCCTGAAAGATCCTCAAATAAAATATACTTTTAGCAAAACACAAATTTAGTATTAAAAAAACATAATCAAACAGTCAAATTATAATATATACACAAATCCGGTCAGGCTGAACTACAGTGCAGATGTGAGCACATTTAAAATGGATCCGAGTTGTTCACTCACATTGCACGCCAATTTTTTCAAGCAAAAAATTTCATCAGTTCAGTCAGTTTAATGGGTAACATGTGTGTCATGGGATTATTCTTACCCCATAATTTACGTTACAGAAGCTAGAAAATATTTTTGTTTCATTTGTCATATTTATGTATATTTTAAATCATACGTTTACATATAGAGCGGATAATTGTGGACCTCGTAGGGCATATGAAACACATGAGAGACTCATGTTACCCAGCTTTCATTTCATGTGAGCAAGCTGCACCGCAATCAAACGTCAAAGAAAAGACAGAGGGAAAGAGAGAGATAAACATCCATAAAAGAAGAGTTCAGTGCATTGAAAAGGCTCAGAAAAAGAGAAGGAGGAGGAGGAGGAGGATGAAGAGGAGAAGAAGAGGCATTCCGAAGATAGAGAAAGAGATGCAGTCCATACTGGCATTGTCCGCAAGACACCGCTCAGAGCAAACCACTACTGATCTGTTCAAACTACTGCTACTCAAACCAAAACTAAAACGTAAAAGAAACCATACAAGGTTTAAGAAGCACCCGCAGGTTTCTGGGGAGAATTAGAAATCCAGGATTAAGGGGATATTCGGTTTTAATGACCGGAAGATATGCGGCTAATCTAAGTCAACCAGGCACCCAAAGGAGCGGCGAAGTGGGTGCATTTAGATTGGATGTTTTTAATATTTACTACAGGCAAAGTGATAAGCTTTTAAACGCCAGCCTGTTACTGCACTCCACTGTACACTCGTGTACATTTGAGAGATGCGACTAAGGAGATGGCGGCTGTTAAATACATTCACTTGTGCTTTCGTGGCTGATGCAGTCGCAGGCTAAGATTTTAAATGTCTATGTGACAGGGCCCCAGTTCAAAAACGGACAAGAGTTCTCAGAGTGCGGAGGGTTTCTTAAAAAAAGACACTGGAAAAGAAAAAACTACAAGAGATAAAGACAGAAAAGGTAGCTTGGGCAGCGCATCACCCAAATTATTAAAAACTACCAGAGGAGAAAATGAAGAGGAGGGAAAAAACAAACAAACTTGGGGCATGCCTTTAGGTTAGAGGTTAGAAAACAATATGATGAATCATTCAGAAGGAACTGCAAACCAATTAACCAAATCAATCAATCTCTCAATTAACCAACTCACTCAAATCAAAGGCAATCTCCAAACCAAAGTGCTAAGTGCAACATCAGCGGCTTGTATAGATGACAAAAGTGGATATCTCTGGCCCAACACACCTCAGTCTTAAGGTGGTTATTCGACCTGTTTATTTAAATTGACATTTGTGCCTCTAAACACGAGCTTCAAGATCAGATGCATTATTGAGGATACTTTATGATCCTCTATTGAGCCCTTGACAGCAAATTGTTTTAATAACTAAATAGAAAAACTAAATAAAGCATAATATCCAAGCACAGTCCAAGCATATATCTAAGCATATCCAAGCAACGATAAGCAGCTTTGTCAGCCTCTCATGGGGACGAATGCCTTGCTCATGGCATGAATACAAGTGCCTAGCTCACACATGCCTGGAATACACTAACTGTACTGTATTTGTATGCCTCACCAGCGCTATCCGAGGAGGAAAAGCTGCATATGAAATAAAGTACTGATCTACTTGTATGCATGCTCTCTTCCTGCTTCATGTTTTCAAACCAGCTGGAATTTTTAAGCTGAGAATATGTGCATCTCCAATCTTAAACAGAAAAAGGCTGTATTTATTGTGACCTCCTAAATAAAAGTCTTTTAGTGCTCTTATTATGTTAGATTAGAAGACTAATGACTGACTCTGAAGGACCTTGTTCTTTCTAGCTGAGGGATAGCCAAGCTCTGCTTACCAAAAAGACTGGCTACGCCTAGCTCTTTCCAAGATCACTGTAGAGAACACCAGCACCCCTATGTTTTGTGACCGAAATCAACAAAAGAGATAGATGGCTGCTTTCTTTTTAACCTTTCACCACACCCTGACCAGCTCTTCTCTCCTGGTGTCTTTATTTTCCTTTTCAAGTTATGCTAACCCTCAACTTTGACTCAAACATGTAGTCAGAACGCTGATCAACATTATACTAATATTAAACACTTACTTCTTTAAGTTAGGGTAAAAGTACTGATTCTTGAAGGTGGTATGTCCTTGATCTAGTCCTTAGGAGGTCTTAAAATGACGTAAATATAGCCTCAGATAAACAACAAAACTAAACATATTATACTGTGTTATTTATTTAACAAAAAATAAGCCAAAATGCAGAAGCCATGTGCAGGAAATTTATCTCTAAGTCAGACCATACAATGCTAAGGGACACTGCAAAAAAACCCTGGAAAAAGCTACATCTCATGCTCTACAGGCCTCAGTTAGTTGTTAAGTGATAAAGTTCATGATAGTACAAGTAGAAAAAGAATGTGTAAGTTTGTCACTAAAGCTTAGGTTTGCAAAATTGCATCTGAACAAACCACAAGATCTTTGGAATAATGTCCTTTGGACCAAGAGTGGAAACCAAAGTGGAGATGTTTGGCCATAATACATGGCACAAAGACCTCAAACCAACCACTCCAACAGTGATTTGAGCTTGTTTTGTTTGTTTTGAGTAGACCATCAACTCCTTTGTATACCAAAGCATACAAGGGTCAATCGTGAGGCGATCGGTCTGACAGCTAAGGTTTGGCTGAATTGGGTCATGCAACAGGTTAACGATCTGAGGCACAGCAGCAAATCTACAACATAAAGACTAAAAAAGAAAAGAATCAAGGTGTTGCAATGGTCCAGTCAAAGTCCTCAATGTTTGACACACTGCTTCTGGATTTTGGCTTAATTTTTGTTAAATAAGTAAGACCTCATTTTAAGACTTGTTAAGGACTAGATCATTCTTTTAAGATATGTCTTGACGTATTTTAAAATTGACAGAGGGTGAACTTTCTTTTTACCATAAGTGTATAGAGAATTACACTTGTTCTCTTGTTGTGTTTGTTGTTTTACAAAAGATGCAAAGCTTTTCAGATTGAAGGGAAACCATCAAAGAAACTTTAATGATGGGCAGGTAGAAGGAATGTCGAAGTAACATTAAGGTCTTCTCATTAGCACAAATGCACTTTCCTCTAAGGATAAATGAAAAGGACAGTTCTTAAACTCTGCTCCTGCCAAATAGCACTTTCAGTACCACATGAATTAAACACTAACTGTCCCTGAAGTGTAAATACAATAGACACTCAACATTTGACTTGTGTTTGGGATATTCATTCTTATTCAGCCCCACCACTGACCATAGGGCCTCCACGTCGATGATAAATGAATTCATACATACATTTACATAAATTTCATGGGTCCCGAGTAAATCCATTTATGGATCAAATTGTTCCCCATGTCTCCACATTGCTACTGTTGGACAAAAAAAAATGCAACTCGTGTATGTTTCTCATAGCTACTTTAAGTTTTTCTCGCTATTTATGAACTCAGAGCGCTTTTCTTCTTACCCTCAAAAGACTATTGTTATACTATGAGAATCTGTAGTTGTTCCTTCATTCAGAATATAATTTCTGCATAAGATAAATTGGATACAGTAACAGGCCTGGATATACCACTGTTGTATCTGTCATGCTATACAGTGTCCATCATGCCAGGGGGATGTATCCCCTAAGGCAGTGATGAAAGACCAAATAAAACCAATGTGTAACCAAACCAAGTGCTGAGGAAATGCAATCGGTTCTATTGACAAATGCAATAGTCTCTGATGCTACTGATGCTAAGCAGACCGAGGCGTCAAAACATATCTCAAGCAGCTTCAAATGTTAAAAGCCGCACTGAAAATTTGGCATTTTCACACTGCTTCTAATAGTAAAAAAGTGATTAGGATTGCTTGGGAAGGAGGCATTTTCTTACACAAAAAGAAAAAAAACAAAAATAAAGGAGGCGATACCTTGCCACGTCCAAAGACAATCAGATATGGGAACAAAACAAAGCTCAAAAACTACAAAAACCCTTCAGAAGCCAGTAGTTTCCAGTTTGATTGGGCCCCATATGGCTGTTTTATCTGCCAGACTTACTCAGCCATCTCTTAGGTTAAAATATTGTGCAGCTGAAGTTTTCCTAATCATTTGAAAGCATGCGAGATGGGTATCAGCGCTCGGTCTGTTTGTGTGTGTGGGAATGGCAGAGCAGGCAGGCAGGAAGGGAGGGAGGGAGTTTGGACTACTTACGTTAACCTCAGTGATCGCTATGTCAACAATGCTACCCACAACTATCAAGGCATCAAATGTGTTCCATGCATCAACAAAATAATGCTGTGTAGGGATGGACAGAAAAGGAAAACAACAGAAGAAAAGGACAAAACATAAGACATTTAAACAAAAATGGAAAGAACGGAAATTAAAGGAGAGAGGAGAAAAAATAAGATAAAAACCATTACATACATGAGCACTGGAGTTTTTAGTAGGAGTAGAAAGGGAAAGAAACAACAAAATTTAAAAAAGGCTAAAAAAGAAAAGAGGGGGCAGTCTGAAGAAGATGGACAGCACAGGTAGAGCAGCAGCGATCGGTCATGCTTGTCCATGAGAGGAAATGTCAACAGGAACAGGAACAGTAAAGAACAATATGCAACAAAATCACAACTCAAAAAAATGAGAAAAAGCTGCGTAAGGCTGTTTGTGATTGGTCAGTGAGTTAGTTCAGTTAGTCAGGGGGATCAAACCTGAGTGTCACAGTGTGGCCCAAAAAAAACAAAAGAAAAGAAAGCAAAAAACCCAACAACATTTTAGATACTGTGAAGAGTTAGGAAAGAGGACGCAAGACAGAAACCTTTGTGCTCAAAGCTAAACCCTGCCTCTGTTTCCTCGACTTTTTCTGAAACCCAGGAAGAAGCTTGTTCTCGCTCAGGAACCTCTGTGGCTGTGGGTGGGTGGGAGTGGGGGTCCCGTGCGTGGCAGCGGCCATCTTGGTTTTAAGAATGAAAGGAAGAGAAGGAGGAGGAAGAAGAGAAGGAGGAGACTGACAAAGAAGATAGATGAAGAGAAATGACAGCACGACAGAGAGTAACCACAAAGGAAAGGAGAGCAGAAGAAGGTAAGACAGAGTGAGAGGACATGAGACAGAGAGGGAGAGACAAGGAGAGTGAGGGGGGGTGGGACGTCGTACTTACGTTGATTTCACTGAGAATGACGTCTATTATGCTGCCAATTACGATGAGGAAATCAAACACATTCCAGGGATCACTAAAGTACCCCTACACAGGATGAGGTGAGCAAGAGGAGGAGGAGGGTAAGAAAGGTAGGTTAGAAGGAAAACAACATCTGCTGCCACTTCGCAGCCCCTATCAAGGTGATATGAGGTTGTACAGTACACTGAGGAAACAGAAAGAAAATCAGCTACACTTGATGAACCAACACATGAAAGGATAAGAAGTTTCCACTGTGCTATCTGTTCATCGAGTGCAGCTGAATTTCCTGCTCTGCGAAGGATGGTGGGTTAAATGGCGGTTATTTACATCTTCCACGTGCATCTCGGGGCTATTCAGCAAAGCTGTGGCAGTGATTACACTGAAAGCCGACTTTGTTTACTTAACTTATTGTGGGCAATTCTTTATCAGCACTGGTACAAAGGAAGTATTTATGCAAAAATACATCCATATATCTTCAGGCCAGAATGGTATTATTCACATTTATTTTTATAGTGTAATTACAAAGAGCTGCGTCTTCGAACATTAATGAACCTTGGAGTTTTGTTTGCATACACTGTCGCCTAGTACGTAACTGTGATTATTTTTTTTTTTTTAAAAAAACATTTGGACCAGTTTGACTTTTATCGTTCTCGGTCATATTTTTGCATATTTTACTGGAATGGAACTAGCGACTAGCTATAATATTTTCAACAAAAACATTAAGTTGTAAGGTATGCATGACAAATATCACGCAATTGTTTGCACCAATTGCTAAATTGGTGGCTACACACACTGACAGGGAATGGAGATCAATCTTGCTCATCTATTTTAAGCTTCTGCATCTGTCATTAGCAGCTGAGATATCATAAAAAAAGGGAAAAACTCCTCCTGCCATAATTCGTCTGCACAGTGCAGATATTAGAAGGTATCCTTGGCAACAGTGGTTTTAATGAAGTTGCTTTCAGTTTTAGGAATAATAATGAGAACTGAGAGTTAAATATTAGTCAAACGGAGGTTTGGCATTAGTACCCAAATACTCATTTATGAATTGATTAAATAGAGAGATTAGACAAAAAAAGCATTGTAGTCTAAATAAATAATTAAATTGTGTGATTCATTAAATACTTAAAAACATAAAAGAGAGGGAAAAACTGTAAAAACATGTAAAAGTCTTTGTTAGTGTTACTGTGGCCCATCCATGGATCAACCTATCAAAAAGTATTGAGGTTAAATAGAATGAAGCAAACATTACTGGAGCGAATTCCTGGCGTCTGTGAGACCTGAGAAGCAAAAGCATTAGTGAGCTCCTCCATCCTGTGTGATGGCTGTTTAAGGCAAAGGTTTATCAAGGCAAGGAAAAGTATGCACAACACCATATGTCCTAAGCACTGTTCACTGTGGCTTGGGAATCTGTTGTCATGCTGCACCACAATAAACAAAAGAAAAAAAGGTGCAAAACAAGTATCAGTTCGTCAGTATTTTATACGTAAAGAGTCACAACTTAACTGGTGATACTTTGACGTTTTTTAAAAAGAGAAACGCTGCCTTCATGATCTGGCAGTTCATCTTCCTCACATACATAATGCAGCACAGCACGATGTAAATTCCCAAGTCCTAAAATTCATTGTTACAAAATCCACCGTTGGCTAAAATACTGCAGAGCATGCATTATGTTACTCAGACGAAATGTTCTAAACGTAGCATTTCAAAAGTCATTACAGGATAACCATCTTGCAACTATTTAAATAAAAAGCACAAACTTTGCAGAGCACTATTGGAAAAAACAACAAAACAAAACAACAGAAGACTTGATTTTAATTAGTGGTTGGAAAACATTGTGTGCAAAATAGTAGATGGTCTTCATTAATGAGCTCAATTAACTTTTGTAATAACTGGAAAACCTTTGTTCTTTTGATTAGTACAATGCAACAGTAGTCAAAGGAGTAAAGTATAATATGAAACTATGTTATTGCTGTTGATTGCGTTCAAGATTCTCCACTAACCCTGCGGTAATAAGAGGGAGCATGCCCATCTGTTACTGTTTAAATAGCTGAAGCACCAGGAAGTTCTTAGATTGGGCACGGTAACAACAGCAGGATAACAAGGGAACAATGGGATTAAGCACATAAACGCTTTCCTCTAATCATGGTTTAAATCCATCGTATCGTAAGGAAGGAAATGAAAAAGAATTATGAATTTAGAGTACAACAATCCATCTTCTGCAACGCTGTGACTCAAAAGCCTTTAAAAAAACTATTAAACTCTTTTTCTTCCGGGCTGCAATGAGCACTGATAGATAGAGCTGGGAGTTTATCTAATTTCATCTAACATTACATTATAAAATGTCTCTTTGTCTGTGCTTTTTCACATTTCTCTAGTCTGTAGTGCTACATAGGTATCACTGTTATTCTAGCCTGCTGTTTGAGTAGTGAACGTACCCTGGGTTTGAAGGCGATCAGTTTAAGGATCATCTCAACAGTGAAAAGTCCTGTGAAGAGCATGTTGAGGATGTTCATGGCATCATTGAAATTTTTGGTCTGTCCATGATGCTGCAGGAAAAAAAGCACCAGCTCATTAAACAATGTTAGATCTACGGGAGCTTTTTTTCTAAATGTACACACACATTACTCACCTGCATGGCCAGACAGATGGTGTTGAGAAGGATGAGTGTGAACATCAAATACTCAAAGTAGGTGGAGTTGACCACATACCACACCTTGTACTGGTAAGGGTTCTTTGGGATGTAGCGACGCAGCGGACGAGCCTTTAGAGCGTACTCCACGCACTGACGCTGTGGCACACACACACAAACGCATAGGTGAGCACTTGCCATTTACATTTGTCTGCTGATGTAGTTTCAAAAGTATTCAGCTGTGTGTCTCCCTGTTCCCAGACAGTCATGGAGGAAAAGCTGTAGAAAAGTCTTTTGGCACGCTAAAATAGCCAGACTACTCTTCTATCCTCTGTCTGCATTTACATGCTCTTTCTGAAACATGGATCATCTCAGAGAACACAGCCGCAGGCCCTTGGCCGCGTTCCTTCGCAAGGTTTAGTCTCATCTTTTTTGAACTGCTGCAGCTCCTCCTGGCTGGACTCCTGAAGTGGTTCTGCCCCTAAAACTCATGTTCAGCCTCTTCAGATTCATCCGTGTCACACCCCCATTGCCTGGCTCTTATTCCTTCTCCCTTGTGGCTCCTAAATGACACAATGACTTTCCTGCTCCTCTCAGAACAGTAGAATCACTCCTCTGTACCTTTAAAAAAAATCACTCTGCTGTATGTCTGCCGTACTACTAGATTTAAAGACAGAAAGTTATCACAATAGAAACAAAAAAAAAGCTGCAAAATTACTAGTAATCGAGTAGTAACTTTACACAAAACACACACGAACACTACCTGGTTTTTGTCCAGCTCGCAGTTCTTATATTCCTGCTCCCCTTGTTCCTGGAATGTGACGATGACGAAACCGACGAAAATGTTCATCATGAAGAAGGCAATGATGATGATGTAGATGATAAAGAAGATGGAAATGACCACGCGGTAGTTGTAAATGGGCCCCACGTCCTCAGCATGAGAGTCAATGGCTCGGTACAGTAACCTGACAAAGAGACGGGAAAGAAAATCTGGAATTTAAAAAACAAATTGCATTTATTCCATTGTTTAGTAAGAAGTTTCACAATCACAAGTTCTTTTTTTTTTTTTTACAAAAAAAACCTATTATATTTGAACACTGTGCATGTATTTAAATTGTTATGTATTTAAACAGTCAGTTTAGTCAGTCTGAAAACCCTCTACATGTCATTATTATCACTTTGACCTTCAGATCAATCTAAGAATTTTGAAATAGAGGTCAGAGGTCAAACATGATATGATATTTTAAATCTTTACACAGTACTATCTCTATGTTGACAATAGAAACCACACTTAAACCACACTTACCACAGCTATAAGGCTTATTGTCAATTTTGGACCAATAAATTACTGAGTTGACCTTGACCTACATGTGGATTGTAAGAATGACCCCACTCTACACTCTTACAAAGTTGTATCTGAATTCAGACACATTGACACTGTGTTGTTATATAGACACACACCCTGGCCATCCCTCGAAGGTAGACACGGCAAACAGCGCCATCATGCCTTGTAGAACATCATCGAAGTTAAAGTCACTGTTCTGCCACACTCTTGGGGCTTTGTCAGGCTTCCCCACATCCCCGTCTTTATACGTGATGAAAGAACCTCTGTGGACACAAACAGACATACACGCACATAATGTAGTTAGACTGTAAGAAAAAAGATTAAGATGCCGTCTGCAGGGGGGATCTCTTACCTGCACTCTGCCTGAGTCTGCTTAGAGCTGTCGGTACAGAAGAAGAACTTTCCCTGATTGAATGATGAGACAATTTCTTAGTCAGAATTTAAAAAACGGTTTAAAAAGTACATTAACTAACTGATCATATTCCCTTTTTTTTACCTTAAAGAGTTGCACTCCAATACAGGCGAACATGAACTGGAGTAACGTGGTGACGATGACGATGTTGCCAATAGTCCTGATGGCCACAAACACGCACTGCACTACATGCTGCAAAAAAACCACCAAATATAAGAGTGAGTGATAAGTCTATGCCTTTTTTAGAGGACAGATAAGTGTGCATTGTGTGTATTTTTTATGAAATGCGGGACTATGTCAACCTTTAGTCCTTTGGCTCTGTTGATGGCCCTCAGTGGTCTAAGCACTCGCAGAACTCTCAGGATTTTTACAACATTAATTGCGCTGGACCTGTAGACACACATTAGATTAAACTACTGACCTGCCAATTTGATTGGCCACATCTTACCATCTTAAAAAAATATATTTGTAATGTTGGAACAACACACACCATAAACTGCTTTCAGTGGAGTCTTTACTTTTAAACACAAACTGTGGAGGCTGATGCAACGAAAAGCTAATGAAATGACAAAAAATGGACAAAATACAATGGACAACTGAAATAAAAGTTCACAAGAAATTACGAAAGATGACAAAAAACAGATACAAAAAGGAATTTAACACAGCCTTGATTTGTTTTTAGGGAAATATAAAATATAAAACTGAAGTTTTGTCACAGCTTAGAGTGGAGAGCACCGAGAGGCGAAAGTCGAAGGCAGGAGAAGTAACTGAAAGTGAGCAGTTTATTTGGCTGCTGAAAAATTGTACAAAATACAAAAAAGACCAAATGGGAAAAACAAGGAGGATGAAAAAACATATAAAAGACCATGGGAACAAAAGAAGGTATGAAAACAGACGCCATGACAAACAGAAAGGTCGGAGTATACATACACTGGGAACTGATTACATGATGGCACACAGCTAGGAAGAGGGGAGAGGTGCGCCAGTCAGCAACAGGTAAAAACAATGAGGGGAAAAAAATGGAAAGTAAAGCTGGACACAGAAGACTAACCTTCCAAGTAGAAGAGTAAAAGGAAAATGACACCGAGATATGAAGACAAACACTAAACAAGGCGACAGAAACAGTGGGAACACAAAACAAAGGCACCAACGCAGATAAGACAGAGGAACTCAAAGAAACAATGGGGGTACTGTGAGCATGAAAAACAGGAACAAAAACCCAAGAACCCAGAACTCAACATCAAGCATTTCAGCACAACCAAACTACTGTTATTACTATTTTAACTAACATCCCATAGCTGTGAAAGCATTTTTCCCAAGAAGACCAACGTGTATTATGTTACTAAATAAATAAATCTTTATGCCAGCTTGTTGCTGTAGTGTTGTTAATGTTATTTATTTTATAAACAGAAACTATTTAGCTATGCACATACTTACTTTTTAGACAGTTTAAAGCAAATTTAATAGACTTTGTTAGTGTTACGAGTAGTTCTAGCATCAGTTATCAAGGGGTCACTTTCAAAAGCAGAAAGCATATAGTCACGTCCATAATTTGTTGGACAAAGACACAAATTTTGGAGATTTTTTTAAAACTTTTTCTAAACTACCATAGCGGATTTAAATCAAGCTATTAGGATGTGAATAAATTTCCCCCTTTCAGCTTTAATTCAAGGTGATTTTACAAAAGTTTGTAATAACTTTTCAGTAATTAAAACCATTGTTTGATACCATTTTCAGAGAATCAAACGTAATTGGACAATTAAATGACAAAGCACATTTTTAAATATATTTTTAAACATCAATCTTAAAGAAATATCATCATACATCATGTTCCTTCTTTTGTGGTATTTCAGCCCTTTGCGGTGTTTCTCCTATCTCTGATTTTTTAAAAGGTTTATTACTTTAGTTTATTTTGTTTTTAATGAGGGCCTCCTTCACTTGTACTGACATCTCTTTGGGCCTCATATTTAAAAATGCAACAGTTTTTGTACTTCAGATATTATGTTTGGGTGTGTCATTAAATAACAAAGGAACAGGCCATTGCTGTTAGTCCACCAATTGTCCAATTGCTTTTGAGCATCTGAAAACAGGGGAGTGTATATGAAAATTGTTGTAATTCCTGAACTGTTCATGCAAAATTTTTGTAAAAACCCTTAAATTAAAGCTGAAAGTCTGCACTTTAATTGCATCTTGACTGTTTGATTTAAAATCCATTGTAATGGTTCACAGAGGCAAAAGAGCCAAAATTATGTCACTGTCTGACAAATTATGGACCTAACTGTAGCTCCTCAAAAACAGATATTTGTAACAGTGTATCCGTTACATAGTAATGCACATGAAACACATATAATATATGGACAAACACACATAATGAAACAACACGGATGGGCCAACATAAAGACACAGACAGACATTTACAAGCAAACTACTGTGCTGTAAAAGAGTGTCACTACAAGCCAAAGGTCAAATGGTGTGACCTTTTTCAGGTGGAGCTTTAAAAGAAAGTGATTTACATACTAAGGAAAAAAAAGAATCAAATTAATACCTTGACATTTTGAGTAGTACAATAACTGTCTGGAAAGAGCTTTAGCATTAGTCCTTCTCTGATCTGAACCGGGCCTCTCTCAGCCTGATTATTAATACTTGAGCTGAGTTGGTCAAGGTCGCTTCCCTTTATTTAACAAGCCAGTGTTTCAGATAAATGAAGGAAAAATACAAAAAGGTTTTCCACTGTGTGACACAAGTACAAGGAAAAGAAGGTGTTTTCAAAATGTCAACATAAATATATTTAAAGGAGTGACTTTCTTGATGGGTAAAGTTGTGATTTGGAGGGAAACAATACTCTGTGCTAACTTTGAAACAAAGAGTGAGAAACAAAAGAAAAAAAAAATACCCGCTGTGCAACTTTTTACAGAGAAATGTGGAAGTTAAAGGCACTTAAAGGTAGCTCGTGTGGAGTAGGATGTTATCAATCGCATATCACAGTCAAACCAACTGCTAGGTTATTTGTGGAAACGTCAAATTATTTTAAAAGGCGATATTTTAACTGTCAGAGTCTGATGACAGGGATGAAGCACGCCATCCACCTGATGAAAAGGACTCTGACTAGCAATAAGAGAGCAAAAATAGATGAGGTCATCAGGTATTGTTTTGCTATAGTTCTGTCTTCTCAGCCATATTTCATGCTGTCACATTATGAGGCTTACTCGGGGTGACAACACAAACAAGCAATCTGTCATATGTAGTGTATACAGTAGGAGTTTTTTTACATGCTTTTTTATGAGCGTTTTTTCACAGCTTCTCTACACCTTATACTTAAAATGGGTTCTTATTTGGTAGGAGTAAAAATAAAATAAACTATATCGCAGTAGTGGTTTAGTTGATCACAACATCATTGCAGTTCTTTTAACTGTGATAAATAAAGAAAAATCCCACTCACTCGCTACCTTTAATAGGCAAAAACCACTGGATTCTAGCATTAGGGCGTCATTTCTATAACCCAGGAGAGTTGCATTTATCTAAAAATATGAGAACTAAATTTGACCTGCCCCCAAAATCCATGATAAAAAGTGAAAAAAAAAAGAAGAACAAACTCATTAACATCAATTGGATATGAAATGCGACGAGAGTACTGGAAGACCCAGGATAATTTACTCAATGTAACACTTTGTCTGGTTAGAAACCAATTATGTTGCTGCTTGTAAAAGATGCATTCTGCAGTGGATCTGGCTCCAAAAGAACTGCATGTGTTCATTCATTACAAGTTCAGTGTTATCCCACTCAACAAAACCTTTCAGTGACAGATTTGGTTTTATTTGTTCTTGCTTTGGGTGAGTCTTCGGCTAAACTCTCCAAGACCATAGAAATATCAAATCAAAAAAGTGACAGCTTTACACGGTTCAGGTGACGGTCTGTTAAAGGGGTTATAACACGGACTAATATGGACTTACGTCGAGAAGTCTAGTCTATTAAGCATCAGAGACAGAAAGTGCAGTATAGAATATTAAACATCACAGCATTTCAATGAGTTATTTGCTGCAAGAAGAAGAGAACATTTTAATAAACATCACAAAGAGACAGCGGATTAGGAGTAATGAAGTGTGAACTTGTTATGAGAAGACAGAGAAGTGTAAAGCACGGAGCAGTTTGCTAATAAAAATGGTTTTTTCCAACTTAGGCACTTGATTTGTGTCTCACGCAGTAGTCACAATTTGTGTGATTATATACAAGACAATAACACAAATGCGTGTTTAATGATATTTGGAAAATGTTAGTAATATCGGTGAACAAAAGCTTGCAACGTGACTGGATCAGGTAAAACGCATGCACCATAAAACATCGTACTGTACTCACTGTATTCCAGAGGAGATGAGGGACACGCTGACCACCACCAAGTCCAGGATGTTAAAATAGTTTCTACAGAAAGAACCTTTGTGGAGGAAGGCGCCATAGGCTGTCATCTGCAGGGGTCAAAGTTCAGATTATTACCTTTTACCATGAGCAGCAATATTTTTAGAAGGGTTTAATGCTAGCTTACTAGAAACAACACTATATTACCACATCTACAGTTTGCCTCTCTATAAATCCATATCCAGTAAATAATTTTTGGTAAGCACATCAACCAGCTTGTAATGATTAAATATTATTTGACAGCAGTACAGCCAAATGTTAATTTTAGCAAAGGAAAAAAGAGAAACTGAATGAATAGTGAATGAATGCTTTAGTGTGCATCATAAACATCAAATACTACCTTAAGAATGATCTCAATGGTGAAGAGTCCAGTAAACACATGATCTGCATAGCCCAGGATCTGAAAATAAATACAACACTGTATTTAAACTGGACTTGGACTACCCCTGCCCAACATGCAAAGGCTTTCTGAATGAACAGAGACCAAAGTTGTTACACTGTTTCATTTGCCAGGACAAAGTTCTGAATGAACCAAGATTGTTTAACATTTCACAAAGCAAAGCTGAATGAATTCAGAAATGCTCATGACTCTCTTAAGGCCACAGTATACCCGCTGTAATGGTCGCTTCGCTCACCCCCGCAAGTGCTTTTAACAGAAACCCGTATTTACACCTGCTGTTACAGTGCAGGAAGGTGCTGAAGTATTCTCCTGAAGGATAGGTGTCGCCACTCAGACAGTATTGCCACATAAGCACTAATATAGGAGGAGAAGAAATCAAAACCGGACGTTTTCAAACTGTATATCTGTATGTCTCTGAGCTCCTGTGCTGGAATATTATTAAAATGCAGCTAAAAAAACGACACGGCCGTACACACGAGTCCTCAACCCAGCTGCAGTGGCTGTGGCGCAATCCGATTTACAAAAATCCACAGATGTACGACTAGCCGATGCGCCACCCACGACCCAAACACAGCATTAGAAGGCACTTTTTTTTAGGTTCATAGTCTGTACATAAAAGATGGCAATAGCTACCAGGCCTGAAAAGATGGCGAACTCTTGTGCTGATCCATTGTATAGAACTAAATGTTTATACAGAAGATAAAAAAAACAAGATAGAAACAGTCAAAATGCTCATCTAGAGGCTTCAGAACATCATTCTACAAACCAGATGGTGATGTCCACTGCCTATATACAATCTATTTGTGCCCCATTAGCAAAAGCACTCTTGAAGACCTAAACTGGGTAAAACGTGTGGTAAAACTTGGTAATGAATGTGTGCTTCTTTTTGGGAAAAAGCAGGACTTAGAGTCAACTGTAGCATAACCTAAAAGACTCCACAACTTACTGAAATAATAATAATGTTCAGGCCCAAATGAACTAAAATAGAAATGCTGGAAAATCTGAAAAACAGGTTGTTTTATTTCATTACTGTTTCAGACTAAGGTTAATTGGTTTAGGCTAATAGAATATATAATAGGATCCTATACCAAAGCCAGGGAAAATATAATAAAACAGATCTTTATTGGCCTCCGAGGAATACGTCTCACTGACTGAGACAGGAAACAGTGTACAAAAACAGATACAGCACACATGGTGTTTACATTAGACTACAGCTCCATTACAGTCATAAACACCACATTAATTTACGAACAACGGGCTGATGTCACACAGCGAGTACAATAGATATATCCTTCATATACTGCAAAGTAACTGAAAATGTTGCGGTTTCACAGCTCGCCTTGAGGCTAAACATGAAGTCTCCGCTGCTGCATACGAATTAAGAGACAGAACTTCTTACACAATGTCAAAACAGACTGTGCAAACACTAGAACAGTAAATACATTCAATTCTTGATTAAATGTTGACATTTAGCAAAACAAACACACAAAAAAACCCGTCATAAATATATTTCCATACTGTATGTGTACAAAATGATACAGTAACTATTCATTTTTCTTTTTGGGTAATAAAATAGTTTAAAAGAGAGCAAAGCTTAAGAGGCATTTCATATCTTCTTAACATTAAGTTAATAATGGTTACAGTACTCGACATGAAATCTCATTAAGTGTAACGGGCCACTCACAATAAGCTTTGGTTCCTCTATAGCGATAAACCATTTAGGTCAGAATGAGTGTGCGTGTGGGCATCTAATTATGGCTACTGTGCCTTACTGTACATCCGGCATTGTATGTCTATATATACTTTATTTATGCTGTTATATATGGTTTTTTTTATGCTTACAGGCGGCTGTGGCTCAGGCAGTAGAGCTGGTCGTCCAGTGATTATAAGGTCGTTAGATATACTGCCGAAATACTGCTGTGGATACTGAACCCTGATTTGCCCCAGATTAATTAATTGAAGTGTGAGTGTGTGTGTGAATGTTAGATAAAAGTGCTTAAGTATAGATAAAAGCACTCTATGAATGCGCTCAAATCGAATAGACAGGCGTTATATCACTTATATGCTACCTTATTTCTGAAGGAGTCATTTTTGACAGGGTCTTCTGCCGCTAGACTGATGCTGCTGAGCAGGATGAAGAAGAGGATGAGGTTGGTGAAGATGTTGTGGTTGACGACCTTATGGCAGAGAACCCTGAACCTACAAAACAAAGTGCAAGAGAGAAAGAAAGCAAAATGTTTACATCTAGTCTCTTTAAAGGAAAAGGATGCCAGAACGAATACAGCAGAAGCTGTCTGAAATATTGGGCGGAGAAAATGAAGTTGAAGATTACTTGTTGGTGTGGCTGAAGATAAAGAAAGCTCGGGCCTCAGGCATGGGGACAGCCTTTTCCTTCAGCTGAATGTCAGAGAGGGGCCGTGGCCTCGGGCCCACAGGCATCTCTGGCTCATCGTCGTCGTCATCTCCTGATGGGGAGGGATGGGAAAGAGGAGAGTAAGATAAAGAAAGAAAGTGGGAAGAAGGAATATGAGGGGAAAAGGTGGAAATAAGTTCAATGTTAGTAACTAACCTTTTTTTATAATAACAAAGACAAAATTCTCAATGAAACCACATCTTAACTTATACCTGTAGGAACATATAATATTTATAGCTGTGGTGTGTGTTACCTATATAATCATTGGCGGGATATGGATTCTTCTCTTCGCTCTCATCCCCACAGCAGTCATCCATGTTAATCTGAAAAGGAGAAGTATGAGATTTCGTTCATTTTTTCTCACTCCTTTGAACACACACACACATTCTTACTGAGTCTTTGTGTGTCTCTTTGTACCTTTGTAGCAGTGTTGGTCTCCCCATCAGAAGTAATGGACTTCAGCTCTATTTTCTCCTTCTTCTCTTCCTCCAGAGGCGGCTTCTCATTTTCATGACGCTTCTCTGGACTGCCAAGCCTGGAGAAGGAGAGAGAACAAGAAGATCCTCAACTTTAGCATCTTCCCTTCTCCAAACATAAATGAACATCAGAGGGACAACATAAAGACATGCAATCATAGGGGATATTTTCTTAGCTGTGAGGAAAATTACAATTTTCTGTTGCATCTTTTCCATAGATTAATACAGATTGCAACTAAGCAGAATACATTTTTATGATTTCTTTCTTTTAACACTTTCTTTCTCAGCTGCACTTTAAACTCAACTTTGATCTTTGCTGGGAATTAATCTTTGCAATGATACTGAAAAAATAATAAACTGTTGTAGAGAAAAGCCGAAAAATATGTTTGTATTCTATGTATGAAAAAGCAATTTTAGTGGTTTAATTCAAGCTTCTAGTGTCAGCATCCTTATTCACCTTGAGGAAATAATAGGCTATCCAAGATGCTGCAAGCTAATGTTTTCCCTGGGTGCTGTTTGGATTGGCCAGGTCTCAACATCTCCCTCTATCCCCTTTACAATTTTTTGTCTGACTGCCTCCATTCAGTTTTCTGCTTTACCTGGCCAGTTTTTTCCTCTCCTTCTCCTCCTCTTCCTCTTTCTGGGCTGATGTCAAGCTCTCGGCGTCTGCCAGATTGTCTACAGCAATGGCCAAGAAGACATTCAGCAGGATATCTGTTCAGAGGGGTGATGTTAAGGATGTTGCTGACCCATCAGATCACAAACAAAGCTGGCTATAAACAGGTGGCAACCCCTGGGGCTAAAAAAAGGAAGCCAAAACCTACAGTTCCTGTAATGACCACTTGAGGCTTGGGTTAAAAAGTGAGTTAATATTCATGGGCTGTTATGTTGAAGTGATCAGATAAACAGCATTCAAAACCAATGAATGCAGACTCCAAAGCCAAATGACTAATATTGCACTGGCTTTGGATTCAACAGGCTAAGCTGATAAATAGTAACAATTTAATCTGAAAAAACACATTTTTAACTACTCTGTACTTTTAAGTACAGAGGCTCAGTGGCCCGCACTAAAATCTTTTAGCTTTAGGGAAAGCATCTGTATGCAAAATGTGTTCTTTTCTCCTGCAACTGCATCTTAACAAGGGGTTAGATATCAGATGTGACTCAGTGATTCAAATCACAATCAGCAACACCAGTATCCATTTGATGACAGGATTTAAGATCGTCAGAAAACAAATTTGACTGTCAGTTACTGGATCAGACTCACCATATTTTTATTTTGAAAGTCTACATGTATAAGCATCAGGCCCGCATGACCTGGGCTACTGGTGTAGCTATTCCATGTATTTGTATTTACATAGCACCAACATCTAAAAGGACCTGACATTATAATAGAAAGACTCTGCAACAATCTAGAACAACCAAAAGATTCCCTATGAGCAAGTGCTTTGTCACAATGGGGACCTCCTGTTGTGGTAGGATACAGTTTCCACAGATGAAGAGGATGATGAAGTAGATGCAAACTAGCATGCCAGGAAAAGCTGGACCACCGTACGCCATGATACCATCATACATCACAGAGTTCCAGTCCTCTCCGGTCAGGATCTGTAGAGACAGAAGACAGTAAAAAAAAATCTTATACAAATGTATTTTCATTTAAAAGAAGCCTCGGCCTCATGATAGTGACAGATTACATTTAATTAAGCAACATTATAAAATTTACACTTTTTGTATCATTCAAGGACAAATATAAGGTGACAATGGAGGCCAGACACACTCCATGAGAAAAAGTGGAGCCTGATTACCTGAAACACAGTGAGCAGAGACTGGGGGAAGTTGTCAAACGTGCTTCGTCGGGTCTCGTCAAAGTTGAATTTTCCCCCAAACAGCTGCATGCCCAGCAGGGAGAAGATGATGATGAAGAGGAAGAGCAGGAGCAGCAGGGAAGCGATGGAGCGGACAGAGTTCAGCAGGGATGCCACCAGGTTGGACAAAGAGTTCCAATATCTAAAGGAAGAGAAATTTCGTTGAAATGGTAGTCTTGTTATAATATATTTGGTAGGTTGACTGTTGGATTTCTATTTTGATTTCTTTATAGTTTAGAAGTGACTAGAAGGGAGTCTGATAGTTTCTGTTTCAGTTTAACAGTGCTGCCGGAGTTTCCTGCTAAGAAGTTTATGTTTTGCCATCCTGGATTCATGATTTAGCGTTTTAGTTGCAGGATTGAACTTTTCAGTGTTACCTTAATTGTTTTTTTCCCTCTGTTCTGTGTTCCTGTTTTATGTGTTTGCCCTCCAGAGTTCCTTTGTCTCTGTCTTCATGTTAATGTGACCGTCATATCTCTGTAAGTATTTTGGTTACTCTTTACCTGTTTTTCCTGTTAGTCATTTCCTAATTAGCCCTTTGTGTATAAATAGTCCAGTTTTGTGTGCGTGTTGTGTATGTTTTGCTTCCAATCTGTCCTCACCCCTATGCTTCCCAAACCCTGACAAGTCTAAAAAGCCAATATACAATCACTGGACACTGTATTAGGTACACCTGTTAAACTGATTAATGCAGTGACTTAAGTGACTCTGAATGTGGCATGGTTGTTGGTGTCAGCCTGGTCTGATGAGCTTTGATTTATGGTGCGACACTCAGATGGTCGAGTCAGCATTTGGCATAAACAACATGAAAGCATAGATCCATCCTTCCTTGAATCCAGTCCAATACCTGACTGTTGTTGCTGTCCGTCTCTTTATGACCACAGTGTCTTCTGACGACTGCTTCTAGTAGGATAAGGCGCCATGTCACAAAGCACAAATCATCTCCCACTTCTTTCCTAATCTTGACAATACGTTCACTGTACTCAAATAGCCTAAAAAGTCACTAAAGCTCAATCCAATAGCGCTTGTTTGGGATGTGGTGGACGGGATGTGTAGCTGACAAATGCTATCGTGTCAATATGGACCAAAATCTCTGAGGAATGTTTCCAGCACAGCGCTGAATCTGTGCTTTGAAGAATTACAGCAGTTCTCAAGGGAAAACTGGATCCAACCCATTATAAGCGAGGTGTACCTAATGAAGCGGTCAATGAGTGTATGTAAACTAGTCACAATAGGAAATTCTCACCAAATGATTACTGTGGCAAAATAAAATCCCATAAACAATTATTCAGGTTAGACATTTTTAAATACCATGGATGTTATATGAGATATACTGAAACCTCAGATAAACATTAATCTCATGGAAATCCAAGTTTGTTTGGTTTTTTGGTAATTGCATCACAGACCTATTGTAACCTGTTAGTTCTTCATCCTCTGTTTCCACTTTGCTGAATGCAACATTAAGGCTCTACTGGTATATAAACACTGCAAAACAGGGCAGTTTTAGCTCAGTAGGTAGAGTGGTGGCCCCATGATTGGAAGGTTGGGGGTTCGAATCCACTGAACGGCCACCCTGAGGTACCCCTGAGCAAGATACCGTCCCTACACACTGCTCCCCGGGCGCCCAATGGCTGCCCACTGCTTCACTGAGTGAATGGGTTAAATGCAGAAAGGAATTTGCCCACGGGGATCAATAAAGTATACATTATTATTATTAAAAAGCTGTTACTTTATGTTCAGTATTGCATTAGGTATCTGTGTGAGTATCTTGCCTGTTGGAGGACTGAAGGAATAACTTCTGCTTATTAAATGCATATGCTTTAAGGTCTACACTAACCTGGTTATTTTGAAGATTCGGAGTAAGCGTACACAACGTAACACAGAGATGCCAAGAGGAGACATGATTTTTGTTTCCACCAGAATGGTTTCAAGGATCCCTCCGCATACTACGAAGCTGTCGAACCGATTGAAGAGTGAAACAAAGTAGGCCTGTGAGGAGCAAAACGCAGAAGTTAAAGGTAGAAAAAAGGGTAGAATGTGGTCAGTGTTAACACAAAACAGTGATACAGTATCCTACCTGCAGGCCCAGACTGTACATCTTCAACAGCATCTCACCAGTAAAGAGTGCTAGCAAAACCTTATTGGCTATGTCTGGGGAGGAAAATAAAGGGGGAGTAAAAAGTGTGGGATGAAAATATAATGCCAAAGAAAGTAATTGCACAGAGGTCAATAATTAAGCCCAGATCAGACATATTACTGTTTTGTGTGCATGTGTGTGGGTTGAGCAATGTACCTTGTACATCAGTTAGCCACTGAGGCTGCTGGTGATGTTCAGAGGAAATGGTCAGAGTGTTGAGGAAAACCAGGAAAATGACCAGCCAATAGAAAACTTGTGATTTGACTGCTGCCCGGCATTTCCTTCGACACAGCCTGTTCCACCTCCGGGAGTAGCGGCTGAGAAGGAAGAAGCAGAGATAATAAGTTGGGAAAAGGTGGGAGAGAAAAGAGGATGGGACAGAGAATGGTGGGAAAAAGGAAAGATGAAGGAAGAGAAAAGGGCCCACGAGCAATAAGATAAACCAAGAAAAATAATCAAAAGAAACAAGCGAATGGTGAAAAACAAATAGAGGAAGTGGAAGAAGGACAAAAAAGAGTCAATTAGGTTTTCTACAAAACAGTGATGACATCACGCCTCGGTCTGTGGTCGAGACAGGGTTAGTCATCCTCAAAGACGTTTCACAGAAAGGAGAAACCAGTACAAAGAGCTGCGCTGGAGCATGAGATATGCACCGTTTGAAAAAGAAAAAGAACATTTGCGCTCCCAAAATGATCGAAGGGGCAAATTTTAAGTGAAATATGTTGTATTTTGACTCACAACACAAAGGAAAACAATGCTTTAAAAAGAGAAGTAGCTCATTTTAGCATGCCAACCCTTTTTTTTTTTTTTGATTTAGTGATTTTAATATCTTCCTCTAAGCTGTGGTCAGGTCTTTTGCACCTTGAATGCTCTCTCATGTTGGAAATTAAAGTCATTGTTTCTGATAATTGCTAGCTTTAAACCTTGCAGTCGCATCTGTGTGAAAAACTCGGCTCAAAGGGTGTTTCGACGCTCATATACTGATAAGGTAACGACTGTAATTTCATAATTGTCCTATTCTGGTTAAGTGACATCAAAACCACTAACGAAGAGCAGCTTGTGGTCTTGTTGGCCTACAGGTGGAGAAGTAGTGACGCATGAATTTCACTTGTATATCTTTTAATTTCAATAGCCTAGACACTGATTATATACTTATTTAATGAATTGCTTTAAAAAAGAATGAGGAAGCAATTAATTGTTTTTTCTCTCCAAATAGACACTGTAAGTCACTTTGTCATCATTTTGTACACATGTGGGTGTCTTTGCATTATGTGTACTTGACCCATTTGTCAACCGCAGCAAACATGCAAGAGGATTTTTCATCCAATCGTGACTCCTCTAATTCAAACACATCAACACAGCCCACCAGAGAATCTTCTCCCTCTGCCTATATATGTTGCATCAGTCTTCTGTTTAAATGTGCGTGAGTGCTTTTTATAGTCACTTATGGCACACACTGGCTTCTGCCATGATGCTCACACTGAATTTTACATGAGACACACTCACAACACAATACAAGCAGGCATGCATCGTTACGCTAGAAGGTGTACTGTTTTTTATCGTGTCCGTGACTCCAATTCAAGAAACATTAGTGTTTTTCAAATACTTTGTGTACAGAGGGATAGTTAGTTTGTTGTCCCATCCCAGCTATGGAGATATCAGTGGAAGAATTTGGACCAGTTTAATGGAATGGCTGGAAATTTTTGAGAATTCCTTGATAATGTTAATTGTTTCAAGTAGTGATGAATATGGATTTTGCATGAAAAGTTAAATGCCATCTGCATAAAGACTAACCTTGAGGTTATTATTAGATGCTGGGATTCAGATGATATTTTTATTTTGACAGATACTGTAGTCGCTATGAGTGGCTCAATTTAAAAAAAAGAAAAAAGAAGACTGATGGTGAGAATGGGCATCTTTGCCTAGTACCCCTGTTTCATGTGTCATTTTTGTGAGATTATTCCATTCGTAGTGACAGTGGCTAATGGTGTGGTATACAGAATTCGGATGCAATTATAGAATGATTCACCAAATCCAAAGGTTAGCTTATCAAAAGCTTTTTCTCCATCACTGTAACAATAACTTATTGTTCTCGTTATTAAATTAAATAGTCTAAGTGTATTATTTGAGTAGTGTTGATCTTTAATGAAACCAGTGTTGTCTTAATGTATTATGTATGCATTTAATCTAGATACTGAGAAGTGAGAGGGGACAATAATGGGACTTATTAGGTTTCCATAGAGGTCAAATAGTAAACTTCATCAGTATTAAGATTTTGTGGAAGCTGTGATGAGTGTTTTGTTTCTGTAATGAGACATAAAAAATCATTTGAGCATGTTCCATAATTATTCTCCACAAATGCTTAGAAGTGGCGAATCTAACATGTTTACTGGCAACTTTTTTGCTTTAATTGTGGTGGTAGGACAGAACCAGGCTGCTTACAGTATTTTTGTTAAACCTGCTTTATGTTAAACTTTATCAGGATCAACATTGCAAGTCACCAATCAGAATGTTGTGACGAAACAGACGATCAACTGACCCTGACCCTAATCCTAACCCTAACCCTTTAATAAACGGTAAGCAGAATTGATATTGTCCCTTGCAACATTGGAATTTCATAAATGCAGGAATGGCTTGGCGCGCAAAATGATTAAGTTCACATCATTACCAAGAAAGAAATAATCTATTTTTCTGATGAAATATTACCACCAAAACTTTTGTCTATCTTCCATTTTCATTCATCTCATTCACTCTATATTTTTCCCGTCTGCTACTCTGCAGTCTGATAACTACTAGGCTAAGCTTAAATAATTGTTACCATTAATTTATTTTACTGCACAAACATAACCATGGCAACGATCTTTTCATCAAACTCTGCAAGAGAAGAACCAACATATTTGCAACAGTTTGTTCAAAGAGAAAGGCTACGTTTCCTGTGTTCCTTTTGCACATCTGCACACAAACACCCCCCGACACACACGCACACATACAGGCACAAACACACACAAAAACACCAACGACCAATTAAATAGCACAGCATTAGAGACATTAGAGCAGGTGAATTAAGAGACTATGGTAAACAACATGTACTAACCTGAACTTGGATTTGGAGATCCTAATTCTGGAACACAGAAAACAGAATGGATTATACATACACACATAACACACATATAGACAGGTGCACATGAAAGGGGTGATTTGAGAGGGATAAAGGGGAATAGCTTCCCTTATTATCACAAATGTCTTGGCATATGTTTCTTGATCAACCTGCGCCTCAAACGTTCCCCGATACACAAGCACAAAAACTGCTGATTCTCTCCACAGGATGATCAAAGAACATATCTGGTTAAAAAAAAAACGGCCTGTCCATTTTTATGCACCCACTGGGAACAGATTTTGGGTACAATATAACAAAATGCACTTTGCCGTTATATTTCCTGCTTTTCTCTTGAACAAATCACCCCCAAACACACATACAGTGGCATCCAGTCAAAAGAAAGCAAACTGCGAGTTTGAATTTCCTTCAATCAATCCTGGTGTGAAAAAGAAACGTCATTTATTATTGTAACAAAATGTCTGTTGATTGTTCACCACTGTAACAGGAAAAAGTACAACATGGATAACTGAGGACAAGAGATTATGGAAGACATTTTGAGAGAAGAAAAGAGTCCCACTGGTGGAAAATTTTAATCTAAAAAATAAAACTAAAAAAAAAAAAAAAATTCACTCACTTTATAACTTTAAATATTTAATTTGATCACAAATCTGTGGGGATGCTGAATGACCACGATTAGTTTAACTATATCCACATTTTTAAAAAGATATGAAGATTTTATGGTCCCCATGAAACTTTTCTTGGATTGTTTTCACTGACTACTCTGATGTTGGTAAAAGCAGATAAATTAACCGACGAGCTCACTGACCGAAGCAATGAAATGTTTTCACTGACTGACTGAACAAAAGACTAAGATGACTGACTGGCTGGATATGGGAGCTGACAGGACACACATCTCTTGTCTTCATGTGTCCGTCTTGATTACGAGACCAGTGGGTGCTAAAGTAGCTTCTATCGTGAGGAACGGCTCCATGGCGATGTGAAGAAAAACGGACATACTCTGAAGTCTTTCCTCCAGAATACTGGGAGGAATGCTCCATGTCAAATTTGTTGAAATCTCACAGACAGAGAATAAGGGGCTATATTTCTAGTCCTGGCAAGGTACACTACATATCACTCTCTGGATATGTGAATTTAAATTAAACGTTATGATTGGTAACAACAAGGGCATTACTGATCGCCAAGAAAACAACATAATAAAGCAAATATCATATAATTTATTTCCTAAATATTCTGGCCCTTCTAATCCTCAGCATGTCAGCTAATGCGGTTTGGTTAAAACTGCTGGAGTAGCAGAACTCCTGAGCCTATAAATATAGTTTAAAATATATAAACATAGTCCAAGATTAAAAAAAGAAACCAAATCAGCAGAAAAAAGTTCAAGCAAGATATAAATGACTTTAGCCGCGGCCACTTACACTATGTGGACGAAAGTATTTGGCCACACATCTTAATCTCTGAATTAAAAGCATCTAGCCATGCAGGTTGCCTTTAAAACATAGAACCGTATGTCCTTACAGGTTAGTGGTGACTAAAGTGAGGCATATCTGCAACATAGCTAATCAATTAATTGTCTAATTACTAATTTTAGTAAAAGAAAAAGACATCTGTGTTGTTGAACAAAATAGCAGAACCTTCTTTTTTACAACTTTATGACAACAGAGAAAAAAAATGAAAAAGAAAAAAAGTAATGTTGTAAAATGTAATACAAAATTAATAATTTGTAAGTATCAAATTGCTGGTTTCTTATTTATTTGGCATTTCATTATTGCATGTCTCATTTCTGGTTCCAGCTTAAGCTTCACATATGACATACCCTTTTATTTTTATTATTTTAGCCTGACAGATCACAAATAAACACATACAACATAACAAAGACGAAATAACAGATGGACAGCGAGAGTACAGATAAACAACAGCGTGCCATCCACGTGTGCCGACTAGCCTTATCGCTCCTGCAGTTGAGAGTGAATCAGTTTAAATCTAAGATTAAAGTTTCTGTGTAATGCATTTCTGCTCGTGAGGAACAGTTTTGTATGTAGGTGTGTTTGCATGTGTGTACTGAAATAAGTCCGCTGGGGTCGCAGCCCCTGTGCTGTCTTGTGTCTAACAAAGAAAGCAACACATTTGTTTGAATAATGTAAAAAATGAAAGCAGAGCGGAAAGCGGGAATGAGTGAGTCAGCTGTTTGTGAGCTCCCACAGGGGCGGAAGAAAGCACTTCAACAGCTAACGCAGAAAAGGGGGTAGAGAGGGAGAGAATGGAAATAAAGACGGAATACTATTAGATGTAGTTAAGATTTACATAAGATAGATTTGTCTTCCTTTTCAAAATTCATTAGCTCCCAAGCAATGATTTGGCTTTGTCCTTGTACCGTGTGTAGCAGTTGTGCGCACTCACTACCCAACTAGATAAACTTAAAAACTGTGTTCAAATTATAAACCTCTAGTTCGCAAACTGATAGCAATAGCACATTTATAATTGTGATATGAGGAAAACAACTGTAAAATGAGATTAAAATCATTTTTTAGCTGGAAATGCGATCTAGCAACTAGTTTTTGCTCCCTCAATTTGCTTGTTTAGCTACAGTTTGCCGAAAGAAAGTGAAAAAAGGGCAGTTGGCACAGCACTACTAATAAACTAGTGAGTTAAAAAAAAAAAATAAAAAACTTCCAGGAGCAGTAGCTCTGATTGGTTCCCCTTCAGATCTATCCAATTTTACCCTAACAGAACTTTATCCATGTGGAGTATATTGACAGCTTTGTGCTACTGTAGTCTAACAGACTTGTGAGATCAGTAAAGTATACAAGCAATCTGAGGCAATTCTGCCATGCACAATACTGCAGGATGCAATTCGTCCTTAAACCTGACAAAAGATGACTGAGAAAGCTGAGGAAAAGAGGGAGGAGAAAAGGTGTGTCTGTGAAAGACGGTGAGATACTTACGCCAGGCGGGTACAGCAGGTCTCACCCTCTACGTCTCCCCCGGGGGCATTGTCTGTGTTGACTGATTCATTCTCGCTGGCTGGCATGCTCACTGAGAGACAGAGATGAGCAGCAGCAGAGAAAGGGAAAAAAATCAACAGATGTGGAGAGAAACAGAAAGAGAGACGAATTAACAAGAAGGAGAAACGGTCAGACATCATAATTATGCAACGGAAAACACGGCAGAATTTTACAGGTGCAAGACAACACACTTGAGAGCTACAAAGTGCAACCAGTGTTCAGGTACCGAGGAGCACTGGACACTGGGTTGGTGTTAAACATTTGATCTTTATCAGAGTTATCTTGCACCAGCATACAAGCTAATTAAAACCACTGTTGAAGTATAGGAATTAAAACGTAAGCATTATTCAATCCTGCTAATTAAGGCACACGGCTACACACATACCCTAGAGTCAATAAAACCATTCCCAAATTTTGCACTGATTGCCCACACTAATTACACACTAAGTTGCCAGTTAGGGATCTTGGGACACAAACCTTGCAACCTTGTTAGTTTGTGGTGCTAAACCAAAGTAATATAATTCCACAGCTGAATGCCTAAAGCTAAAAAGGTAGCACAGACACAACACTTGAGGAAAAGGTTGACTAATTCTCATTTTGCCAATTGCTGCTGTGGTGAATGAAACTAAGCTGAAGCATTGGCTTGCTTATTGACGTCACCACAATTTTTGACATTAGTCAACAATTTCTGTGCTCGATTTTAACTTTTCAACATTCAAGATTGGGGCTATTTTTTGGAAGGATTTCCATTTTCAAGCTGGGGGATTGCTTTACTTTGAGGGGATTAAAACTTGATGAAATTCATTTTTGATTTCAAGACCCAAAGAGTTGGGGAAAAAAAGATGTCTATCTGTGGTCTACAGATGGTGTTTGGGGAGGGGGGTGGTCTTTAAAAACAACCAAACTTATTAAAAAGAAAAAGTACAGTTTTACTCCTTGCCCCAGTGGTACTTTTGCAGATTTGCAAACAGGTGGAAAGCTTTTTCTTTGTTTATAGAAATCACAAGTACACTGCAAATGTGGCACTTTGTCCTTAGGCGGGAGTAATATAAATTGGCAGGTAAGGATGGAATAGAAGAAAAAATGAAAGAAAATAGAAAGGCAGGATTGGAGGGCGAAAGTAATGGAGGCACTGAGGGAGGTATGGTTAGCGGGAGAGACGGGGAGAAAAGAATGTGGGGATGGCTGCTGGAGAGATTGATATGAAGTGATACATTGGTTTTTATTGCTTCTGTCAGTCTTTGCCTGCTGGCGGGAATGAGCTGCGTTCCCCTTACTGTCACCTCAAACACTTATTGTAACACCCTCTGGGCACCAGAGCCAGGTACTGCATATGAATATCAATGCCTCTTGTGTTAAAATAAGATATCTTCAGTAAAACCTACTGGTGCAAATGATCTTACAGCATGAAACCAAATAATATGATCAGCACTTAACCACGACCCTCTCAAAAAACCTGCAAACAAACCCCAATCTTTTTTTTTTTTTTTTTTTCAAAGATATTAATAATGTTATTCTGACTGGGATTATCTTTTCCATTTACTCATTGATTCCGGGCCAAAAAGTCCAGTTACATGTATTCCTGCATTTTGTTGGTCTTTTGTGCAGATTTGCTACTGAAACTGGAGAAATCCATCCGGCGAAGTCATGAAGTCATGTTTAGAAAATTACTCCAAAGTATGTAGCTATACATCCACTGGCCAATTCATTAGTTAGTTACTATTAGTTAGTTCATTAGTATGGTGTCGCAGCCAATATTGCGACAATATTGCAATATTAAACTCTAGTGGTGGTTGTGCAGGAAGACACCAGGAAATCAGCAGGTTTCTGAAATACCCAGACTAACCTAAACAACACCTGCATGTTGAAAGTCACATAAATCCCCATTTTTTTTCCATTCTGATGCTCAGTTTGAACTTTAGCTGGTTGTCTTGATCATGCCCGCATGCTTAAAAGCATTGAGTTGCTGCCTTGTCATTGGCTGATTAGATATGTGCAGCTGAATAGGTGCACCTATCAGAATGGCCAGTTAGTGTATCTTTCTGAGCCAAAGGAATTTGTTTGCATTACGTGGTTATCCCAAGAGATGGCTTGTAAGCCCAACGATGTGTCAAAGTAAGCTACAGTGAGTGAACAGTGCATTAGGTTACTGTACTTTGACACATGGTTAGGGATGAACGAGTTTAGTGCTGTAGAGATCACGATGGTCTGTCTCAACTTAAATACCTCTGCCATGCACACGCTGTGTGTTTCTTTCACCTCGACACGTGCCACCTGCTGCTATGCTACTTAGTTAAAAGCACCCAGGGCCCTCTGGCCTCTCCTGAGGCTAAAAGCCTTTCAAATATAAAAGCAGCCCGGTGCCTTCCCCTCAATGGAGCGCTGAACTAGTTTAATGCCTATTGTTAGAGTAAAACCCCAAAGACCTGAGACACAGAGACAGGGAAGGAGATGAAGAAGGAAAAGGAACATGGAGTATTGAAGGAAGAAAAACGAAAGGAGGGGCAGAGGAGGGAAGACAGGAAGACAGAAAGGTGATAGAACAGAAAGTGTTGGCATGTGTTGGTGAGCTTGAACATGAACTCAGGGCGCTATTTCTGGAAAAAAAAAAAAGCACCCTCCACAACAGTGTGCGTTTTTATGGCAGCGTCTCGTGTTTGTTTTGGTGTTTTTGTCAGCAAACTAAAACAGATTTTATTTCCAGTCACAAAAATGAAAAATATATTTAATTCAAAATGTCAGACAACCCCCCCAAAAAAGACACTGAATTCTACTTTGTATCATTGTCTTAATAATGACAACACAAATCTTTTCATGCAGGCTTTTGGTAATTTGACTTTATAAAAAGGTTAAAATTCTCATTTCAAAGCTGTTTCTCGACTGTATTCATTATCACAGCTAGCAAGGCTAATAGTGATGCAGGAGGGGGGGGACTTTAGGGAAAGGAATCTGAAAAACCAAGGAGAGGACTCTGACATCACTAACAATAGTAAGAATAGTGTTTTTTATGAGCCATGTGGTACGAAACCATCACTCCAGTTGTTTTCTGTGATGACATCCTCTTGTTATTTTTTCAGACAAGTCAGGCAGATGCAGATCCTTTCCTACAAAAGTTGTTTCATCTCAGCACAGTAATGTTATTTCTCTCCTTGTCTCCCTATTCCCTGGACTTTGAGTTTTGTTTTTTAACATTTTGAATGTACTTAAGTAATTTAAAGGGCCATGAAACACTGTAAAGATTTTAATGTAATAAAGACATGCAATTTTGCCAGCAGCAGGGGTAGTTATCAGGGGGAAAATTCCATGTCTCCACTGTCGGAGGATATTCATATATATGGCCCTCATATTTAATCATCATTCAGCGGTTGGTGCATGAAAAAGGGTAAGGAAGACAAAGAGAATAAACTATTTTACAGTGTTGAGAGGCAGGGGATCCCCACTCTGGAGGCTGCAGAGAAAGATGCTTACTCCACTGGAGGGGGAGTGGATAAAAAGGGGAGGAAGAGAGGCGTCGGAAAGTGGGGAGTATAGGTGAGCAGAGAGGTTGCAGTCTGCTTGCATGTCTAGAATCCAGTAAAGCTTTAACTAGTGCTGGACCATGCAGACAGACGCACACGCCTTACGAAGGAAAGCCGCATTTTTCTTCACGGCTCCACGCAGGGACAGAAAATGATGGCTCTTACCTGGGGATAGAGAGCACGGCTCAGCAAGACAGACCACACAGATACTTACATGAAGGGTTCACACAAGTATGCTCATATATACCAAAATACGCACAAAGAACTATGAATTCTTCTGGAAAAATGGCATTCCCTCTTTGCAGTCACACCTCATTTCATTACCGCAGGTATGTAATTTGAAACAGAGCACTAACATTACTGGCATTACTGGCGCAAAATCACTCATGTCTGTTTCTCTCCTGTACCGCTTAATCTTTTAATCTCCACATGCTGGGTAAAGGTACATATTTGAACACAAATCACAATCTTTTCTCAAATCTAGCCAGGCAGCGAATGAAAACAAACGTAAAAAGGCAGGTTGAAAAGAGATGGTGACTGAGAGCAAAGTGTATTGAAAAATTTCTGTTGTTTCGCTCCGCATAGTGAGATGCCACAGAGTAGTAGTTTGAACATCTTTCTTTTTCGTCACATCCTCCACAAACTCTTTAGGAGTCTGGTGTGTTTCCAGGACAGATGGGATTGTATCTCTCTACCATTAAGGAGGCATCCTAACCAGAAGCCCTGCTGACCAAAAATAATTACAGCTGAAAACATTTTAATGTATACATGCCTAATCCTAAACTGGATAGACATCGGAGCACAAGTCAAAGAACAGACACATACACGATCCTGACAGTCAGTGGAATGACTGGACCAGGAATGCATACTGGTCTTGTTTCTCAAGTGGGCTAGAAATAATTTTAACACACACAGGAAGGACAACAAAAAAAGAAGACAGAATGTAAGAACAAGACAGCAATGAAAGCATGCAAGACTGGCACTTCTGCTGTGTGCCTTAAACTACCTGCTTCCATAAAAATCTATCCTCCATTCCATGTGTTCCAAATCAATCCCATATCTTCCAGCTCTCTGTACCTCTTGGCTAGCCCTCCGTTGACCTGCCAGGGTGGTGGGTGACCATTCGGGCTATGCCGTCTGTAGCATTGTAGCATTTTGGGTGTGCTGTGGTGGATCAGAGTCTCCAGTTTCTGGTTGACTGGGAAGGGTATGACTAGGGTAAGGGTAAGATTAACTGCAAAGACTATTGTGGTAAACCCGGGAATTTCTTCTTATACTGTCCAGTGAGGCCAAAAGGGAAAGCCTACCAGTAAATGTAGAGATACTAGTGAGCAGTACTTAACTAAAAGCCATTCCCTGCATGTTTTTACAGCCAGTCTTTGCTTTAATCAGGATACACTGTCTCGCTGAGCTATAGTTGACTCTGGAGCTAAACAAAGCCTGTTACCAAATCAATTGTTTCCTGTCCAAAGGGCCAAGTGGCAAAGGGGCTAGCTGGAGAGATAACCATACTTTCTGTGTATTAGCACCTTTACCACTGTCTATATTGGAAGCAGACAAAAACAGCATGAACTTCAGAGCAAAATCAACACCTTGAGGACTATCAGAGGGGCCCCTGCCCCACAACATACCGCAGGCCAGAGAGTTTGGTTGTCTTCTAGAGACCTCTTAAAATCCACTTCCAAGAAGTTAGGTCCTCTTCCGGGGACACACCAAAAGTGTTTCCAAGCCAACCGAGAGACATAATCTGACCATGCCCTGGGTCTACCTCTAGGCCTACTCCCATTTGAACATACCTGAAACTGCTCATCTAGGAATCATCCTAGTAGAACTATATCACACCATATCAAATGGCTTCTTTCAATATGAAGTACCCAATGTGTAGCAGCCAATGTGATGAAGCTCCTCTTCCAGTCTCAAAGGCTGAGACCATGACACCTTTCAGAGAGGTCATTTCTGCCACTTGTATATGTGAGCTCATTCTTTCAGTCACTACACTGAGCTCATGGCCATAGGTGAAGATAGGAATGCAGATCTAAATCAACAGCTCTTTCTTTACCACAAAAGAGTGACACAGCATCCAGATTACTGCGGATGCTCAACTGAATAATATTAATCATGATTTAATCAATTTTATGCATTTTTAAGTTGGTTTCTTAAGTTGTGGTTTACAGCAAAAATCCTTCCTCAAGTGAAATGCATATTTACCATGTCACAGTGTAAAATCTATCAAACCATTTTTGCACTAGCTGCCAAAAGCAAACAACATTTATAACACTGGCGCCTCTGTAAAATGGACAGTAGAGCATCATTCCCACAGCATCAAATGCTGCTGTTTTGTCAGTGCCAGCACACCCCACAGATAATCAGCTGTCCTTTGGTATCTGTGCTATAGAGCACTGGGTCTATGGCAAGAGTGAGACAGGTTTTTTACTTCCAGATGTCACATAATGTTTGCAAAGGACCTCATATCACTGCATTTAAACACGCTGGGTGAATACAACATTTTTCAAGGTGTAGCATTAAATCGCAAATTGCAATCTTTTGTTAAACCTAAACAGGCAGCGAGTGAAAACTAACGTCAAAAGCAGGTTTAAAGGAGAAAAAACAAGACTGAAAACCAGGAGGCTGTGATCTCCTGGTTAACAAACCTGTGATTTATTTCACCACAACCACTCAAACATCCTAATGTGGACATCTGTCATCTCTCTGTGTTTATTATAGGACACATTTTTGTGTATCAATCTCAGACAAGGAGAATCGGACAAAACGGCAGTATTTGACATCCCTGGATGAGACTGCATTGCAAGATAAATTGAAAATTTCTGTTTTATTACTCCACACAGCGGGAAGCCACAGAGCAGTAGACTGAACATTTTACTCACATCCTCTACAAATCTTTAGGGGATTGGTGCGTTTCCAGGATAGATGCAATATACTGCACCATCAAGAAGGCATCCCAACCAGAAGCCATGTAGACCAAATGTAATTACAACCAAAGGAGCCTTTGGTGTACACATGCCTAATCACAGCCGGATATACATGGAAGCACACGTCAACGCCACAGAGGATACACAAACACCATCCTGACAGTCAGAAGAATGACTGGAAAAGACATGCATACTGGTCTTGCTTCTCAGGTGGGCTGGAGACACTCCTAACACAAACAGCAAGGACAACAAAACAAGATGACAGCACGCAAGAACAAGATGGTAGAGAGCAACAGCACGGAAGACATATATACAGACTATGCCCTTGAGATGACAGAAAACACACATATTTTACATATATTATACTTGACATCATCAACTTCTCATATTCATAATACTGAATATGATGTTAGTGCAGTGCTGTTGCACGGCAAGCCTGATCTTCTTTGGGAGCCTCATGTTAGAACATCATGAGACAGCAGGGGTGTCCAGCGATGATGCTGATTTAAGCCTGAAGAACAGCAAGTCTAGTGAATATCTAGGGAATTTATAGGCAGTCGATGGGGTATCATGTGACTTCTGCACACCCTGCTCAGGACCATCTACAGCAGTAAAAATACATGTGAAGCAAACCTCTGCTGCTGCTGTGTGCCACATGTGATAAAAGGCAACTTCGGACAATCCCCTGACCTGATTTTCTAGATATTGTCTGGAGTCTGTGTACACTCTGCAGTCCTTACACTGTCTATTTCCATCTTTTGCCTCTATGTCTGAACATCTACTTTTCCCTTTTCATCTATTCTGCTCTCTGAGTCTCTTATCGCTTCTTAGGACACACATTTAGGTGAGCTGTGCATGCATGAGCTGATGCAAAATGTCCTGGGCAGCAGGGACAAACTGCCCTCGTTCATCTTCCCACAAGAGGATCCATCCATCGGGGAGAGGGGAGGCAGAGTAATAGACAGAGCAAGTGACTTGATTTTTCACCTTCACAAACAGAGAGCGATGATTGATCTTTCTTATAGAGAATTTTGTATCATATATATTAATCATTTTGTTGAATCATCTACATCTAATGGCCTAATTTATACTGTTTAAAAGATGTCACCGACTTAATCTTGCAACTAAGTGATCCACAGAGATTGCATGGTAGATTTATTTGAGGAAAATATGTATATGTGTGTATGTTTACTGTATGGCAAACACTTACAGGTTTTGGTTTACAGCCATATTTGGCTTGTTCAGACACTGCAAAATATATCACTGATGCAGAATTTGCGAAACTTAGAGCAGAAAAAACAAAAATAACATCATAATATTTTGATGTGACATTTTAAAAATTGGCCACATACTGTATTTGTTTGTTTGTTAATGGGCCAAAACACTATCTAAGAGACTGCTGATGTGTGTTTGCCAGACTGATTGGCCCAGGGGAGCACACTGGTAACAGGTGAAAACAAGCAGATTTGTTACGGATTAGCCACGGGGGTGTTGTGCCTTATTTTCATGTAAATTGGGTCATTGCTCATTTGACCATGTTAATTTCTTGATATTCCCTGAAAGATTAGATCATCATTAGATTTTCTCTTTCTTTCTTTTTTCCCTTGGCAGTCATCAATGTTTTCTCAGAATGAACCACAGTGATTTTCAAGAGATGAGCGTGGCTGTGTGCAGAATGTAAGCAGAATGCACGCTCTGTCTCTGCATGGTTAGTCCTCATTATTCATTCATCCGCTACCAGTGTGAGCAAGCTTAGCTCCAAGCCTTTATAAAATACTTCACAGTCCATACTGTTTATACTAAGGGTACATGTGCGGGAATACAATAGACGTGCATTTTGTCAAATCACTGCCTCTCTTTCTTATTGTCCCTCTTTCAAGGTCTATGTTCTGAGCTCTGACCTCCAAGTTAAAGAGGCCAGTTCTCTGCTTTCCCTCCCAAGGAAATATGGTGCATTCCTGGGGAGACATGAGCCATGTCTGGCTGCATCTCTCCGGAGGTGTTTGTATAGAGAGACAAGGTGTTAATTTGTGTGTGTAAATTTCTGTCAAAACACAAGTAAACAAATTCCTTAGGGTGTACCTACAGTGTGTGTGTGTGTTCCTATGTTAAGTTTGCATAGGTGCAGTAATGTGTGTTTGTTGTGTGTCACAGTGTGGGCCCAGAGGCTATTAGCTGCAGTCTGACACGTTCCACTAATATCTAAACAGGTTTTAATCCTCAGGATGATTCTCAGCCAAAGCAAGCAGATAATATTAATATCTTCTCGGTCTGTCAGTCACTCTGCCCGTACGTCAGTTGTTCATTTAATGACTGTGCCACTACGGTGTGAAGGAGACTGCGAAAAGCTCACTACTTATAGACCGAGCAATAAATGTAGTGCAAACATATCCACATCTATCCTGACAAACTTGTGATGCATCTGGGAGGAAATCATTCCAGCTAGCCTTTGCCAAAGTCTTACCATATCCTGACACATCTAATCCTAACCATCAATCAATAATTCAGTCACACATGCATACAGCGTCATCTCTAGGAGAACCATTCTTTCTTCTGTCAAAAAAACGCACACTCACGATTTCTGGGTTTCTCATCGTCCATGCCCTCCTCTTCATTCTCTGGGTCAATGTCTTCAGCTTGAGTGATCCAGTCTAAATAGCCCTGTATTCACACACAAACAAGGGAAATACTGATGGGTAAACAGAAAGATCAAACTTCACATCTGTTTGAAATCATACGAATGAAATGTTTTAGAATATGTATCATGTTTCTCAATCTTCGTGTGCCCTATTTTTTACACTTTTCCATGAGGTAAGAGGAGTGCTTGTGTTGTTTTGTAACTTGGGTAACTTCTAAGTAAAGTTT